>NW_022109768.1:4586703-4588316 GCF_000313985.2 Echinops telfairi | reverse complement strand
TGGACTGGGCTGGGATATTTTCTTAATGTATAAGAAAATATAAGAAAAGCTCTTTCTTATACACGTTTGTTTATTATTTGTTTCTCTAGTCTACCCAGACTGACACACCACCTCTATTTGACCAGCAAACATGATCTCTTTCATGATTTTGAGATTTACTCCACATCCTTCTCCCATTCTCTCCTCACTCACTGCCATCCTCACTGACTGCCAGTTGATGCCAACTCATAGTGACTCTATAGGACAGGGTAGAACTGTCCCAGTGGTTTTCTGAGATTATAACTCCTTTCAGAGTAGAAAGTTTTTCTCCTGGAGAGCAGCTAGTAGTTTCAAACTGCTGACCTGGGGGATCACATCCCAATTCATAATATCCCTTTCAGAGCAATTGGTAGTGGTAGTCAAGTACTGTCCAATTCTTCTGATCTGAGGGTTGTGGACACTGAAGTTCACATGGCCCAACCCAATTCTTCTGGGTTGGAGAGCAAGGGAGGATGACCTTTTTCGTCGCCAACCACTGGAATGTGAGGTGATCTCTGATGGAATGCTGCTTGTAAAAGATCAAGATGGCCACAACCACATCAGGCTAGCTGACAATTCACCCAGCTGTCTCCTGTCTTGTCCAGCTGCTGCTTTTGGTTGGTATTCAATCCACTTCTCTATCCTTTCCTCTACAGCGCAGGATTTCATGTTCCGTATCTGTTTTATTTGGTCTCTTGTGTCTTTCGTTGTAGAGGCTCTGAGGACCATGTCCACCTTTTTGACGATCCTTATTGTGTTGGGTTTTTTCATCAACCCTTTTGCCCAGTGAGTCGTAAGTAGAATGTTGCTCCCAGAAGTCACATCCTCATTGTAGACTGGGAGAAGGAGGAACGGGTGGGGCCTGCATGAGGAAACTGATCTTTCTCCAACATTCCCAGCCGACCTCTATTTAGGCCTCTTTGCCTCGAGGGGTGGCTCAAGTTCATGTGTAAGAAGGCTGAGATAGGTCTTCAGCTGGACATTGTTGCCTAACATGAGGTTGGATTTCTGATAATAAAGGAAGTAGGAAACATGCATCTAGAGTAGGAATCTAGCTATGTCCGGTAATGCTACTAGAGATGTTTTCCTTTAACAAAAGAATAATCCACTCCAGAGATGAATTATGCGACCAAATGGCAGGAACAGCTGCCATCAGTCTCTAAGTAGTAATTTTCCCCAATGCTTTATGAACAATTATCAGTAATCTATAGCATCCTCGTATATTGCTTTTTGTAGTTCAAAACTTCTAGCCAGTTAATTCCAAGAGCATTTTTTAATAAATGAATTTGGGCTCTCCAGATAGTTGTCTTTTAGTCTATTACATCATCATCATCAAACACATCTTATTATTGGCATTTAAGCTCCTTTGGGGTCCCATGTATAAAAATGATTAAGTATTCACTTCTTTTTAAGATAAAAATAAGCATAATTTTTTAACAGAACAATTAGAATCTGTACAGTTTTGTGGAATCTTCAACTACTCAGCTGTGAATTTGCCAACCTGATGTCTCATTATGCCCAAAGGGGGACATCCTTCATGATTATGATATAACCTTTATCAGGAAGTTAGCATTGATAATTATTACCATTCATAA
>NW_022109768.1:4584143-4585659 GCF_000313985.2 Echinops telfairi | reverse complement strand
CCCATCTAACCCTCAAAGCCCATTAAATGTCACCAAATGGTCCTAACTATCCTTGAGACTATAAAAGGTATTGTTTTGCTAAGACTTACTATGTTGGAACCACTGGGTTCCTCATGCAGGGCATTGAGGATGGAAAGAGAGGATTGAAAGAAATACTTGCACTTTGACAATGCGCTTAAAATATAAATAAGCATTCAAGGATAGTCCACCCATCACAATGCTTTACTTGGAGGAAATAATTAAAGATAAATTAAGTTAAATGAGGAAGATGAAAATTTTCTAAGAGGGGAAAATAGGAATAGGAAGCATACACAAAATTATTGAATAATCATTATTATTTGTTAAGTAATAATAATTACTTACGGTGGGCCAGTCACTGATTAGACAATTTATTTAAATTACCTCACTTAATCCTTACTAATACCCTGCAGGAGAGATATTATTAAATTATTGTGCTGGTGAGAAATCATGGCTCCAATTCAGTAACCTTCTTAACATACAGAATGGACAGACCAAGGACTTAAATTTGGCTCTGTCTGATGCTAAAGTCCAATATGCATGTTCCTTTAACTGTTTTTTACTGCAACTTAGAACCAGTGAGGAATTATACTTAGATTTTCTTTTTAACTTAATTTTTATTTAATAGTAAATAAATTCAATGGACTGTATATGAAGTATCAAAAAGAAGCATAATAAAATAACCATCTGTGTACCCAACTACCAAGCCTAAGAAAATAATATTACATTACAAAAAATAGTTGCAGCAATACATTGATAGGGACCTGTCAGAAATTCAAGCCTCATTCAGAAAAGGACTTGGAATGAAGAATATCCTTACTGTTATCAGATGGATCTTGGCTGAAAGCAGATAACACCATAAAGTTACTTATCTATGTTTTATTGAATAAGTAAAGACATTCAACTGTGCGGATAATGCTGCAAAGCATGGGAATTCCAGAACACTTAATTGTGGTTATGTGGGACCTTTGAAATATTGAACAATGCAGGAAGCATCAAAAGAAGATGAAAGGAATACACAGAGTCACTTTATCAATGTGGTAGTCACCTAATCTGCTGTCAATTTAAAGATTAAGAGTGTAGGGGTGGAGTCTAGGCTGTCAATCTGGAGGTAGCCAATGAGACTTATGTGGGCCTGGCCTTCTCCTGAGAATTCTGGGAAATCTGGTACTTCTTTCTTTCAGACGGAAGACATCTCTCACTCTCTCTCTGCTACTCCCTGGGAGACACTGCAGAAGACAAGCCACATGGACGCAACCAGACCTCGGAAGCCAAAGACGCCACAGAGAGAAACCTGCCAGCGCTGAGATGTTTCCAAGGACACTGGATCCAAAGACTTTCTACCCACTGGCCTGTGATCTGCGTTCGGCGTCACTGCATGTGTTTCGTGAGTCTGAAGAGGACTTTATAGATTGATATCAGAAATATGGGCTAATATCAGACTTATGGACTTGATCTGGACTGGGCTGGGATGTTTTCTCAATGTTCAGTTGCTCTT
>NW_022109768.1:4555848-4583873 GCF_000313985.2 Echinops telfairi | reverse complement strand
TCATTTATGCCCCAAAATTTGGAAGACAGTTACCTGGCCCACTCATTGGAAGAGATCCCTATTTGTGTCTATTTTGTTGTGACCCAACAGAATGTAGAAATTATAGAATAATATCATTAATATCACATGCAAGTTAAATTGTATTAAAGATAATTAAAAAATGATTGTAGCAGTATGTCAACAAAGAGCTGCCAGAAACTAAAGTTGGAATCAGAAGGAGCATTCAGCTGGCAGGTTCTCTGGTATTACATAATGAATACATCCTCCTAATCTCACTGAGCCCTTTGATGCCTTCCTCATCTCTTCTAAGAAATTGTGGCAAAAAAGAAAGAAAGGAATGGTAGCATCTCCACCTAATTGTTTTTCCAGTTTCAGTAAGGGATGAAATGGAATGAGGGATAACTTTCCTGATATCCGATGGATCTTGGCCAAGAATACTAGAAAGATTTTTGTCTTTTGACTATGCAAAGGCATGAAACTGTGTGGATCATAACAAACTATGGATAGCTTTGAAAAGAATGGGAATTCCAGGACACTTCCTTGCCCTCATGCTGAACCTATGCACATACCAAAGGGAAGACTGTATGGTTTAAACTCAGGAAAGGTGTGCATTAGGGTTTTATCCTTTTGCCATGCTTATTCATTCTGTGTGCTGAGCAAATAATCTGAGCAGCTGAACTATATAAAGAAGAAGGAGGCACCAAGATTGGAGGAAGGCTCGTGAACAACCTGTGATGTACAGACAACACAGCCTTACTTGCAGGGAGCAAGCGGGCCATTAAGCATGTACTGATGAAAATCAAAGACTGCAGCCTTCAGTATGAGTTGCAACTCACCTAGATGTAATGAAGGGAGACAGTGACACGATTTCCCGGACGAGCATCATTTTGCAAGGCATCAACTCGAGATGAGTCTTTTGTATCGTCTTCAAGCTACAGGAGACGGCTTTCTTCTAGCAGAAGAAAGGGGGCCACTTCTGCTGGGCCAGCGTTTTTAGAGGAATTCGGAGCTTCGGGTTTCTTAAGACATTCCACTTGATGCTCCCATCACAGTTCTCATGGGCTTCTCCTCGTGTTTCAGGTCCTTGATGTAGTTAGTGTAAGGGACATTCTAGGGCTGACGATTCAACCTTTGTTTTAATTCTGCTATCCTTAAAATCAAATCTTTTCATCTCAGTTTATCTTCTCTAGAGGAAATGAGACTCCCTTTCACCCATGTCATGGTATGGAGATATCTGGCTTTCAAAACAAGTTCTAAATTCATTGCTACCTGACCCGAACCTATTATTTTCTTCCTTTGTGGCTTCTATGGACGTTAACCCTACCCAGCCAACTCCATAATTCCTATAATTACCAGTCCCCCCCCATATCTTCACATTTCAAAAGCTACTAAATAAGCCAGTGCATTTTCTTCCACTTGATACCACCTAATTCCTCGCAAGCAGGAATCTGAAGTCTGTGTGGTACAGCATACTAGGGATTCTCAGTTACCAACAGTGAAAGTGCTACCATTCTAGAATCCCCTTCTGACGGTCTGAGGTGCCCCCAAACTAAAGATTTGCATGCAAGTAACATATCCGAAGTGCAGTGCCAGCAAGTACTGGCAGAGGCGTGAACCCGTGAGACAGCCACGTGAGGGAACCAAGACAGAGGTGTTTAACGAGCAGCTTACCACTGAGGACAACTGGTGTGCAATCCCACTGGGAATCTCTGGGAAACAGGTGGAACGCCATCAAATTTGCCCCACCAGAGGAGCAAATTGTCGCAGAGCTTCGATTTGGAGCAGCCAGTTAGCAGAAGGCGATGGATGATTGTGAAAGCCCAAAATCCATTTGCAGAGACCCCCTGGGGAATAAACCTCCACCCAACTCCCCTTGGGTGACGGCCCAGATGTGCGGAGAGCTTTGTCCTTCAGACAGAGTGCATTGCAAAGTGGATTGCTGCTGGTATAGTTACCTTAAAATTTCATGCCTTACCATTTGTTTTCTCTTTTGACACGTTTTTAACTTGTTTGAGTGTTCATGATATTCTGCTTTCTTTCGGATTGAAGGTTATCTGTACTTTATTTTGTGATAGCTGATGATTTGTGTGTGTGTGTGTGTAATGATTTTCTTTATAAGAAATCCAGAATAGATCAATCTATAAAGACAGTAACCAGATTAATAAATCCTTAGGGTCATGATAGGGGAGATTGGGGGCAATGGGGAGGTTAAACAATGGTTACAAGAGTAAAGAAAATAATCAAAACTTGATTGTGGTGATGGTAACACAACTCCGTTCAATATATTTAAACCATTGAACTATACCAGACATATAGCGTATGTTAATAAAATGGTGTTTAAAGTTTTTTATCTACCCTAGGGGACAGAGGAAAGAGGGTGTTTGTCCTTCAGTTCCCATTTGCCATTGACTGAGGTTGTTTGCCCAGGGTACAGCTAGGCAGAGAGTCGCAAATGCTTCCTGTAGAGGTGGTGCAGTAGTCATGGGTTCCAGAGTGCCTAGGGAATGTGGGCAGGGCACTAATGACTGACAGCTAGTTTCCTTGACTTCTTGTCTAAAACACCACATACCCTGTGGTAGTTACATAATTTCCCTTCCTGCTGGCTGACCCTGATTGCTGCCAGAGCCCTGAAACTGCCATTGGATCCACAGGACTCTGCACCCACCAACCTGTGATCTTCCTGCATTCTGCATCATTGCACATGGTTGCCTGAGTCTGCAGAGGGATTTATGGACTTATGGACTGGGCTGGGGTGATATCTTGATAGACAATTACTCCTTGACATTAAGCTCTTTCTTACACATACCATATTTGTGTGTCACTGGGTTTGTTGTCCAGTCAACCCAGCTGACCACATACCTTTCTACTCACCCTTTCTCCTCTTGCTGCTTTACTCTCCTTCTTCCTAATATTTATTTATAGCCATTAGTTACTTGACATCTACTCCTTCCGCCATATGCTGTATGGGCCCGTGGTGGTGCTGTGAATTAAGCCTTGGGCTGCTAACCACAGGTTTCAGTTCACACCCACCCAGCAACTCCACAGCAAAGCGAGGCTGACTACAACTTTAAAGATTTAAGTCTCAGAAACTTTAAGGAGCCGTTCTCCTCTGTCGTATAGGGTCACGGCGTCAGAGTTGATTCCATGGCAGTGAGCTTGGTTGGTTTGTTGTCTGTTTCTGATTGACAGCGTCTGCAGCTCGCTACGCGGTGTAAGTAATGTCTTCTGGGCACTAATCTCATGATGACTGCTCAAACGAGCAAAATGGCTCCACAGAAGAGAGGCCTGACAAGCTGCTTCCTTAAAGAGCATTGTTGTTCTTGGTGTTGCCCTCAAGTCGATTTTGACTCATAGTGATCCTATGGGGCTACGGAGCAGAACTGCCCAACAAGGGCAGTTAGGAAGGGACCAAATTGCCAACCCGTTCTCCCATGTAGCCATGGTGTGTGTTCTGATCCTCAGTCTTTCCTTTAGCAACCAAGTGCTTAACCACTGCATCACCACAATTACGTTCTTTCATGATGATAGCCAAGAACCCGATGGAGAAGTACTTCTCGGCGACACCTGTGATTACCAGGAGCCAGAATCAACCCCACAGCCGTAAGTCTGGTGTTTTATTTGGATTTCTTTTGGTAGCCTCTGGCTGTAGAACTGGTCAAAACCATGGTATGGGCAAACTTTTCCAATGAAATGAAAACAAAAGTGATGTTTCCCATGTGATTTGAGAACGTCTAACCCAGCGGTTCTCAACCTGTGGGTCGCGACCCCTTTGGGGGTCAAACGACCCTTTCTTTCTTTCTTTTTTTAAAAAATTATTTTATTGGGGGCTCATACAATTCTCATCACAATCCATACTTTCATCCATTGTGTCAAGCAGATATGCACATTTGTTGCCCTCACCATTTTCAAAACATTTGCCTCCCGCTCTAGCCCCTAATATCAGTTGCTCATTTTCCCCCTCCCTCCACACACCCCCCCATGAACCCTTCATAGTTCATAAATTATTGTAGTTTTGTCATAAGTTACCCTGTCTGATGTTTCCCTCTGCCGCCCTCTTCTCTGCTGTCCATCCCCCAGGGAGGAGGCAATATTTAGATTCTTGTAATTGGTTCCCTCTTTCTACCCCACATTCCCTTCACCCTCCAGGCATCGCCCCTCTCACCACTGATCCTGAAGGAGTCATCTATACTGGATTCCCTGTGTTTCCAGTTGCTATCTGTACCAATGTACATCCTCTGGTCCAGCCAGATTTGTAAGGTAGAATTGGGATCATGATAGTCAGGGGAAGGAAGCATTAAAGAATTAGAGGAAACGTATATGTTTCATTGTTGCTACCCTGCAGCCTGATTGGATCATCTCCTCCCCACAACCCCTCAGTAAGGGGGTGTTCAGTTGCCCACCGATGGGCTTTGAGTCTTCACTCTGCACTCACCCACCTTCACAATGACATGATTTCTTGTTCCTTGATGCTTGATACCTGATCCCTTCGACAGCTCGTGGTCACACATGCTGTTGTCAAACAACCCTTTCACAGGGGTCGCCTGATACATAACAGTAGCAAAATTACAGTTATGATGTAGCAACAAAAATAATGCTATGGTTGGGGGGGGTCACCACAACATGAACTGTATTAAAGGGTTGTGGCATGAGGAAGGTTGGGAACCACTGATGTAACCTCTTTGGAACGAGACAGGAGGGGAGCTCATTGGACAGATCCAGGAAGAGTTACGTCTGAGTTATCAAGAAACAAAACTATGGGAAGGTTATACCATTTAAAGCATTCAGTGCCCCGTCAATTAAGGAGAAAACTAGCTAATTCACTGAGAAGGAAGTACAGAATTACAAAATCAGTGCTTTAAAACCTACTGACATCATTCAGGCCAGGAATATCAATGGGTCCTAAAACTGTTAGGAGAAAAGTTCATGGGGAACAAAATATTTACTTGTTACAATATATAAACAAGAGATAACTTGCTAATTGCAAAAGGAAAAAAAAACTTCACGTGGAGAGATCTGGCACTCATCATCTTAACCAAATGATCAAATTTAGCATCACGAAGTGGAAGAATCTATTGGCCTCTTTATATGATATAATAAGGAGTATGCTACATGACCTATGAAATATTCTTGCCAAAAATAAATCAAACCTTTAGAATTAACCTCCAAAGCAAAGAAGTATAAATTAGACAACACTACAAGAAAAATAATCCAGACTGGATTATTTCACTAAATGTAGTTATTAAGATTTGTTACTATTGATTTTTATCTTTTGCATCAACAGTTTTTTTCTTTCTTTATTAGTGAGTTCTATTGTATGGATATACTACAATTTGCTTAGTGGTTCACTTATTGATGGGCATTTGGTTTGTTCCCAGTTTGGGGCTATGACCAATAAAGCTATGGTCTTGGGGTTAACAGCCCAAAGTGTAACCCACTATGCCCCAGTTCCCAAATCTGAAGTTTGGACATCCATCTGGAGGCTTCGCCTCATCTGCGAGGGGACAGAAACCGGTGAAATCAGACCCGGTGTACGGCTCTAACTCCAGTCCTAAGGACCAGAGATCAAGAAGGAGCAAGCAGATGCAGGAACCAGAGCAAGAACTTTCCAAAACGGAAAACAGGGCTCCTTTGCTTAGCCAGGCCAGAAAGCACTCCCAGACGCACGTCAGAGGGTTCCCTGCCAGTGTTCTGTTTGGTTAGTAAGTGGAATCTGATTGGTGTTCCGCAGTGCTACTGACTCAGCACTATCTGCACTTGCTCAGTCAGGATGGGAAGTTTCATAAAGATGGCTGTGATGGAGGTGTAGCTTGTGCCTGCTACGGGCCGTTACTTCAAGGAAACAAAAGTAAGTTCAGATGAAGGATACAACTTTCCTCTAGTTCCTAAATGCTTCCTCCCTCTCCTCCCCCCTCCACTGTCATGATCCCAATTCTACCTTGCAAGTCTGGCTAGACCAGAGGATAAACACTGGTACAGATAGGAACTGGAAGCACAGGGGACCCAGGGCAGATGATCCCTACAGGACCAGTGGTGTGAGTGGTGATACTGGGAGGGCAGAGGGAGAGTGGGTTGAAAAGAGGGAACCGATTACAAGGATCTACATGTGACCTCCTCCCTGGGGGACAGACGGCAGAGAAGTGAGTGAAGGGAGACGTCGGACAGGGCAAGATATGACAAAATAATAACTTGTATATTATCAAGGGCTCATGAGGGAGGGGGGAGCGGGGAGGGAGGGGAAAAAATGAGGACCTGATGCTGGGGGCTTAAGTGGAGAGCAGGTGTTTTGAGAATGATGAGGGCAATGAATATAGATGTGCTTTACACAATTGATGTATGTATGGATTGTGATAAGAGTCATATGAGCCCCTAACAAAACGATTAAAAAAATAAAATAAATAGTAATAATAAAAAAAAAAAGAAAGTTCACACCCTCTAGTAAAATGAGGACTCAAAATATATCCCCGCTTCATCCTATGTCATTAGCATAGCATATAAGTCTCTCCAAAATGAGATTATAAGCACAGGTATAGAGGCTAGAATTTCTTTCCTTTTCTTTTTTTAATTAAAAGATCATTTTATTGGGGGAATCTTACAGCTCTTATAACAATCCATACATCAATTGTGTCAGGCATAGTTGTACATATGTTGCCAACGTTATTTTCTAAACATTTACTTTCTATTTGAGCCCTTGTATCGGCTCCTTTTTTTTCTTCCTTCCCCCCTCCTACCCTCGTGACCCCTTGATAAATTATAAATTATTATTATTTTCATATCTTACAAGGGTCGCTGTCTCCCTTCCCCCACGGTTTCTGTTCTTCGTCCCCATGGGGGTGGGGGCTGAAGGAGAGTGGTTATGTGTCCATTATTGCAATGTGATCAGCTCCCCCTCCGCCCGGCTTCTCCCCTGCTTCCTTCTACCCTTCTGCTATCGCTACTCCCATTTCTGTTCCTGGATTCTGTTTAGCGTGAGCTCCTGTGTCTTATGAGGGATGACTGGAGGGCCATATTAAGTCATTAAACACATCTCAAAACCCAAGGTCACTAAGACTTTATTCTAGAAATTTTATACATTTAGCTTTTATATTTCAGCCTATAGTTCACTTTTATTCAAGTTATAATATAAGAGTTAAGTTATAAGTCAATTTATAATATAAGAGTTAAGATTCATTATTGCTGTAGTTTAAGATGGGTGCCTATCCTACATAAGATATAATGTGATACAACTGAATTCTAGGCTATGGCTGAATATGTAGAAACAAGTATGAACAAAATTGGTGGTTAATAATATGTAAGTATATTTACCATATAGACTAGCTATCGCCAAACCATCCTGATTAATTTTTTTATCCTATTGCTCTCCTCAACTTTTAATATGAAAAATTCAAACATAAGAAGTTGATATGGGGTGGTGAGGCATAAAGGGGAGCTGATGTCAAGGAGTTCAAGAAGAAAAAAAATGTTTTTAAACTAATTGTGGTAGCAATTGTGCATTACTGCTTGATGTGGTTGAACTATGGAATGTTATATCTGTATGAGCTCCCAATAAAATGATTAAAATTTTCTTTTAATTTTAAAGTAAAGAAAAAAATTTTTTCTTTATCAAAAACAAAAAAATAGTTGATACAACTTTCATGAACACCCATTGCCTACTGCTATGGATTGACAAGTGTCCTCCAAAAGAATTTCTTGGTATCTCAACTTCTAGACATGTGGAGACGGGTCCTGTTGGCACAATGATTACGCCCTCAACTGCTAACCCAAAGGTTGCCAATTGAAATCTACCTACTGGCTTCATTGGAGACAGATCTGGTTATCTGCTTCCATGAAGATGACAGCTAAGCAAACCCTGTGATGCAGTTCTACTCTGTCACATGGGGTGGCTGTGTGGAGAAATGCACTCTGGGGCATGTAGGAACAAACATAAACATGTGGATGTAGTCCAACTGGGACTACCTCCACTTTTCTTTCACATGTTAACGAGGTGTTTCTTAAGTCAGTCACGAAAAAAGAGCCAATTGAGCACCGAGAGAAGGACAGATGGGGGAGTCACATGCGACACCCCAGGAAGATCCCCAAAGGACTCAGGAAAAGAAGCAGGAAACAGACAAGCACCTTCCCCCAGAGACAACACCTTCCTCTAGAGCTGGTGCCCCAAATTTGGACAGCAAGTTTCCTACACTGCAAGAAAGTAAATTTCTGTTTGTTAAAGTTACCCACTTGCGGTATTTCTGTTAGAGCAGCAGCTAAGATACCAGCTACAAATAGATTGAATAATTATTAATATTTTCTACATTTGCTTTATTTCGCTATTTTTCTGAACCAGTTGACTATAAAGTGCAGAAATCATATTTTATTCCCATGAGCTACAACCATAGTATGTTAGGATATCCTCCTACATAAACATAATACATCACGCATTAGTACTTACGTCATATTATCATTTAATAGCCATGACCATTTAGTGTTTCAAACCAGCATCCAATAAAGTTTCACCATTACATTTGGTAGTTAATCAAGAACATTCTTTCAACTTAAAAAAAATTTCATTTGTAAATCATACTATATTCAATACGTACTGCATCGTTCCCTTTACATAAAATTCTGGAAAATGAAAACACTTTGGTGACAGAAAACACTGGTTGTCTGGCAATGCCGAGAGGATGGGAAGTAAAAAGAAGGTATTACAAAGATGTCTGAAGAAATGTTTTCATGCGCAGTATTTTGATTAAAATGATGATTTCACAGTTCTATCTTGAATCAAAACTGATCCAACTATACATATGTACAAAGCATTGTATATCCATTACATCTCCATTAAGCTGTAAGAGGTTGAAGGGAGGCAGAAATATAGTAACAGGAAAAAAGACCCCCCAAAAAGGATAATTTGGGGGTGTCCTGGAAAATCCAGGCTGCCTGGGAACGGTGCTTCTAAGCAATCACCAAGTCTTTTTCCTGCTTGTTTCTTTGACATCATATTTTTACCTCCACCACTTTACACTGGATTTAGAAATACAGATCTTAAATGATGGCAATGGTTTCTACGGTTTACTCTACATCCATGAAAGTACTTGAAAAGAATTTTTGAAAACATTGAAAATGCATTTTAATTTAAAAATAAAAAGAAGTTCAATAGCTCCCAGTTGCCTCTTAAATTAAACGTAGAGACTATTTACAAAAGGGCCTAATCTTTTTAGCTTTTTTCCCCACTACTACCTGTAATAATTTTATGTGCTAACTTGGCTAAGCTATAACCAGTCCAACTCACTGCTTTTGAGTCAATGCCAGCTCAAAGCAACCCCATAGGACCGGGTAGAACTGCCCCTGTGGGTTTCTGAGCCTGTCACTCTTTACGGGAGTAGAAAGCCTCCTCTTTCAAACTGCCAACCTCACACACACATAGCCACTCTCCCATCAGGGCTCCGCCGTAAAGAGTTATGCTCTAAGAAGCACACAAGGCCAGCCCATGGCACCCAGCTACTTGGACAAACTCTATTCTAGATGTTGCCACTTCAATTGATTTAACATTTAAATCAGTTGAGTGCAAATAAAGCAGATTACTCTTCACAGTGTGAGTCTTGCCCAATCAGTAGAAGGCCTTAGGGAGTAAAAAATGAGGTTTCCCTACAAACAACAACAAAACTCACTGCCTAAAAGTTGATTCCAACTCATAGCGATCCTGTAGATCAAAAAGCCTTATCTTTCTCCTGAGGAGCAGCTAGTGGTTTTGAACTGTTGACACACAACCCTAGTGTATGTCAGCCACTACACCACTAGCCCTCCTCCAGGGAGAATAATTCCATCCTAACGTTGTAAATAAGACTTCCAGGTCTATCAGCTTGACATAAGCCCGCCAGAGTTCCTAGCCTGTTGTGACTAAGACTCTTCAAACACTCAACCCCCCTGACATGGAGTCAATACCCATGTGGAGCAGCCCTGTAGAAGAGGGTGGACCTGCCCCTGTGCTTTTGAAATTGTAACTGTGGATGGGAGTTGAACACCTCGTCTTTCTCCTGAAGAGGAGCTGGTGGCTTCAAACTGCTTACCTTGTATATCCCAGCCCAACATGTAAGCACTGGGCCTCAGGGCTCCTTGCCTGTTCCCAGCTTGAGAGCCCTACCCTCTTATTTGCACACCTCTGGTCTGCATTATGCTGCCTTCACCTGTCCTTTCCGCTTTAAGATGCCTCCTGTGCCCAAGTTCCCTCTTCTCCCTTTAACCTTTCTAAGCAAACATCCAACTCATCATTTAAGGCATCTTGCTGATCGCTTTCCTTAACTAGATGTGTGCTCCTCACTTTATAATCCCTTCGTTTATACCACGCTTACTGCTCTTTCCAGGGTCAAAACTTTAAGGGGACATCCCCAAAAACCTCAGGGACCAAATATTTTCAAACACCAGACTCCAAGTTTCACTCATTGTACTTATTTCCTTTGCCTCTTTTTAACCCAGAACTAACCCCCTCCCCTTTCTTTCTTGCTTCTTGTCTAGTGGGCCACATTCAGTACATACTGCAGAATCCCATGTTGGTGACAAAGTAGTTACACTTTGGGTTGCTAGCCTCCAGGTCAGCAGTTCAAACCCACCAGTCTCTCAACTGGCAGGAAGATGAGGCTCTCCACTCCCGTGGAGAGTTACAATCTCAGAACCCCACAGGGGCAGTTCTACCCTGTCCTAAGGGTCACTGTGAATGGGGATGGACTGGATGACAGTGAGTTTTGAGGATAGAGTCAAATTTAATGCATAAAACAGATGAACAATGGAAAACTGCTTTCATAGAGACAGGGTAAATATGAATGACTTTTCTTGTATCTCAGGCCCCACCATCTGCGCACTCTCTCCCAAACTGCCCGTTGGCAAGGGCTCACTCATCATGCACCCCCGTAGCACCTATCCCAGCCCTGGGCGGCCTGGGCAGTCCTTCAGTGGACGCTTCCTCAGGCACAGCGGTGGGACAGAGCAGCAGCGGGCACTGAGACCCCCAAGCAGCGAAGACGAACGGAGGGGAAAACAAGCAACTGATCGGTATTAAAAAGAACAGATTTTCTCCAAGACCAAGAACTTGGGCTGGGGGTGGGCCAGGGGGCCGGGCACTATCTTAAATAGTTCTCATTAAAAATGTGTGTGTGTGTGTGTGTGTGTGTGTGTGTCTCCACGCGCGCCAATAACCATCATCGAGAATCATTGAAATCACCTTGGCCCCTTCTTATCCTTGGAGAGAGTTTCTGCCACCAACAGCTGTACATTCCCGGGAGAATGTGACTGAAGTCCCGGCCCTTCGCCAGCTCACCGAATCGTCCAGCTCTGGGCTTTTTCCTGGCAGCCGGCAAGAAAAGAATTGTCTGTGTGCCGGTGTTCCCATTCCTTGTGACTCAGTGATCATTTTGACAGCCTCAGACTTTAAACTAAAAATCTGTGAACATAATCAGTGACGAGTGGGGTCTCTCAGTACTCCCATTGTGTTTGTGTATTAAGCAGATTTCATTATTCAATTCGTTTCTTCAGGCATCCTGATACCCATAACCTGTTTTCTAGTCTGGCTAAAACCGGTTTAGACCTCATGACTTTGTAAATACATGTTTGGCGGAGACAGTGCTTCAAGGAAAAAAAACCATTCCTATCTGAGTACATGTTCATGCTCTTAACAGCACTGTTTCCGTTTTTCATATTAACTAATCTTTTATGGCATTTTGGGGTGAAGTTTGCACAGGGAGTTAGGCTCCTGTTTGAGACTCTCCACACCAAATTGCTCAGCGACACTTGAGTTACATTCTTCCCCAATCTTGACAATATTGTGTCTGTGTTGGTAACGCTATTTTGTTAATGTGTTCTATTTTTAGCATTACTGGTATCCCGAGATAAATACAACCAGAGTTCAAATGGCTTGGATAAGTGTTCCCTGGATAAAAAGATAAATTCTTGCTCCTTAAATTATGGCACCACTGACATTAATTATAGTGGTGAGCCATCCCTTTAGCGCCATCTTAAGGGTGAACGGTAATGAATGAAATGACCGGTAATGAAAAACACAATGACTCATACAACGTGAAATATTTTCACCTGAAATAAAGCAAAGTTGAGCCTGAAGTGAAATCCCTCATTTTATTAACCCAACAACACCTAACACATACAAGATGTATGTTGCCTGTCCACAGAGAATACATCGGCCCATGATGCAGGGTATTCCTTACATTTTCATTGGCATCAATGCTCCTGGTGATTCATAAATTATCTTCTGAAAGTTTAACTATCATTTGAGATGTTATTACTGACTATAAAAATTAAAGACATGCAACAAAGGTACAAATGTGCTTGACACCATGGATGGATATATAGATTATGATAAGAGCGGTACGAGCCCCCAATAAAATGATTAAAAACAAAATTAAAGACAAGCAAACAAAAACTTTGCCATCCAGTTGAGTCTGACACAGTAGTAGGGCCTCATTGGGGTCCCAGGCTGTAGTGTTGACAGGGACAGATGGCCTCATCTTTTTCTCACAGAGTGACGGATGGGTTCAAACCATGAACCTTTGGGTTAGCAAACGAACACGTCAGGACTGTGCCAGCAGGGCACATCGTTGTTTGTTTTTCTGACCATATTGCCGTTAGGAGCCGTCGAGTTGGTTCGGACGGATGCATAGTGGGCACCAGAATGAGACCCTGCACCACCCTCACAATGTGATGTCGGAGCCCATTGCTGCAGCCACGGCGTCAATCCATCTCCGTAATGAAGGCTCGCCTCTTTTTCACTGCCCCTCCACTTGATTTCTGAGTCAGTCATTGGCTAGGAAGGATTTTCTAGATGGGCTCCAGATTAAAGAAACAAATGGAGTTTGCTTTTTAAGGCAACGTGTGTTTCTCTTGCTTCGTCTAATTTTGTAGTAACAAAGTAGAACAGGATGTGCACTGGAATCCAGTTTACAATGGAAAGGGAACCAGTTAGTCTGAAAATTGCCAGAGCAGTTGTGGGGGTCCCTGATCTCGCAGTTGTTGATGTAAGCAAGTGGTTTCCACAGAGCAGAAAGAAAAGGCACTTGGTGCCTTGGGAAGTCTGTCTACTAAATATCTGAAACAATGTCAAACCTTAAATCAAGGGGCACAATCTCGTTTGTCTTGTCTAGTGCAGTACTCAGTACCTATCACTATGTCTGATCCTTATTAAGAAAATTTCATTGAGTTGATTCTAACTCATGGTGCCATTATGTGTTAGAGTCTAACTGCTCAAAAGGGTTGTCTTGGGTGTAAACTTTATAGACGTCACCAGGCCTTTCCTCCTTGACGCCACTGGTTGGGTTCCAACCCCCAAACTTGAGATTGGAGTCGGGTGTAGTATATATTGTTTAATACATGCTTGTTGGTGAAATGTTAACTCAACTCCATCACTCCAGGATATATTAAAGGCGCTACCATACTAGGCAAATGAATGAATGGCAAATGTATCCAAGGTATCATTATTTAGAATTGATTTTGTTTTGAGTAAATCACCTAAGGATCCCTGGTGGCACAATGGTTAAGCAAACAAAAACAAAAACCCAGTTGGAACCCACCAGCAGCTGCCTGGGAGAAAGATGTGGCAGTCTGCTGCTGGAAAGACTTACCGCCTTGGGAAGACTGTGGAGCAATTCAGAATTGACTTGCTGCCAACTGAAGCACCACAGGCAGTGCGTGATATAGAAAGAAAGGGAACTAGCTGCTCCTTATTCTGAGAACTGCAAACAAGAGCTTTTTTATGCTCCTGACCACAAGATTCTTCAGTAGAGAAAATGTTTGCCTGCCAAAAGAGACAAAGAAAAACTTTAGGGGGAGTGATAATTCCGTAGGAATTGAAAACAGATTGGGACCAAATCAAAGATTCAAACACGAGAGCAAATGTATGGAGTCAGTAGCAGGAGCTCAACAAAGGCGAAGACAGAAGAGTCCAGGTAGCTGGTAAATGGATCTAAGGAGGATGGGCTCCTGAAGTACAAAGACAGCTAGTGTATGGTTTTGAAAGTCATCAGAGACACACTGTAACCACTCAGAACTGCACAGAGGAGAGAGGTTGGCTATCCCTTGTACCTGTCCCTCTGGGTCCCCCCAGATTCAAACACACGTAGCCTCGCTGGCTTCTCTCTAAGATTTCCTGAGTTCTGTTTTTGAATGCGGTTGTGACAGGAAACAGGGAAGAAGGCAGCATCTTACTTGCTGCTTAAAACAAAACAAAGCATGGGTTTTTCAAATTAGGATACCTTGCTCCTCACAAAAGCAAGGCAGAGTAGCACTGACCCTTCCTGTTTCCACACCCATTCCTCCGACTGGCCTTTGCAGACTCCCTCTAAGTCTTCCACTCTGTCCTGGATAGATACAGTAAGCTGGTTTTTCCTGTACACGAATTGCAAGGCAACAACTGGTAAAGGAAGTGAAATGAGTCTCCCTTAATTATGTAGACTTGAATTTAGGAGCTGAGAGCTATAGCCTACACAAAATAGATCAACAAGTATTGTTAAAGAGGAGTTGATTTGGAGATAATGCTTTCTGATCAGAAGATAAAGTTTTATTATTTACTAGCTGGGACAGCCACATAGTGTGTCTCAACCTACTCTGCCACCTCTGTGACACAAGAATTGTCCTTGATGACACTAGTTACAATAAAGATAGAACAAGAAAACGAAGGCAAAGGCAATGTATAAACTATCATCAACATTATCATTATTTCTCTCTAATAAATATATATAGAGATACAGCTTGCCCAAAAGTTACACAGCAAAGTGCCTACATATTTTTAGGGTATAAATCAGCCCTGAGTATGACGTTGAAGGACCGGGAAGATTACAGGTATGCTTTCAAGTTGGCACACTGTCAACCCCAAGGCCATAGCCGGGCTGGTTGTGCACTGCACAACTCCAGTCATATCACTTGAAAACTGGGGCTTTAAACCAAGGCTTGACAGGTAAATATTTCAAATCCTACTTTCTGTAGTACACTCCTAAATGGTTCAGTAAACTAATCATTTTGAGAAGTACAGTAAATGGAATTAATAAAAGGGATCTGTACCCCAGAGTGTTAGCTAAACCTTTTCATTAAGTTATAAAAACCCATCCTCTGTCCTCCTGCATTGACGATCTAGCTTATTATCTGACATTCTGCATCTAGGACAATAGTAAAAAGAGGCATTGTTGATGTATGCCTGATAATAATGAACAATGAGGTGCCAGGTGGCTCTGATGTTAAAGTTATATTATGCCATTTAGGTAGGTCATGAGTCTCAGTAGTTTGGCAGCTGTGTAATGATGCAATTGTCCTCTGTTTAGTGATCTGATGTAGTCATCCTCTGTTTTTGCTAATGCCAATTTCCATAGAACGTTCTGGTCTTTGGAACCTAAGTATGTCAGGAATTAAGCAGAGGGTTTATACACAAAGGTTAAAACTCAAAGTGCAGGAATGTTAGTACCGCATGAACACTTAGTTTGAATGTGAACTATTTTACAGCCAAGAAAGTGCTACAAATATGTGAAATCATAACTTCAATTCCAAGACCAACCGTAACAAAATGTCTCCTAAAATTAAAAAATAATAATAAATAACTGTCCTAAGAAAACAGGAAGTTTCTTCTTCAGGAAGACAAATTTTGCTCTCAAAAGAGAGAGTTGGAAAAGAACATAATACCAGAGCTCTGGTCTACTTGAAGGCAGGGAGTTCTCATCTGAGTATTTGGATATTTTCCAGGATATCTCTCCCTTAAGTGATAGTCAATAGGAACTTAAAAAAATAAAAACTTGCAAAAGTTATTCTAATCTTAATCTGGAAGAATAAACAAGTGAAAAATAGCTTGCATATTCTAAATAGCAATGAGGCAAGGAGCTAACTTTACTAGATTTTAAAACATAAAGTAGTAATAATTAAAGCATTGTGGTACTGATGTGAAAATTTAATTTAAAAATCTCATTGGAATTTAATAATACATCAATAAATATAAAGAAACATATTTAAAAATAGCACATAAAAAAAGGGGAAGGAAAGATCATTCTGTAAATTGTAATTTGAACAAACTGTAAAAAGACCAACTCATATTTTTAACTCACATCATAAGTAAACAATAAATGTTAGAATATATAAAGAATGAAAGGAAAAACAAGCTTTAGATGAACTAAAAGAAAACAACATGAAATATTGTTCCAGTCTCTGGAATAAGTATGAATTTGTAAGCCTAGAAGCAGTAAAGGAAACACAAAATTAACAACATAAGTTTGAAAGGTGAAAATAAATTTTAAAAAGCAAACATCAAGATAAGAAACATGGTTACCTGTGAGATGAGGTCAGTAACTCTAAAGAATTTAGTTAACTAAGAATAAAAATTACTCAACCCTTAGCTAGGTAAAAGAGCAAAGGGCACAAGCAGAGACAGATGAGGCTTACTACCGTCTCTGAAGCTCCCGAGGCAGGTCTACCCTGTCCTCTGGGTACCAGGAGGCCACCTCGTCTCTATGACAGTGAAAACCATATCCAACAAGAGTTCTACCTCTTGTGATTTAAAGTAGCAATGCACAAAAGAAAACGGCATTTTTCATTGATTCACTAGACAAGGTTAAAAAGCAATGATACTTGTTTACCAGTATTTTTGCAAGTGATGATATTTTCTTTCGATGATACTCTTTTTTTTTTTTTGTGGTGAAGATATTTTTATATCCATCATAAAAATGTACCACTTCATTCTTTGAGTGTGTTTTTTTTTTTTACTTTTTAAAAATTAATTAATTAATTATTTTTTTTCTGTGCATAAATTAAATAGTATTCTTTTTTTTTTCCTGTTGAATTTTTTTTAACCATTTTATTAGGGGCTCATACAACTGTTATCGCAATCCATACACACATCAATTGTGTAAAGTGCATTTGTACATCATTCTCAAAACATTTTCTCTCCACTTAAACCCCCGACATTAGGTCCTCATTTTTCCCCTCCCTCCTCGCTCCCCCCTCCCTCATGAGCCCTTGATAGTTTATAAATTGGTATTTTGTCATATCTTGCCCTGTCCGACGTCTCCCTTCACACACTTTTCGGTTGTCTGTACCCCAGGGAGGAGGTCACACACAGTTCCTTGTAATCGGTTCCCTCTTTCCTACCCATTCTCCCTTTACCCTCCCTGTTTTGCCACTCACACCACTGGTCCTGTAGGGCTCATGTGCCCTGGATTCCCTGGATTTTCAGTTCCTATCTGTACCAGTGTACATCCTCTGGTCTAGCCAGACTTGCAAGGTCGAATTCGAGTCATGGTAGTGGGAGCAGGGAGGAAACATTTAGGAACTAGAGGAAAGTTGTATTTTTCATCGTTGTTACATCGCACCCTGACTGGCTTATCTCCTCCCCGAGACCCCTCTGCAAGGGGATCTCCAGTGGCCTACTAATGGGCTTTGGATCTCCACTCCGCACTCCCCCCATCATTCACTATGGTAAGATTTTTTGTTCTGATGATGCTTTATACCTGATCCCTTCGACACCTCGTGGTTGCATAGGCTGGTGTGCTTCTTCCATGTGGGCTTTGTTGCTTCTGAACTTGATGGCCGCTTGATTACCTTCAAGCCTTTAAGACCCCAGACGCTATATCTTTTGATAGCTGGACACCATCAGCTTTCTTCACCACATTTGCTTATTCACCCGCTTTGGCTTCAGCAGTTGTGTCGGTAAGGTGAACATCATAGAATGCCAATTTACTAGAAGAAAGTATTCTTGTGTTGAGGGAGTACTTGAGTGGAGGCCCAATGTCCTTCTGCTACCTTAATACTAAACCTATAAATGTAGGCTCATAGATCTATTTCCCCATCCTCATATAAATATATTTGCATATGTACATGTCTTTATCTAGACCTCTATAAATTGATGATACTCTTTAAAGGTACAAGCAATGATACAGTGATGTGGACGATAAAGGAAATAGACACATTCAAGCATTCCCAGTGGCACCTCCAGGCATTTCACCTTTGAGAAATGAACACATTTGACAAAAGGCATCAAATGTAAATTTTATAACAGCATTATTTATCCTGGTTGAATTCTAACAGACTATTGTGTCAATTTCTCTGTGATTAATAAAATCTTTTCTTTTTCAAAAAAAATAAAAGAAAGAAAGAAAAAACATCGTAATCTTTTATCCAGGCTCACAATCCTGGAGATAAAGGGAATAATCAAGGGTACAGAAGTAAGTACCACGTAGAATATTATGCCTGATTATAAAAGACTGGAAGCAGCCAAGTTATATAACAATCAGGAACTTGTTCAGTGAAGTATAGAACTTTGCAAGTGTAGGCATTAAATGAATCGGTTTTATTTTAAAACCATTTTGTTGGCATATAGTTCACGTATCATACAATTCAATAGTTCAATCAAGAAAAGTTGTACAACCGGGGTAAAAATGAGAACCTGATGCCAGGGGCTTAAGTGGAGAGCAAATGTTTTGAGAATGATGAGGGCAATGAATGCACAAATGTGCTTTACACAATTGATGTATGTATGGATTGTGATCTGAGTATGAGCCCCTAATAAAACGATTTTTAAAAAAAAGACAAGTTGTACAACCATCAGCACTATCAATTTTAGAACATTTTCTTCATTTGTACGCAAAATTATTAACTCTCCATTTTCCCCAACCTTCCGTGACATACCTTTAACTGGACCATTAATTCAGTTACTGAATTATAGATTTACCCATCCCAGATTACATATATGGAAAAACATTCAAAGGAAATAAAAAATGAACAACAGCAAAATAAATAGATAAAACCTATCATTGAAAAGAAATCAGAAAATATTAAAAACTAGAACAATATCATTTGCTCTCCTTTATGATCCAACTACACCAGCAACAATCTACTTTCCAGTGCGTTCTGCAAGACAGCCCGTCTAGTCAAGCCCCCGCTCCCTGGTCAGAGGGGACTCACCAGGGCCTGAATCCACGGGTATTTCCCTTTCACTTAAAAAAAAAAAGGACAGTGTTTTGTGGTTTCTCCATGGATGTGTTTTGATTAACAAAACAAAACAAAAGCAAGCCTACATGGGATTTACAATGATGGAATATAAATGAATGGGATTTATAAATGATGGAATATTATTCAGTAAAGTATGATCACTAACTAAGTAGATTTTGGTGATCATTTTTGCTGAGTTCACCATATGGAATTAATTTATTCACTAAATGAATTGGAATGAATGCAGACAGTGAGATTCTAGAAATTCAAACAGGATTCAAAAGAGGACGTGGAACAAGGGGTATCACTGCTGACATCAGATGAACCTTGACTGAAATCACATTATGTCAGAAGGGCGTTTACTTGTGTTTTCTTGACTATAAAATCTGATCACGTGGATCATAACAAACTCTGGATAACATTGAGAAGGATGGGAACCCCACAATGTTTCACTGTGTTCACGTAAACCTGTCCACAGACTACAGGGCAGTTGTTCGAACAGAACCAGGGATACTGCATGATTTAAAATCAGGAAAGATGTGGGTCAGGATGATATCCTTTCATTATACTTATTCAATTTGTATGCCAAACAAAGAAGCCAAGAAGCTGGACTATGTGAAGAAGAATGCAGCACCAAAAGTGGAGGAAGGTTTATAAACAACCTCTGATGTGCACATGGCACACCTGGCTTGCTGCAAGGGAGGAGGGTTTGCAGCACTTGCTGATGTAAATCAAAGACTGCAGCCTTCAGCATGGGTTGCAACTGATCTGGCTGGCCTATTGTAAGCAAGGGGCTAAGTGCCTGAAATAAGATTAGTGTGGTAAGATGCCAGACCAAACCAGGCCATAGGTCATGATAGGGAGGTCGGCTTTTATTTAAAATGCAACTTCAAACCATTGAAACGTTTTACGCTGAAAAGTGACATGACCTGATCCTGGTTTATTATTTGCTTTACTCTTTCCCTTTGCCATTTTTCAAAAACAATGAGGGTGTCCTTTGCTATCCTTCAACAGGTTTTGAAATAGGTTTACATCATTCATCATAAATTCCCGGGTTTAAACATTTTGACTTGTTTTCACCTTTGGCAATGATTTGTATCAATGCTTTAAATATTTCCTCTTGGACCAGTGGGGGTCTCTTAAAGCTGTCCTCTGAGTTGCTTTGAACGACCTTGTTGGCCCTGGGTTGCTTCAGGGCCTTGTAGCATGGCAAGATTTTCCGGGCTAACCTTGTACATTTCTTGCCACAGATCTATCATCAACATATTTGCCAAGGAGCTCAGATTCCATATATTGGGAAATGATATTTAGGAGTCATCCTTCTGGGTTTGATTTTAAAACCATCCTGCTTCCCTGTGGAGACAAGCGAAATTGGAGGAACTGGTTAGGAGGCAGGTGAAGTAGTTCAGGTGAGAGGCAATGCCATCTGGATTGAGCTATTGACCAATGAGCTAAGTCAACATTGATTTGAAATATATTTTGGCAGATAAACTCCTCAGGACCAACAGTGAGAGTAGCGATACCAGGAAGGTAAGGGGAAGGTGGGAGGAGAAGGGGTAAACTGATCACAAGGATCTACATATTACCCCCTCCTCTGGGGGATGGGTAGCAGAAAAGTGGGTGAAGGGAGACATTTGTCAGTCTAAAGCATGAGAAAAGAGTAATAATTTATAAATTATCAAGGGTTCGTGAGGGAGGAAGGGCAGGGGACGGAGGGGAAAAATGAGGAGCTAATACCAAGGGCTCAGATAGAAAGAAAATGTTTTGAGAACGATGATGGCAACAGATGTACAAATGTGCTCGACACAATGGCTATATGTATGGATTGTGATAAGAGCTGTATGAGCCCCCAATAAAATGATTTTTTTTTAAAGAAAGAAATCTATTTTGGTAGCTGGCTAATGCATTTGCTGTTAGGTTATATATGGGGATGAAAGACAACCAAAACTCAAAGTCAATTCCAACCTTCAGGAGGAGGGAGAGAGTGATCGGTAATATTAATATCAAAACAATGAGAATTCTGAGAAATATCTGAAGACTACTTCAAGTCCAGCGGAGTCCTGCCTGGTGGTACTGTTGAATTGCTAACCACAGGTCATAGTGGCAAGCGTGGCATTAACTGCCCTTTGAGTTGCTTCTGACTCGTAGCAACCATATACACAACAGAATGAAACACTACCTGGTCCTGTGCCATCCTCACAATTGTTCTGAAGAGCCCCTTGTTTCAGCCACTGTGTCAATCCATCTTGTTGAGGGCCTTCCTCTTTTTCGCTGTCCCTCGACTTTACCAAGATTGATATTCTTCGCCAGAGACTAGTCTCTCCTGACAACATGTCCAAAGTATGTGAGACGAAGCCTTGGTATCCTTGCTTCCAAGGGCATTTTGGCTGTACTTCTTCCAAGACAGATCTGTTTGTTCTTTTGACATTCCATGGTACTTTCACTATTCTTTGCTAGCACCATAATCTAAATGCATTGATTCTTTTCCAGTCTTCCTTATTCAGTGGGAAAATTGAAAATACCAGGCCTGGGGCAGGTGCACCTTAGTCTTCAAAATAATAAGGTGGATCAAGTCCACCAGCTTCCCTGAGGGAGAAATAGAATGCTATCTACTCCTGTAAAGATGTATAGGGCCACTTTGAGTTGGAACGATTCAGTGACAGTGAGTTTATTTCAAATATGCTTGTTCTGTGGTGATTCTCATGTTACTGTGATACTGGTAGCCATGTCACTGATCTTTCACATACCACTACATGATTCATGATGGACATGTTTCAGTAGAGAATCCAGATTAAGACAGACAAGGAAGGAAGACTTAGCAAATATGTTTTGGATACTTGCAGAATATTGTCTGATATAATGCTGGATGATTAACTTCTCAGATTGGAAGGCGCTCAAAATACCACTGGAGAACTCTCTCCTTAAAGTAGAGTCAATGAAGAGGCAGGAGCAAAGCGTTTGGACTTTCATTGGTTGATGGGCTCCAGAATAAAAAGAAACAACTGAAAACATTTCGTTGACAATTGTAACCTGAACGTAGGAAGTGTAGATCTAGGAAAGTTAGAAGTCATAAAAAATGAAATGGAACACATAAAAACTGATATCCTAGGCATTAGTAAGCTGAAATTAAATGGTATTGACCATTTTGAATCAGATAATATATGGATGGTTTACTATGCTAGATAAATGATAAATTCAAGAGAAATGATGTTGTATTCATGATTAAAAAGAAAAAAAAATTAAAGAAAATTTCAAGATCAACATTATTAAATTCAATGCTGCATCATAGGGTAATATCTGTATGCCTACAGGGAAAACCAGTGAATACAACTACTATTCAAATTTGTAAGAACCACTAAAGCCGATGAAGAAGTTGAAGAATTCTACAAACTTCTTCAGTCTGAAATCAAACATGCAATTAACCTGCATTGATAGTTACTGGTGATTGAAGTTAGAAAGTTGGAAACAAAGAGGATGAATCATTGGTTTAGACATATGACCTAGGTGAAAGAAGGAAATTGCGTGATATAATTTTGCAAGACCAAGAACTTCTTCATTGCAAATGCATTTTTTCAACAGCATAAACAATGATAATACACGTGGGCCTCACTTGGTGGAACATGCAGCAATCAAAGTGACTACATGTGTGGAAAGAGATCATGGGAAAGCTCCATATTATCAGTGTAATCAATATGAGGGGCTAGCTGCGGTACAGATAACGAATTGCTCATATGCAAATTCAAGTTGATGGTGAAGAAATGAAAGCGCCAAAATAATGGCCTTGAGTCTGTCCTTCCTGGATTTAGGGACCATCTCAAGAAACCGATTTGACACACTGAACACTAATGACCAAAGACCAGATGCGTTGTATACTGACATTGAAAACATCATAGATAAAGAAAGCAAAAAGTTACTAAAAAGACAAGGGAAAAATCCTCCAAAACTAAAGCCCTAATCTGAAACTTGTGGTTATTAACATAGAGTTGTTAAAACAGATGGAAGAAGTGATAAAGCAAAACAGCAGAACAGAAGATGCCATAGAGCAACTCACGAAGACAAAAAATATTATAATGAAATGTACAAAGACCTAGAGTTAGAAAACCAAAACGAAGGAAAATGCTCATCATTTCGTGATCTACAAGAACTGACGAAACACTCCAGACACGAGTTGAGATATTGAATGATTCAATGGGCAAGATATTGAAGATATAGGAATCATCAAAAGAAGCTGGAATAAATTCACAGTCACTGTACCAAAAATAATTGACGGACATCCAACTATTTCAGGATATAGTATATGATCAAGTGCCAGTGGTATTGAAGGAGGAATTTCAGGTGTACTCAGGATATCGGCAAAAATCAACTCTTCAGAAATTGACAGAATACCAATTGTGATGTTTCAACAAATGGATGCAATGCTGGAAATGGTCAGTTGCTTTTGCCAAGAAATGTGGAAGACAGCTAGCTGGCCAAATGACCAGAAGGAATCCATCTTTGTACCCATCCCATAGGAAGGCGATCCAACAGGATGAGGAAACTATTGAACACTATGCGAAAGCATCATTAATATTGCACATAAAAGTAAAATTTTGCTGAAGATAATTTTTCAATGATTGTAATGGTACATCAACAAGGAACTGCCAGAAACTTAAGCTGGAGTCAGAAGAAGACTCAGAATGAAGGCTATCACTGCTGATGTCAGCTGGATCAGAGAATGCCAGAAAGATGTTTACTTGTGTTGTATTGTGGATAAATGTGTTTACATGTGGATCCTAACAAGTTATGGCTAAGATTGCTAAGCCTGGGCATTCCGTACATTTAATTGTGCTCATGCAGACCCTGCTCACAGAACAAAAGGCAGCCATTTGAACATAAAGAGGGAACACTGGATGATCTAAAACCAGGAAAGGCGGCGTCAGGGGTGCATTCTCTCACCACCACACTTACACAATCTGTCTGCTGCGCAACGAATCTGAGAAGCTGGGAAATATGAAAAAGAAGGTGACATCAGGGTTGTGACATTCAGATGACACAGCCTTCTTTGCTGACAGTGAAGAGGAGCTGGAGCACTTGCTGATGGAGATCAATGACTGTAGCCGTCAGTGCAGTGTGGACTCTACCTTCCTATCCAGGAACCCAAAACTCTCACAGCTGGGCCACAAAGCAACAGCACCATCTTGAAATTGTGAAGGGTTTCATTTTACTTGGATCCACAATCACCACCCATGGAAGCAGAAGCAAGATGTCAAACAACATAGTAAAGGCCTGTTTAAAATATTAAGATAAATAAGTAAAATAAATAAAGGATTAAAGAGCTGAGATGTCCTGTTGAGGATTAAGGTGTACCTGAGCACCATCCATGGTGTTTTTAATTGCTTCATATGCATTAGAAAACTGGACAACTTAAAGGAAAACTGAAGAAGAATCGATTCATTTAAAGGATGAAGTTGGTGAAGAACATTAAATATACCATAGACTGTTTGAAGAGCCAACGAGTCTGACTTGGAAGTACAGTCAGAACGATCCTTAGAAGCAAACACAGTGAGACTTGTTCTCACAAACTTTGGACCTGCGATCTGGAGGACCAGTCCCTGGAAAAGACATCACGCATGGTAAAGTAGATGGTGAGGGAAAAGAGGACAAGCTAGCTGGATGAACTGAGAGAGATGGACGAACATAAAAAGTTGAAGCACAGCAATGGTGAGGATCGCATAGGACCTGTTGCACCTCTGCTTACTATGAGTTTACCTCTGTCGTCTATCGGGTCGATCTGGGTCAGAGCTGACTCGATGGGGCCTGAGAACAACACCAGCCAAGCTGAGTTGTTGGTACTTAACGGCAGCATAACACCATTTAAATCCCAATGCTTTAAACGTTATTTTAAAGTTATTATATAAGCCAAGTTTTTAAAATCCCACAAAGCCTGTATATGGTAGCATTATTTTGCATACTCTTGGGGTCTCTGGTAACTCAGTCTATACATTAACAGAGGAATATGTGCATGATGCTTTATGGCCGACACGAGGGGAGGTTCACTGACAGAAGGGAAGAGCCTCAGTGAGGTGGCTTTACGCTGTGGCTGCAACAATGGCCTTGGGGACGGAAGGACTATGAGCATGGTACAGGACAGCCCTGTGTGTCCTTCTGTTGTGCATGGGGTCACTATGGGCTGGAAGCAACTCAATGGCCCCTGACAACATGAAGTCATTTAATTAGTTTAGTTCTATGGGGATATTTGTTGCTTCCAATTTTTTTAATTGTGTGTCTTAATTAAGATTCTGGTTATAGGCAACAAAAAGTGGTACAAATTGCCATGAGTTGCAAGAGGATAGTTTAGTGTAAAGACAGAGGGGCATGCCCTGAAATAAAAGTGGAGAGATGCCCCCAAGGCCTAGGAAGGAACCAGGCAGTGTCAGCCCCGCCTTTCTTATCCGGATTTCTCTTGGTGATTGGCTTCATTCTTAGTTCCTTTATCTTGACTCTCTTTCTCTTCTCTCCAGTTGCCGTTGAGTCAATTCTGACTCATGGCCCCATGTGTGTCAGAACTAAGTCCTCTGGATTTGTGATGGCTGATGTCTCTGAAGGTCTTTTCTCCCAGCTACCTCTAGAAAAGCATCAACTTCAACCTTTCAGTTAGCAGCCTGGCACCTGAACTGTTTGTCTCATCCAGAGACTGCAGCATTACCCTATAGTCTGAGTTTACTTGACCATTTTGGTCACTTGCAGACACTAGCCTGCCATTCTCTGTCCTAGTTCCACAATGGTAGGACAGTTGGGTCTGAATGAGCAGCTTTGATTAGGTCCATCCCTGTTTGAGCCATCGACCAGGAAGTGGAGTCATCTCATACACACTGCTTTCAGGAACCAACTGTGTGGGTGGGGCGGGCCAACAGCTCCTAGAAAAGAGGGGATGGTGCACAGGGCTGGGGGGACATCTGAAATGGTTACACCACATTTTGAATAATGTTGCTATAAACCATTTATAGAAACATTTATAAGGCATATAAAACATTTGTGAGGTAGTTAGTTTATTGTGCCAGCCTGGCCGATAAACACAAGTGGGATTAATTGAAGGGCGGAGAGATAAATGGCTCAGCATGCCTCGCCTTTCTTGTCTCTCGCTCTTTGATCATCGGACCAGTGTGTGGCTGCCTTGCTTGTTCTGTGCCTCAATTTGCAAGCTACGCTACCTGTGGGACACCTGACCTGTGGACTGTGTTGCTGTAATTTGAGGTTCCTTCAAGACCTGCTTCGCCACACAATTGGAATTTACATCTCTTGAGCTGGGGACTGACTGTTGGTGACCTAGGTGACTGTTGGTGACCTGCCTTGCTGTTTGCTGCCTGTGCCGGGATAGCCTGAATCTCTCAACAGAGGACCACCTGGCAGCCCTCAAGACTTGAAGGACTGCCAGTGTCTCACAACTGTCTAACACATTTGAATTGTACTGAGTCATTTGTACTGCTTTATAATTTAACTGTTTATTTCTTGTGTCATATATCTATCTATCTGTATAACTGCTTTATAATTTAATGGTTTATTTCTTGTGTTATCTATCTATATCTATATCCATCTCTCTATATAGCTATATAATTATTAGCAATCTGGTTTTGTCTCTCTAGAGAACCCTGTCTAACACAATTTGTGTAAACCATTTTTTCTTTGTCTTCAATGGAGAATTACTGGGTCTTAAAATTGGAACCGTTTCATGACTTACTCATTAGAACAACCTGAGCTGGGCCATGCCAACGACATGAGAGACAGTTCAGGTGTTGGGGAATGCTGGTTTGACCTCTCTCACGTACCTCCTCCTTATCTTCATGATAGGCCTTTTCAATCATTGCCACTCTCAGAAAATATCCAGGCGAAGAAGCTCTCTCTCTCTCTCTCTCTCGCAATGTTTCTGTAGTGTATATTGAACACTCTTAAAGAAAACTATGAAACTGAAAATTAATTTCTTCTCACGAATAGATCCACCACATTCTGTCATCTTTTTTCATTGGCCCCACTTTCCAACCTTATTAGCAGTGTTGTAGTCTTTCTTTCCCTCTCTCTAATTTCTCTCTTCAGACTGGGGATAAAGACACTTCCACAAAGACACAATCCTATGAGACCCCCCACTGACATAAACTACTAATTCCTCTCCATAAACTGTCATTTTCAAGACTATCGACATCCCACAAGTACTTTGCATTCTTCATATTTTTAACAAAATTCCATTGTTCTGCTTTAGCTAGTAACTCCAGCATTTTGACCTCCCTTTGGCTTACTGCATTCATGGAGTTGGAAATTGGACAGGAGTTAGTAAAAGAGCAGAGGAAGTGGGGAAGAGGTGGGCTAGGGAGAATTAGAACCCAGCATGTTCCAGTTGGAGGGGCTGCACAGCTAGAGAGAGAGAGGCCACCCCAGGGGGGGAGGGCAAGAGTGCAATATATAAACTCAGACTCACTGCCATCGAGTCAATTCTGACTCATAGCGACCCTCTAAGACAGACAAGAACTATCCTAGAGGGGTCCTGAGACGGAATCTTTATGGGAGTAGGAAGCACTATAAAAGAGGGGAGGCCTCTGATTGACCTCAAGGAAATGGCAATGCGTGGTTTCTGAGCAGGTAAATCAGCTACTGGTGCTCAAGATCATTACTGGGCAAGAAGGCAAAGGGAGGTGTGCAGCCCCAGTGTCCAGGCAGGAGTCCAAGCAGTGGATGGAAAGCAAGCCCATGGATCCTGATGGACTAGCAAACTAGTCAGGACAAAGGCACCTGCATGACTTTGGTTCTGAGTCAGAAATCTCAGCCTCAGTCTTGTTGAAGATTAGTATAGCTAGTGGGGATCGACTCAACAGTGACTGATATCGGACAACTTTATTCCCCCACAAGAAAGAGAATCAAGAATCAAGATAAAGGAGAAGAATGAAGATAAACAAGCGGCCATCTAGCTGAGAAGCAACAAAGCCCACATGGAAGAAGCACACCAGCCTGTGTGATCATGAGGTGTCGATGGGATCAGGTATCAGGCATCAAAAACCCAAAACAAAACAAACAAAAATCATATCAATAGGAATGAGGGGGAGGGCAGAGTGGAGACC
>NW_022109768.1:4553914-4555748 GCF_000313985.2 Echinops telfairi | reverse complement strand
GACCAGAATATGTATACTAGTACAGATAAGAGCTTCAACACAGGGAATTCAGAATACATAAACCCCTCAGGACCAATAAGGGGAGCAGTGATACTAGGATGGTAAGGGTTGGGGGTGGGGTGGGAGTAAGGAAGAACCAATTACAATGATCGACATTGGCCCCCATGCCAAGGGGACAAACAGCAGAAAAGTGGGTGAAATGAGACAGCAGTAAGTGTAAGACCTGAGAAAAAAAAAGAAGAATAATTTATAAATTATCAAAGAGGCATAGGGGAGGGGGGCTAGGAGAGGGAGGGGGCAAATGAGGAGCTGATGCCAGGGGCTCAAGTAGAAAGAAAATGTTTTGAAAAAGATAATGGCAACATATGTATAGATGTGTTTGACAAAATGTATATATTATATGTATGGATTGTGATAAGAGCTGTAAGAGCCCCCAATTTAAAAAAAGACAAAAGAATGAAGCCAATGCACCAACTAGTGAGCTAGTATAACAAAAAACTTTCTCCTCCCATGGCAAGATAGAATTGTGTTAGTGTCGCTGGCTGGGGCCACACCTGGTCAAGGGGACAGGTCCTCTGGAGGATCACACAGTTCCATGGGGAGATGTGATGGTGAGGAAAGAGACCCTTCCTTATATTATTCATTGCTTTACACTAGCTAACTCACTGGCTTTGAGCTGATTCTGACTCAAAGTCATCCTATAGAACAGGGTAGAACCGCCCCTGTGGGTTTCTGGAACTGTTTGCGGGAGTAGAAAGCCTCATCTTTCTCCTGGGGACTTGCTAGTGGTTTCAAACTGTTGACCTTGTGTCCAGTGCATAACCCATTATACCACCAGGGACTTGTTTTGGACAGTGCCCTCTAATTGTAAGGTACAAAGCTAGTTTCTGAATTGGTAGTAAAAGTGCTAGAACGAGTAAGTAAGTGGAAAATTGTCTTGAATTTATGGAATGAACAAGGCCTTATGACTCTGTAATAGAAGGCCTTTTACCCAAGGAGCCCCCAAAATCTAGACTTCAGGCTAGGGGGAGGTCAGTTCTCAGAAGCCCCAGGACCAGTGGGGAGATAGTCATAAAGGTCAGCGGACAGACCTGGAACTATCTATGCTTTGGGGGTTTCTTTTTTTTTTACTACTTATTATTATTTTTCTTTATATACATACTCCTCTCCCCCCTTTTTAGTCAATTTTTTGTTTTCTTTTTGTATTGTCCCTGCTAGTGTTGGTTTACCTACCTATACATGATAGGCATGGGAAGCAAGCCTGAGGAGAAAGTAAGGGGACCAAAGGTTGTGGAGGGACTTGTGGGGAGAAAGAGAAGAAGGGAGGGAGTGGTGAGCAAACAACGCCATAGACAGGGGAACAACTAGGGAATTAAAATCAACAACAAAGAGGACATAGAGATCCTAGGGGTGTGGAGCAACAGCAATCTAGCTGAGAGGAATTCCTAAGAGGCAGAAGAAGGGTGAGTGTGATGGTGGGGCAGGAGAAAGATAAAAGGAAGCAGAGGAAAGATCTAGGAAGCAAAGCTATGGATAGAGGCATAAAGATTGGTGTGCACTTACGTCAATATATTAATTCATAAAAATAGAGGTATTGGCATAGGTACATATATTTATATGGAAATAAATGGACTTTGGGCCTCTGCTGAAGCCCTCCCTCAACTCAAGAACACTTTGTTCTAACAACCTGGCATTCTGTGATGCTCACCCTCCCTGGACAATCAATCGCTGAAGACAATATGGGTGCACAAGCAAATGTGGTAAAGAAAACTAATGGTGCCCAGCTATCAAAAGATATAGAGTCTGGGGTCTTAAAGGCTTGAAGTTAAACAAG
>NW_022109768.1:4547394-4553631 GCF_000313985.2 Echinops telfairi | reverse complement strand
CTTGAGGCTTCCTCACCCCCCACTATCATGACCCCAATCCTGCCTTTCACTGCTGGCTAGGCCGGAGCATGTACACAGATACAGATAAGGGTTCAGGATACACAGAATCCAGGTCAGATAAACCTCTCAGGAACAGAAATGGGAGTAGCGATCCCAGGAGGTGGGGAGAGGAGGAGGGAAGAAACCTCCGGGGAAGGGAAACATCGATTGGTGTAAGATATGAAAATAATAATAATTTTAATTTATCAAGGGATCACGAGGCTGGGAGAGGGAGAGGGAGGCTAAGAAGAGCAGCCGATACCAAGGGCTCAAATAGAAAGTAAATGTTTAGAAAACAATGATGGCAACATATGTACAGATATGCTTGACACAATTGATGTATGGGTTGTTGTAAGAGCCTCCAATAAAATGATCTTAAAAACAATAGAAGGGCTTTTAAGTGTTCTGGGAACACGCCGCTGGTGCTTTAGAGAGAAGGCTGCCTATTTGTTTTAAAGACAAGCAAAAGAAACTCTAGCAGTTTCAGGGGAATGGACATGGACCAAATTTATAGAGGCAGAGGGGGAAGGGACATGCAGGAGAGTCATTAAGCTATTATCCTTAAAACTCCACTGCCACCATGTCATTCCAACTCATAAGAGTCCTCTAGGACAGAGGAGAACTGCCCCCAGAGGGTTTTCATGACTACAAATCCTTACAAAAGAAGCCTGCCTCATCTTTCTCCCACAGAGCAGCAAGTGGGTTTGAACTACCAACTTTTCGATTCACAGTCAAGCACATTAACCACTGTGCCACCAGCACAGACTAGCTGTCTGGTAGGGACCATATAATTGATAATAAGATAAACATCCATTATGCTACAAACAAACATTGTGAAACATTTCCAACCCTGCTTCCTTACCTTGCGATTTTCAGCCTTGGGGAGACTGCAGAATTGAAAAACAAGATGAACTGTCGGAAGAATATGCTTCGATCACCTTCATCAGTACCGAGCTACGAATGTGGCGTGTGAGGTTGACACATTATAATTCCCTCAACTGGTCTCTTCTCCTTCTGTCTTTAGTAATTTCCTCATGTTGCCCAAATTTCTCATTTGACAAACGATACGCAGGAGCTTCTTTCTTGATTAGTAACTCACCCCCTCTGAGGATTTAATTAAATAACGTACTTGCTTTGTGTGGTCTGGGATAGAAATCACGTGACCGGCATGCTTTCAAATGTTGCACCTTTTGGGGGACTGGGCTTTTTGTAATAGCCAATCAGAATGTATTGACCTTCAATGCATCCTTCAATTCGAAATGGAATGGTATTCTAGGGCCTTCAAAGCACTAAGGGAATTCGATTCTTCAATGGAATGGGATCAGAAAAACCTCCCGGATAAACTGAGGGATGTTCTTGTAACATAAACTCCGGAAGTGGAAAGAACTTCTTTTTCAAAAGAGGAAATCACTCAGGTGAGCTATTGTTTGGAATTATAACAAGTATTTCAGGTTATGCATTTTGACCTGAATCCATCAAAACAAACATATTAGACTCGGATTTTACAAGAAGGGACTACAATGTTGCAGAGCAGTGAACTCCAGCTTGTATTTAATAGGATTTTTTTCACCTCTCACTATGTTACTGTCCTAGTTTTGGGCATGAACCCACAAACCCCAGGTCCCCAGGAGAGTAGCAAGAAAAGTTATTTGCTTATATTTTGCAATTTATTAAGCTAATTTATGGTCCTTCAAGTCTGGGCAGGGGATGGGCCATTCTTGTTTTATAGAAGAACCTTTTTGTCCTTTGTTGGGGACGTTTCCAGTAATTTAACAATTGACTCTAATAGAATCTTATGAATAAAACTAATGAAAACATGAAGAAATGAACTCCAGAGACTAACCATACAGTAGCTTATTGTTCACTCTCTGGAGAATAGAAATACCTTCTCTAACAAGGTACAATGGTGCAAACAGGAACTAGCACTCGGGTTTCAGTGCACACGGCACCCAGGGTCAGGAGGAGGCTAACATCGCTGACCTTAACCTGGTCAGACGGAGCAAACACTATAAACCAGGTTAAGCACAAAGATTAACTGTGTCTCAACTGTTGGAGGTATGCAGATGATTATTAAAGTTTTTTGCCCTTTGATCCAACTCGGGTTTTGTGAGGGGATATCTAAAGCAAGAAATGCTTTCTCCGGCCATCAAGCTCAGAAGCAACAAAGCCCACATGGAAGAAGCACACCAGCCTATGTGATCACGAGGTGTCGAAGGGATCAGGTATAAGGCATCATCAGAACAAAAAATCTTACCATAGTGAATGATGGGGGGAGTGCGGAGTGGAGACCCAAAGCCCATTAGCAGGCCACTGGAGACCCCCTTGCAGAGGGGTTTCGGGGAGGAGACGAGCCAGTCAGGGTGCGATGTAACAATGATAAAAAATACAACTTTCCTTTAGTTCCTAAATGTTTCCTCCCTGCTCCCACTATCATGACACGAATTCTACCTTGCAAGTCTGGCTAGACCAGAGGATGTACACTGGTACAGATAGGAACTGGAAATACAGGGAATCCAGGGTGGATGAGCCCTACAGGACCAGTGGTGTGAGTGGCGATACTGGGAGGGTAGAGCGAGAGTGGGTAGGAAAGAGGGAACCGATTATAAGGAACTATATGTGACCTCCTCCCTGGGGGACAGACAACCGAAAAGTGGGTGAAGGGAGACGTCAGACAGGGCAAGATATGACAAAATAACAATTTATAAATTATCAAGGGCTCATGAGGGAGTGGGGAGCGGGGAGGGAGGAGAAAAATGAGGACCTAATGCCGGGGGCTTAAGTGGAGAGGAAATGTTTTGAGAATGATGAAGGCAATGAATGTACAAATGCGCTTTACACAATTGATGTATGTATGGAATGTGATAAGAGTTGTATGAGCCCCTAATAAAATGATTTAAAAAAATCAAAACCAAAAAAAAGAAAAAGAAATGCTTTCCCTTCCACTAAATCCATTCCTATTTTGCCATTCGAGGGGGCGGCTCTTCCCCTGTCCTAGAAGATCGCTACGACTTGATGGCAGGCAGTTTGGGGTTTGTTTGCTTTTCCAAACCACTTTATGAGGAGCGAATCCAGACAGCACCCCATTCCAGAGTTCAGTCACATCCAGCAGGATTGTGTAATTGCTACCAAATCAGTTTTGAAATATTTTCTTCCTTCTTGACCTCAATATCAGCTCCTGCTTATCCCCCCACGTGTCCCCCACCATGCCCTCCAAGAATCATTATGCTAGTGGTTGTCTCTGTAGGTTCATCTAGTTTTATTTGTTTGTTTGTTGTATTGACTTTTGAGGAGCTCTGGTGGCATAGTGGGTTACGCATTAGGCTGTTAACTTCAAGGTCAGCAGTTCAAACCCATGAGTAGCTCTGAGGGAGAAAGATGAGACTGGGTGTTCCTATCATGATTGATGACAGACTCGGAAACAGAGGGACAGTTCTAGTCTGTTTGTAAGGGTCACTGTGAGTCAGATTTGACATGGTGGTAGGGAGTTTGGTGTTTTGGTTGGGGGTTATTGGAACATATGGGAAACCGGAAAAGGGGGAGGAGGCACAATCGAAATTACCCAGATGGTTCAAATTTAAGAGTTGCCAAATTCTTAAACCCATCAGAGGTTTACCAGAGTTGCAGTCATGGGGAGACTACGCTCAAATGGCTGTGCGTTCTTGGGTCTCAGAGTCCGCCTCTATAAAGTGGGAGGGGAGGGAAAGGATCCACGCTTGCTCACGTGCCGCCAGTCGTACATGAGACGCTTTTAGGTGGTGCGTGGGCAGGTGTTCTACGTGATGCATTTGTTTCAAGGAGCTTGGGTGGTGCATGCAGCTCCTAGGTGGCCGCTAAAGTAAGACTTGGCAGTTGAACCTGCCCAGAGGCTCTGCAGAAAGAACGTCCTGGTAATCTGCTTCCATGGAGAACACAGGCAACGAAGACCAAAGGAACGACTCTATTCTGCCAAACCTGGGCTCAGAACGAGTCAGCTGCTGTTGTTAGATGTCATGGAGTTGGTTCCAACCCATAGTGACCCCAGGTACACTAGAAACACTGCCCGGTCCTGCACAATTGTTCCTAGGCTTGAGCCCATTGGTGCTGTGTTAATCCACCTTGTTGAGGGCCTTCCCCCTTGCCCCTTGTTCTCCATTGTACCAACATGATGTCCTTCTCCAGGGACTGGTCTCTCTGTTTGGTAACCGGCTTCTTCCCATCCCTCTTTTATGGATAGAGGGCAATCACCAGAGGATTTTTTTCTTGTGTAGCTCTTGCAAACGTATCTTGGGCTGCCATGATCCTCCACAGCCTTCTCCACACCGGAATCTCACAATTTAGGCTCTGAGACGATTCCCTCCTTTGGCTTTGGATTATATGATTTACAGTCCTGCAGTCACTGATGTGGGTGTGCTCTTAGTTGACATCACACTAAGATGGCTGCTGGTTTGGAAGCAAACCTTTAAGACCCTAGATGCTATTTTATCTCATATCCAGGCTCCATCTAATCTCTTCACCACACTTTGCTATAGCACCATATCTTCTGTGTTCCCTTCCTGAGGGTGAGGATTGAGGAGCATGCCCATCTTTTTATTCAGCCTCCTAAGCCCCCACTACTACTTTGAATATACGAATTTGCTGTTTTCCTAGGCCACCAATGACCAAGTACCAACAATTCCAACGTATCCGTGTTCTGTCCATTGCCAGAGATGGCACTTTCGCCTGGCACTGGGTCCCCGCCTCACACATCCTGCACAGCACATCTCAGCCAGCTTGTTCTTTGTGGTGCCTACTTGTGCATCTAGACTCCATATTCAGTTCAGATTGGGCCCTGGGCTTCAGCAGGGTCACAATACTCCTCTTAGTCCCTGCCTCTGGCATGCTCTTCTTCCTCCACTTGCTTGAGAAATGATTTTCACTCCAGAAAAAACTATGAGGGCAGAATGTTCCCCAGTGAATTTCCAACCCTGAACAAGCTCTGACTCTCAGCCATTTCACACACACTCACACATGCGCATCCATTGCGCCCCAAAAGAAAAACCATCTTTTCCCCACTACACACAACACACACTGATGCTTTCTATTTTAATTTTCCCTTAAAATAAATAAATGAAATAGTAAACACACAAATAAATCATGCTAGTGGGTACCCGTGATATTTTATGTTATGACTTTTAAATGGGTCATGATCTGCTGTTTCCTAAGCACTGTTTAGTAGTGTTTCCCAAAGCCGGGGACACTGCCCTTTGGCAGAGGGCACTGGAGCGATCCCAGGGGGCTGCACATACAGATACCTATACTGTATCCTGGATTATGGGCTATAGTAAAACATTGCTTTGGTTACCAAAGGGGCACTAAGTAATTTTTTTTTTTTCTGAAAAGGGGGAAGTAGGTCAAATAAGTTAGGGAACCTGTGATTTAGAGGATTTGGGAGAAGACCTTTGGATGACCTTTTGGAACATGGATGTATACTCGTAAAAGTGGGCCCCACTGGAAGCTTGCTTTCCTGGGTGCTAGGACCCAGTCCTTTGTCCTGCCTTTGTCTTTCTTGTCGTCACTCCAGCCCAGTGGCTTGTGTAGCTCTTGTCGTTGCTCTCCTTAGGACTTCATTCCTTATCCCCAACTCAGGGTCTCTGAGCTCTTTAAAATGTCTATGTGGGGGCGTGATATGAAGTCATACCTCCAGAGATTTGTCAATTTGCCATTTCAATGAATCCATGCTCTGATCTAGTTTTTGATAAGTCTAGCCTTACTCTGTCTAATTCATCTTAACAAATGGCATGACACACAAAACATACCCAAGCATTAGCATGTTTATAGTGATCATGCATTATAATGATCAATTCCTAAACATATCGAAACCACTGACCCATAACCCTAATGGGGACAACACTGGAGACACAGTGTGGGAATTCTGCCCGATCCCACCACACCGACGCAAAACACTAAGGGCGTGGAATAGAACAGCAAGGGGGACAGAGCAATGAAGTTCCCAGGGAATACCAAAATTAGACTTTGGGGCCAGGGCGTGGCATCCCATCAGACTCAGACCGGAAAGCACTCCTAAAAGCCATCAAATAGTCCTTGAACTAGCTACAAGCTTTTCTTTCTTGTTGTTGTATTTTGTTTTGTTGTCATTTGGCTTGTTGTTGTTATTGTTTTCTTTTGTTGCTTGGTTTTGCTCTGTCTTGTTTTTGTGCATGTTATTATCTCCGCAGGTCT
>NW_022109768.1:4541139-4542208 GCF_000313985.2 Echinops telfairi | reverse complement strand
ATGCATTTTAAATTCAGGTTATACCAAAAGAGAATGTGTAATGAAGCAATCGTTTTAAAGATGTCTACAGTACATGCATTTTTGTGTATATGCCACTCAGACATCTGTCTTTTCTCTAGACAAGTATCTAACCAACCCTTTAAATAACTTCTTTCCTTCCAGGCATTATATTATATTCTGTCACATGTAAAGGAATGTCATGGAAACCGAGAAAGGTGGTGGTTATAGCTTGGTGCCTTCCAGTTGATTCTGGCTCAGAGTGACCCTCGATGCAGCAGAAGAAAGCGCTGCCCGGTCCTGTGCCATCCTCACAATCGTTGTGTGTTCGAGCCCATCCTTGCAGCCACCGTGTCAGTCCCGCTTGTCGGGAGACTGTCTCTTGTTTGCTGCTCCTCAACTTTACCAAACATGACGTCCTTTGCCAGGCGCTGGTCCCTCCTGATACCGTGTCCAAACTATGTGAGACAAAGTCTTGTCCTTGCTTCTAAGGAGTATTCTGGTTGTACTTTTTCCAAGAAGGATTTTTTTGGGGTTTTTTTTTTTTGGGTGGGGAGGAGCAGTCTACAGTACTTTCAATATTCTTTACCAGCACCATAATTCAAATGCATCCATTCTTCTTGGGTCTTCCTTTTTCGATGCCCAACTTTCACCTACATACGAATTGGCTAGAAATACCATGGCTTTGTCAGGCACACCATAGTCTTCAAAGCAACATCCTGGCTTTTCAACAGTTTAAAACGTTCTTATGCAGCAGACTGACCCAATGCAATGCCCCGTTTGATCTGGACTGTAGCTTCCACGGCGTATTCATGATTATTTATTAACACAATAATTCATGGCATCACTTCCTCTCTAGTCTCCTTTATTCATTGTCCAGCTGCCCCATGCACATGAGACAATTGAAAACATCATGGCTTGGATCAGGGGCTCCTTAGTCCTCAAAGGGGCATGTTTGCTCTTCAACATTTGGAGGAATTTCTTGGTTGTTTTGTTGTTTGCAGCAAAGTTGCCTATACTTCATTTGATTTCTTGACTGCTGCCTTCCATGACTGTTGATTGTGGGTGCAAG
>NW_022109768.1:4538845-4540487 GCF_000313985.2 Echinops telfairi | reverse complement strand
TATATTTAATTATCTTTATAAATAAATATATTAAATTATTAGCAATTTGGTTTTATCTCTCTAGAGAACCCTGTCTAACACACTTGCTTATCACAGGTTGTTACCAAGTCTTCCTCCATGCCTAATGCTGCATTCTTTTTCCTAGAGTTCAGCTTCTTAGATGATTTTCTCAGCATAAAGATGCAGTAAATAAGTATAGTGAGGGGATACAACCCTGACACATACCTGACTTCAAACCATGCATGATTCTGTCGCTCTGTGTTCAAATGACTGCTTCTTCATCTACGGACATCTGGTTCTACATAAGCACAAGTAAGTGTCTGTAATTCTCATCGTTTGCAATGTCATCCATAATTTGTTTTGAGAAGCAAGTCGAAAGACTTAATAAAATATAACAAAATAAACACCTTTTTTATATTCACTTCTTTCAGGTAAGATCTATCTGCTTTCAGCCGCAGTACCCCTTATTCCACACCCCCTACTGAACCTGGCTGGTGCGAAGACAAATGGAAAACAAAAACATCAACATTGAGGCATAATCATTTGACTATTAAAAAGAAAGGTATTCTTTGTGAACAGACTTTTAAAGTTTAAAAGGGGATTTTGCTCATCTGCCGTTCTGTGAATCGTTTCTGCCTTGGAGCATGGAGAGTGCTCTCGAGATGTGTTCTCACTGGAAAGGCCTCTCTCATCTTGCCTGTTTCCTCTGCCTCTTGGGTAGAAGGTGCTAAGGCTGTGGCACATGGTTTGGATTTTCGGATTTCTCCATAAGCAGGAGCAATCTTTTTTGCCATGATTTGCATTTCCAAAAGCTGCACATCCTGATCTTGTTTTCTCTCTCATACCATCAGTTCCTTTAAGGATCAACCCAGCAACAAACACACAGGGCTGTGAGGCTCACCCTGGGCGACATTGGGAAGTTGATGAAGACGAACGTTGTCCCTTCTACAGTCCTTCTGCCCCCGCTTTTTCCTTCCCAGGTCCCACCCCACCTCTGACCTCAGGAACTATATTGTGGCTTGTGGTGAGGAAGTCATTCAGGAACCCAGTACGAACTGATAATATTGAGATAAGGGCCCCCTTGATCGCCTCCTGCCAGGACAGCTGGGGTATGGGCAGTGGCTGAGGAAGTTCCTGCAGCCCAGTCGCCAGGAGAATCCTGGTTAGGTGTAAAAACCCAGGTGTGAAATCACACAGATAAATAATGGTACTTGGATAGCAACTCTGTTCTTTTCAGGAAGGAGCCATTAACTCATGAGATGTAAAGTAAATGTTAAGGACTTAGGGGTGGTTATTTTTAACACTAAAAAGATGGTGGGAAAATAATTGTTCTAAACAATAAGGGAGATATGTTACTTGTTTCCCCCACACTGCCTCACAGTGACATCTAGGGTCACTTTAAAAAAAAATCATTTTATTGGGGGCTCATGTAGCTCTTATCACAATACATACATGCATCCATTATGTCAAGCACATTTGTACATTTGTTGCCATCATTATTTTCAAAAAATTTTCTTTGTATTTGAGCCCTTGGTATCAGCTCCTCATTCCGCTCCCCCCTCACCGTCCCTCCCTCACAAACCCTTGATAATTTATAAATTATTATTTTTTCATATCTTACACTGACTGATGACTCCCTTCA
>NW_022109768.1:4526858-4537874 GCF_000313985.2 Echinops telfairi | reverse complement strand
CTACTCTTTGCCTGTTTGCTGCGTAGTCATGTCATTCTTCGGCCCTCAACTTCAGTGTGAGCTCCTCCTACAGGCTTCCTCTACCGCACTTGACCCCACTTGCCTCCACACACACGCAGTTATACACCGCTGCATTTGTCCATTAATTGCTTTTACCACATATTTCATTAGGTGTTTTTTCTTTTCGAACCATCAAAGCTCCTGTTACTTACCTGGCTTTTCACTCTCACCACTGCCACCAGCTTCTGTCTAGTTGATCCCAACTCTTGGCAATGTCACATGGGACAGAGTAGAAGTGTCCTCCTATAGGGTTTTCAGTGGCGGAGTGTTTGCACTACCGGTGAACACAAGATAAGTTTCATAATAAATGGAAGAGGAGGCCGTTTAAAGTCTGTCGAGATTTAAACCATATTCCCATTTCTTGGAAGTCATTGAGCATCACATCATTTGAGAATATAGGAGCATTCTGTCAAGCATTTAGGGAAGAGTTGACCCCGATCCTCCACAAATTATTCCAGAGCGTAGAAAAGGATGGCAATCTCCCAGACTCATTCTATGAAGCCAGTATAACTATGATACCAAAGCAGGGCAAGGATCCCACAGGAATAGAGAACTATAGACCTATATCTCTAAGGAACATAGATGCAAAAATCCTTAACAAAATATTGGCCAATAGAATACGAAAGTATATAAAACATATCATCCACTATGATAAGGTGGGATTCATCCCGGGGATGCAGGAATGGTTTAACATCTGAAAGCCCATCAATATTATACATCACATTGATAAGAAAAAATACAAGAATTACATGATAATATTGATAGATGCACAAAAAGCATTTGACAACATCCAACACCTATTCCTAATTAAGACACTCAAGATGATAGGAATGGAAGGAAAATTCCTCAAGTTAATACAAGCTATCTATGGAAAGCCAACAGCCAACATCATAGTCAATGGGGAAAAGACAAAATTAATCCCACTGAAGAAGGGGACCAGACAAGTGGGGGCCCCTTGCCCCCTCTTCTATTCAACTTTGTACTGGGGGTTCTAGCTAGCAACATAAGATGGTGGAATAATATTAAAGATATCCAATTGGGAGAGGAGGAGGTGAAACTATCACTATTTGAAGACAACATAATCCTATACAATGAAAATTCTAAAAGCTCCACAACAGTGGTACTGATAGAGGAATATGGCAGAGTGGCAGGATCAAGATCAACAAACAGAAGTCTATTAGTTTTCTATATACATCAGACAAGATCATGGAAGAGGAGATCAAGAAGGCAGTACCTTTCACCATAGCCAAGAACAAATTGAAATATCTAGGGATATATTTAATGAAAAGGACACAAAGATTTATACAAGGTTAAACTACAGGATCCTACTACAGGAAACTAAAGCAACCTCCACAGATGGAAGAATATTCCATGCTTGTGGACTGGAACACCCAATATAGTAAAGATGTCAATCTCACCCAAGGCATTATATAAGTTTAATGCTAACCCAATTCAAATACCAACAGCCTTCTTCAAAGAATTGGAAAAACTGACCACCAATTTCATTGGAAGCCCAGGATTAGAACAGAAATCCTCAAAAGAAGGGCAAAGGTGGAGGCCTCGCTTTACCTGATTTTAACACCTGCTACACAGCCACAGTGGTCAAAACACTGTGGTACCGGTATAATGACAGATATTCAGACAATTGGAAAAGAACAGAAAACCCAGAAATAAAACCATCAGCATATAGGCAACTGATTGCCAACAAGGGGCCCAAAAGCATCAAATGGGAGGCGGATGCTCTCTTTAACAAGTGGTGTCGGAAACAATGGATATCCACCTCTAGAAAAATAAAATAAGATGTTTACCTCACCCCATGCACAAGAACAAACTCAAAGTGGATCACAGACTTTGAAGTGAAACCCCAAACTATCAGGACCATCAACAAAGGAATTGGGACAAACCTAAGGCCCGGGAAATACATAGGCTAACTAGGGAAGGGTACACACATGGGTGAACATGAAATTGACAAGTGGGATTTACTAATGATAAAACACCTGTGTGTGTAGAAAGACATCACCAAGAGAGTAACAAGAGAACCCACAGATACTGGGAGAGCACTTTTAGCAATGACCCAACAGACAAAGGGCTTATTCCTAAAATCTACAATACCCTCCTTTCCCGCAAAAAGAGGAAAACAGTTAATCTCCTGAGGAAGTGGGCAAACAACCTGAAAAGTTTCACTAGGAGGAGACCTGATGGGCCTATAAACACATAAGAAAATGTTCCCAATCATTAGCCATCAGAGAAATGCAAATTAAAACAACCATGAGATACCATCTAACACCCTTGAGGTTAGCCCAAATCAGAGAGCAACGGATTTTGGAGGGGATGTGGCCATATAGGAACTCTCCTCCACTGCGGGTGGTCATGTAGATACACACAGCCTTTGTGGAAGGTGATCTGAAGATATTTAATAAAAAAGGAAATTGATCTACCTTATGACCCAGCTATCCCTCTACTGGGCATATACCCAGAAAAGGTAAGAAATAAAACACAACCAGTTCTCTGCACTCCAGTGTTTCTTGCGGTGCAATTCACCATCTCAAAGAGTTGGAAACAACAGCTCATGACATATTGTCCCCTTACTAGAGCATACTGTGACAGAGGACAATACTGGGGACATACTTCAGGGAGGTGGACGCCCCCCCCCCCCTGCCCTCCCCACACATACAGAGGGGCAAACGAAAAAGGGAACATAACAGATCAGCAACCAGAGCCAAACAAAGCCGCTAAAGAGGCCCCAAAATAGACTTCAGGGTATGAGGGGCAGCTCCCGGAATTCCCTCAGGATCATTGGGGAGATAGTCATAAAGGTCAGTGGATAGACCTGGACTGGGCTGGGATGTTTCCTCAATATACAATTGCTCTTGGATATCACGTTCTCTCTCACACACATATGAGTGTCTCTGGATTTGTTTCTCTAGTCAACCCAGCCTAACACAGCCACACCATGTGGTGCCCACAATCTCTCACGCAAACAAGCCTTCTCTTGTTTGAGCCCACCTGCCCTCCCTGCCCCATCCATCCTACTGACTCTACCTAGAGAAGGTGCTGGTGGGCTGGACCCCCAAACTCACAGGGCTGCGGCTCCTATCAACTTGCAAAGAATCTGAGACAGTTCTCTCCCATCTGCCTATCGAAGTCCAGTGCCTTCAGGGCCAAGTCAAACCCTGAATTCGCCCAGAAACCTCAGCCAAGCTCTTGAGACCATGTCCTCGGTGGTGAGGTCAACGTAGACAGGGAACAAGGCCTCTTGGTCACAGCTCCTAGCATTTGGCTGTGCATATGCTAACTTGCTTCACGAGACTATGGGATTGCCTTGAATGAAATAACTCTTACTGAGACCTTATCAAATAAATCTCAGTGGGGTAAGTGTAAAACAACTTCTGCTACTGTTCACATACACACATTGAACACACTGTTAAGTGTTTCTTTTAAGCATGGGCTACTAAATGCACAGCCAGCAGTTCAAAATCACCTGCCGCCCATCAGGAGAAAGAGGAGGGTTTCTACTCCCGTCAAGAGCTACAGTCTCAGAAGCTCACAGAGCATGTTCTTCCCTGTCCTATAGGGTCCGCATGTATTGGAATCACCTAGAGGACAGTGAGTTTTTGGTTTATGGATATATAATGTACAAACTGTACAACGCACCCATTTCAAGTGTATGGCCCAAGGTTTTCAGTGTAGTCACCAATCTGAGCAAGCGTCATCCAACGTTAGATCATTTGTGTCTCTCCAGAAAGAAGCCTCACACCCAGGAACGCCCACTCCCCATTCCTGCCTGTTTTCTGTCTCTATAGATCTGTCTATTCCAGACATGGAATCTTCCGTGATCCCTTTGATGTCATTGAACTACTCAGAGATGGCTCTGCTGACAAAGCTGTAATGATTGTGAGGTGTCACCGAGTTGCTTTTGACTGTCAACAACTGCATGTGGCAGAGGAGAACTGTCCCAGAGTGTTCCCAGGGCTGTCTTCTTTGTGAGGGCGGATCTCCAGGTCTTGCCTGCGAGAAACACTAAGCCAAATGAGTTCCAGGCACAAACCTTTCCAGGTGCAGCCGCGCCTGGAACTGTGCACCAGGGGACACCTTTGCAGACAGTCGGCTCCTCTGGCGAAGCCACTCCAGGCTGGAGGGCTACTGAGTGACCTTTTAAAGAGTGTTGCATTCTATCAAAGAACAGCAACACCGTCACTGAAGTAAATAACTTTTATTTAAGGGGAAAGGGGCCCCGGGGGTGCAATGGCTCTGGTGACAATGGGCTTCCTGAAGATTCTCTCCACTGCCACCAAGCGGAGTCCACGTCATCGGGTTTCGAGACTGTAAATCTTGACAGGAGCAGATCGCTCCATCTGTCTACTGTAGAACCAATCCCCTTCCAGTGAGCAGCCCACCACTTACCCACAGTGCCATCGATGCTTACCCCGCAGTGCAGGCCTTCTTTCTGTGAAGATTGCAGCCTTGAAAACCCTGTGAGGCCTGCAAGGTTGCTATCGGTCAGGATCAGCTTGACAGCAATGGGCTGCCCGGGGTAGTTAAGGGTTTTAAAGCGACTTTGAGTGAATGTGAAACAACATAGCAGCAGTTGTCTTTTGTCAAAGTTAACTATCTCTCACTTCGGGAATCTCGTGGTCCTCCAGCACAGCCAGCTTCAAAGAATTGTCAAATTTTCTGAAAAGGCCAAAAATTCGCCCTTGTACTTTCTCACTAAAAGGAGAAGGTGTAGTTATTCGATAACTCTTAAACCATTCCTGAGAACTGAACCAATCCTCCTGAAGAAACAAATACAAACTTTCATAACCAATGCCATAGATTCTAAAACGCACGTAAGGAACCTGGTGGTGCTTTGGATTGAACATTGGACTGCTAACAGCAAGGTTGCCTGTTCAACTCCATCAGCTGCTCTGAGGGGGAAAAAACGAGGCTGTCTGTTCCTGTGAAGATTGACAGACTCAGACACACGCAGGGCAGTTCTACTCTGTCCTATAGGATCGCCATGAGTCCACATTGGCTTGATGACAGCGTTGCAGGGGGTCCAGCTGCACATGTTCACCACACGCTAATGTTTCTCAAATAGAGCGGCATGCTACGTTACCGTCTTGGCTTGTGGCAGTCACGGTGGCGCCATCAAGCTAGCACGGACACAAGAGCACTGTCGATTTGGGGCTTTTCAATTGATGCCATGTTTGGCATCACCTGCGCCGAGTCCCAGGCCATTTTCAACGTCAGCTACATTGTGATTTGATGTTGGCGTTCTACAGACCCGTTGCTTCTGGTGATACAATGTAAAGACATGGTTGCCTGTGGATTTTAAAAGTGACTTAGAAAACTCAAGCTCTTTGCGTTTAAAAACAGTTTTAGAACTCCCCTAACCTAACTAACCTCAACCTTTTTATGGATCCACAAGTGTGGGTCTTAAATCTGGGTCTAGGTTAAGTCTAAAAGAACAATGAAAAAACAAGCCAAACCGTTTCTCTGTAACAACCGTTTAGTGAGCAGGAACTTGTTTCTTTCTTCGGGGCTTGGAGTGGTTCAACTGGTTTATACTTGACTACTAACCAACAGGTTGTCAGTCAGAAGCTACCAGCAGAGCGTGGGAAGAAAGGCCTGGTAACCTGCAGGACCACAGAGACCCAGGAGGCCTCCAGGAGGTGGAATTGACTCAACAGCCGTTCGGGCCTTTTCCTTCCTTTCTTCCTAACAGTACACGGCACAACAATCCCTTTTATGATCTCAAATCTTGCACCTGGAATGTCCTATGTTCCTGGGTGTCTTGAGGCGTCCCATGCCCTTTTTGAATTAGCGAAGAGTCTGAGAAGGGAGCAGATTCCCCACGTGACTCAAACCGGGGGGCGGGGGTGGGGGTGGGGGTGGGGGTGTGCCCTAGAAAAAACATGAGCCATAAAGAACATTTGAGCTTACTTCTCATGCCCTTGGACTTGTGCAGAGAACACCACCAGAAATCATGGCCGAGACGAGCCAGGTGGGAGACATCAGATTCCAGTGGGATTCACCTTGCAGAGTTCTGGCAAGCGGCCTGGAGATGGCTCGGTGAGCCTTTGGGCCCCTCCTGCGGTTGCAGAGCCCAATAAACGATATATGCTGACATCATCCCTGTCTGGGCCAAGCCAGGACCGGCAGCCACCCAAGAATGACCTTTCAGAATCCCTAATTAATTAATCACCATAAACCTGAAGGGGGGTGGGCGGAGAAGACATGCACGTGAGCCAGCCTGCCTTTGCCCAGGAGTTTCCACCCTTCATTCGCCAATTAACTTCACAGTCCCATCTGCCCTTCCTGCCAAGCCCTCCCGTAAAGGAATTTATCACCTTCTGTTCGGATGTATTCCCCCTTTTCCAAAAGGGGATCAGATACCTACAGTTCCATTTAAAAAGGCACTTTCTACAAATCCAATTAGGCTCGCAAGCACCTTTCCATGCAACAGAAAGCCCACTGCCTTCCCTTTTTTGGCTTTATTAACGATGCTGGCCCAGAAGTTCGCTGCTAGCGTGGGCCAGTAATAACAGGACATATTTGTCTATCTGCCAGGCACTGTTTTAAGAGCTTCGTGTGTATGAACTCATTTAATTCTCATGATCATTCTAGGTGGTAAGAACTACTATTACACCCTCCCATGTTACCGCTGAGGAAACTGAGGCACAGGGAAGCTAGGAAAGTTGCCCCAGGCCACACAGTAATAGGCTGAGAAGATGATGGTTGAGCCCAGAGGAAGCTGGCTCCCGTTTATCTTCCTGGGAAGAAAGGCGGTCAGACCCTTCATTGTGCTTTCCTGTAAGTAAAAAGTACGTGAAGATTTGTCCCTGGGTGGTGTCAGTGTGAATGTGTCTGGCTGCTAACCCAAAGGCTGGAGGTTCAAGTCTACCCAGAGGCATTTTGGAAAAAAAGGCCTGGTGCTCTACATTCAAAAGAAAACCCAAACCAGCCATTGCAAACCCTATGGGGCACAGTTCTCCTCTGACCCTCAGAGTGGACTCCCCGCTGACAACTGGTTTTTCCTAATCTACAACCTTTCTTAGAACCCCAACAGGTAAAAGATCCCAGCAGGAATGTCCTACTTGGCATGGGGTCCAGCGACTAGAGGCATGGGCCCTATTTGGTGTTCCTACCATCCCTAAATTGGCTTTAAGCATCTCCTGGGACACGCCCCCTCCACCCCACCCCTCCTCCCGCCCCATCCTCCTGCCCGCCCCCGGCTGTGCGAAAGCTCCGTGAACAGGCCTCCTCGATGGCAGTCTCCTCCTCTTGATCTCAGAGAAGCCACTGCCCGTGCTGCTTTTCAGGAGCCAGGCTGTGGGCAGAGGCCCGCTCGCTCGGCTGACGCCACACCAGGCGCGCAGCCCCTTGGCCTGACTCCGAGCGTCCGTTAGCGCCCTGCATCGCTGCACTTAATGAGGACAAACAAATGTGCTCATCGCATTGACTTCCAGCGTGAATGATGTGATCATTCTGCTCCCGCTTAGCCATCCTTTCTCTGGAAAGATCTGGGGCAGATGCGGCGGTGCTTTAAGCATCAATGCCCAGAGTAGGGGCTGGCAGACAGGGAAGTCCTCAAACCAGAGCTGTAGGGCTTTCTGTGCATGGCTCCGTCTCCATGACTCTGGTCTTCAAGGGACTTTCTCCTTCGGAGATGACTATTATTTCATCCCTGGATACTGTTTGGGAACGTGTCCTTCTAATCTATCCCTAATAAGATAGTGATGGAAATCCTAAACCACCTGAGAAGTTTGGAGGGGTTCATTCAAGTGGGTAATATCTCTTTTGGGGAGGGAGTACAGAACCCTGCCTCCTTCTGTGTAGATCACTTTGTATTTGCAGAGAGCCCACAAAGCGTCATTGTTTGGAAAGCAGTGCTGCTTGAACATGAATCTCTGCCCTTTCGAAGGGCTCCAACCAGACAGATGGAATGACTGGCCACGAAGTAACAGAGACACACAATCACTGCACTGTGTTTTAAGTTAATAGAGAAGTGATTCTTTGATTGCCACATTTCCCTTTGTGTTAACTGAACTTTGACTACCTGACATGGGAGTGTAACGACTTTTTCTCCTTCTTTTCTCAGAACTCTGGTCCGCATAGATGCAGAACTGAGGCGGACTCAACGCTTGTTGTGGCTTTGCCTGATGGCGTTTTGATCATTTCAATAGTGGGCTGCCTTGACGTAAGATCGAAGAAAGAGAAGGAAGAAAGACGTAAGCTGGTGCCCAATCTTGATAAAAAGAAGTTCCATCTCTTCGATGTGAATAGCTGCATCATATTGGGAGTCCAGTGGCATCACAGGACGATGTTCTGCATCTCCGGGCATCTTGGGATATGTCTGCCTTTGCCTTTTGCCCACAGGGCCAAGTTATTTATGCTCACACTTAATTTCTCTTACAAGGAGCTCCATCCTCAGCCATTACAAAATATGGACTCTGAGAGCTCTCGGGTATAAGTTAAAAAATTGTGGGGAAAGTGAGCAGCTCATATCTGAAAACCATTACTAACCTGGGCACATACGCCTTCTACCGTGTGTTCAGGTGGCGGCTGTCTTCTGGGATCTCATTCTCATCTGATTAGCTTAGCAGTTTAGGGTAGCAATGAGCAGTGAGTAAACTTTTTACCTGCGAGCTACCAATTATAAGAGTGAACAAAAGAAAGGGAAAATGTGGCCTTGGTGATAGGATTTATGCCAGAGATTGTATGATAAAATTTTGCAAGACCAAAGACTTATTCATTGAAAATACTTTTTCAGCAACATAAACAGTGACTGTACACATGGACCTCACCAGGTGGAATACACAGGAATTCAATCGACTACATCTGTGGAAAGAAGCAATGAAGAGCTTACTATCATCAATCAGAACCAGGCCAGGGGCTGACTGTGGAACACACCACCGACTGCTCATATACAAGTTGAAGATGAAGGGTGTTTCCAAAAGTCCACAAGAGTCGAAAGTATGACTTTGAGTATATCCCGCATGAATCTGAACAATAGATTTGATCCATAGAACACTAATAAGATCATTAAAGAGTCAGAAAAAACCCCAGAAGACCACAATGATATCAGATGAGACTCTGAAACTTGCTCTTTAGGTAAAGCAAATGGAAGAAATGATGGAGCAAAATTTCCAAATAGGAGACTTCAAAGGGTGGGTCAAGAAGACAAAAGTATTAAAATGACGTGCAAAAATCTGGAATTGAAAAACCATAAAGAGCCAACCAAATAGAAGAGCCATGCTTGTGCCCATCCCAAAGAAAGGTGATTCAAAGAAATGAAGAAATTATCAAACAATGTCAGTAATGTAACTTGTAAGTAGAATTTTACTGAAGATAATCTAAAACAGTTGCAGCCGTATGTCAACAGGGGTCTTCCAGAAATTCATTCCATGTAGAGAAAAAAGGTTGGAATAAAGGATATGCTGATGTTAGGCTGAAAGCGGAGACTGCCAGAAAGATGTCCACCTATGTTTTCTTGACTATGCAGAGGCATTAAACAGTGTGGATCATAGCCAATTATGGATCCCATTGAGAAGAATGGGGATTCCAGAACCCTTTCATGCGTTCTTGTAGACGAAGGGGCAGTCATTTGAACAGAACAGAGATTTGAAATCAGGAAAGTTATATGTCAGAGTTGTATCCTTTCACCCTACTTGTTCAGTCTGGATGCTGAACAAATAACTCAAGAAGCTAGACTCTGAAGAAGAACGTGGCATCGGTGTGGGAGGATGGAAGGCTCCTTAGCAACTTGCAATGTGCAGTTGACACAACTTTGCTTGCTGAAAGCAAGGAGGATGGGAAGCTCTGGCTTCAGTATGAATTGCAACTCAACATAAAGAAAACAAAACCCCTCACAACTGGACCAATAAACAATATCATGATAGATGAACAAAAGATTAAGGTTGCCAAGGATTCCATTTTCGGACACAATCTCAGACGCGGAAGTACCAGACAACAAGTCAAATACATCGCAGTGGGCAAATCTGCCCCCAAAGAACTCTCTAGACTGTTGCGAGAACTAGGTGTGCCTGATCCATAAGGCATGTTCAATGGCCTCATATTGCATGTGTAAGCTGGACAGTAAATAAGGAAGGCTGCAGAAGAATGGATGTATTTGAATTATTGGTGGTCGTGAAGCGTGTTGAAAATGCTATGGACTTTCAGAAGAACAAATCTGTCTTGCACGAAGTATAGTCAAGATGTTCATTAGAATCAAAGATAGCAAGGCTTCGTCTGACGTCCTTAGGATACATTATGCAGAAGGACTAGTTCCTGGGGAACAACATTATGCTTAGTAAAGTTCAGGGTCAGGGAAAAAGGGGAAGCCACTGGACAGAGTAGGGGGCTCGAGGCACTCAACGTAGGAAAGAGTCTGAGGGTGAGGCGGCCCCAGCAGTGCCTCTGTTGTACAAAGGGTCACCCCGAGTCAAACTGATTTACCTAGTAACGGCAGGTATTATTCTAACAACAAACACGACTACAATGGTCTCATTTCATTCAATCATCATTTCCCTGATGCAGCACACTGTACGTGGAGCGTTTTCAATATACTGATGTGCTGTCCCCATCCGAGATCTACTAGGCCAGACTTTCCTGGGACGCGAACTCAAGCCTATCCTAACTTGCTCAGAACAACCACTCCCAATGGCTCATTTTCTAAATGAGTTTTTTATTGTGAGTTGTGTGTGTGTGTGTATGTGTTACATTTCAGACCATCGGTTCTGCATTTACCAGTTCTAACCACTCACTCCATCCCTGCCCCAGTATGCCATCCCCCCACCTCCCCTAGTTTCTCTTCTCCCTTCTGCGGTTCTCTCTGCTCTTCTTTACTAAGTTGCTACCTATGAATCTTCTAGTCCACCGCTGCTGCTTCTTCCCACCCTTACCTTCCCTCCGTGGGAACTCCCAGTCTGTTCTCTTTGATATGCAAATCATTGTTGTTGTTTTGAAAGTCTT
>NW_022109768.1:4524291-4526159 GCF_000313985.2 Echinops telfairi | reverse complement strand
GAAGCTTCTTTATTGGTCTACTGATGGCCTTCGGGCTATTTCCAACATCTTGCTATTGAGAACAGTGCTGGGGTGAGCATGTGAGTGCATATGTCTGTTCATGTTCTTATTTCTTTAGGGTATATGCCCAGCAGAGGGATCGCTGGACCATATGGAGCTTCTATTCCCAGCGGTTTGAAGTCACGCCATATTGCTTTCCACAATGGTTGTGCAGGTTCATTTTTGTATTCCAATGCTTTTTCATCTCAAGAACTCCTCTGGCTTTTAAAATGTTTTACTGATGCCAGAATTATTTAAACACCACAACTGCTGAAGATGGTTTTCAAGGATACACTCTGAGTAAATGACAGTTGATGAGAACGGAGGAGAAACTAGGGGAATCCCCCCAAGTCTCAGCCTCGTCTCTGTGGGCTGAAAGCTCATACCATCTGTTGACTTTGTAAAATGACTCGGTGGCAAGCCAGCAACTGACAGGTGCCTTTGTGGCAGGACTTCTGGCTTTGCCCGTATCCCTAACTGGCCTGGGCCTGTGCCTGTGCCTTTGACCTCCAGAGGAGTCCTCTTTCCAGCAGAAGACCCTTGAAGCCTGGGAAACAGCCATGGAGCTGCCTTCCAAAGCAGTCATTCCCAAGCAGGTCTCAATTCCTCCTGGAAACCCCTTTTTTGCGCACACCTGGCATGGCAGGTGAGCCCGGGGTGCAAGGACGAGAGGTAGCTCAGCAAGACAAGAAGAGAAGGCAAGATGGTTCTAAATTTAGATTCAGATGTCCCATTCTCGTATGTGTATAAAGTAAGTGATTTTACACAGAGAGCATTCCCCCCTTGGGCAAAACAACTCCTTCTCAACATGGCAACACAGGCAATAAGCAGGGATCACAATGGGTTAAACATATTCTGAGCTGCTGCTTTAAATGGGCAGCTGCCCAGGGTGAGCAGCTTGTAAAATCAGCTACTGTGACCGATGGTGCATAGGCTCTGCTGATTTTACAAATACGTAGTAACGCGCCGCCTCTCCAAGGGCAAGCGCCAGCCTGACGTTTGCACAGCCAGCAGAAATGATTTCTTTCGGGAGACGGCGTTTCACTGTTTAGCAATATTCCATCAAAGGAAGCTGCGTCCTCCGCCACACACACTATATCAGGGGCGGGGGCTTCCCTCCAAGTTAATGGGCAGCCAGCAGGTAAATCAATGCCTTTCGTGTAAGACAGTAGAGCAGCGTCTGTCGGTCTCTATATTGGGAATGTTCATTATGTGAGGCAGCTACAGCTTAAAAAATGAACATTTATTTGTTCCGGTTGAGCAAAGTAAATAGTATCCAATAAAGAAGAGCTGGCAAATATGAAAGCTTGAAATAGAAGGGGGAGGGAGGACCCCAAAACGCATCATTTTTAATTCCATCATTCAAAGAGAATCACTCTAACAGTTTAGTGTACTTGCCAGCCCCATCGGTTGCTCCACAATTGAAATTGTACCATGTATTCCATTTGTAGCCTGCTTTCTCACTAACATTATACCAAGCATTTGGATAAGTAGGTGGTTTCTTTGGGGGCGGGGTGGGGGTTATAACTAACGTGTGAATGGACATCCTCATGTATCATTTTCAGCTGCATCTCTCATTGTTTCCCCAAGGTAGATGGCTAGAAATGGGATCTCTGCATCCAAGCTGTAAATGACCATCATGGCATTGAAACCCAGATTTTCCTGGCGAACTGGAAAGTTCACCATGGTGTTTGTTCCCTGGTTGTGTCAGGCTGCTTCCATGCAGGGCAAAATACTTGTGGTTAGTTTTTATCACTCCAGCGCCTGATGTGGTTGTGTGGTTGGAGCTTCCTGGGTGAGTGGCTGGCGGGACCTGCCCCATCACTTTC
>NW_022109768.1:4522832-4523743 GCF_000313985.2 Echinops telfairi | reverse complement strand
TCCAGGCATCTTCTTTCCTTAGGCCAGCAGTTCCCAAAGAATATGCACTCATATTCACTGGAACATTATTCACAGTAGCAAAAAAGGTGGAAATAGCCTGAACTCCATTCATGTACAAATGGGTGAACAAATTGTGGTACATAAAGTGGAATACTATGCAATAATAAAGAACAACGACACATTTTCAGCAATGGATTATCCAATATAGTAACTAAAGTACAAATAGCAAAATATAAAATGAATAGAGACTCACAAAATTTGAAAATTTTGTTCATTGAAAGGTTTTGCGAAGAAAAAAAGTGTATTCAAGATACTGCCTAAAGGAATAACTCTGGAAAATAGCTAATAAACATCTAATAACCTAGACTCTATGTAAAGAGATTCTTACAGTTTATAAGAATATCCTCTGATAGCTTACCAACAGAAATATAAATAACCTGATTATAAAGTGGGCAAAGGACTTGAATAGCCAGTTCTCCAAAGAGAACACCCCAATGGCCACAGAGAGTTGAATGCTCAAGGTCATTAACCATCAGAAAGACACAAATCGAAACCACGAGGAGCTAGCACTGTACCCTAGGATGGCGATGATTTTAAAACAAACAGGCAATAAGAAATGCTGAAGAAAAAAAAAAGGCTATGGAGGATTTTGGGAAGTTGGAACTGTTAACCATTGCTGTGGGAAATACAAAACAGTCCAGGCTGTGGAAACCAGTCTGGCAGTTTATTAAAAACAGCCCTCCCAAATGACCTAGAAATTCCACTCCTGGGTATATAGGCCAAAGACTTGAAGGCAGAAATTCAAAGAGAAATGTGTAGTCCATAATGGTTAAGGCTGTGCCATGCTTCTCAGTGGTTTGGCTGTTATGATGTCGTCCATCCCATGCTATGAGAAGCAATGAATTGATGAG
>NW_022109768.1:4517849-4521938 GCF_000313985.2 Echinops telfairi | reverse complement strand
TTAATGGGTTAAGGTTGGACTTGTGGGCTTGGGCAGCATTGGGTTGGGATGTTTTCGTGATGCACATTTTCTTTACGTAAAACTCTCTTATACATGAGTTACTGTGGATTTGTTTCTCTAAAGTACCTAGACTAATACAGCAGCCCAACATGTAACCTACCACCCCACCATGGCTCCTATGCAATGAAATACATATAGGAGCACAGCTTAAGACATATTCACAGTTCACTACAGCAGTATTCACAATAGCCAAAAGGCAGAAAACAATTTAAATGCCCATCAACAGATGAATAGATAAACAAAATATGGTGCATACATACAATGGAACACTACTCAGTCAGTAGAGAAATGAAGTCTTTTTAAAATCATTTTATTGGGGGCTTGTACAACTCTTACCATAAATTCATCCATCCATGCATTGTGTCAAGCACAGTTGTACATTTGTTGCTATCATCATTTTCAAAATATTTTCTTTCTACTTGAGCCCTTGCTATCAGCTCCTCATTTTTCCCCTCCCTCCCCAACTCACCCTCCTCATGAAACCTTGATAATTTATAAATTATTATTATTTTGTCAGTCTTACACTGACCGATCTCTCCCTTCCCCCACTTTTCTGTTGTCCATCCCCCTGGGAGGGGTTTATATGTAGATTATTGTGATCAGTTCCCCCTGAGAAATGAAGTCTTGAGACATGCTATAGTATGGATGAAATTTGAAGACAAGTTAAATAAGTCAATTACAAAAGAACAAATATTACTTCATTTAAAAAAAGACAAGATCAGGCAAATATATTGAAATCAAGTGGCGAAGACATTGCATTTTCCATTGCCTCATGAGCACCTGAAAGTTGGACATTGAATTAGGAAGGCGGATGAAGAGTCAGTGCATGTGCATTGTGGTGCTGGAGAAGACTGTAGAAAGCACCATGGGCTGCTAAAGAACAAGCACGTCTGTCTTGGAAGAAGTCAAGCCAGAGTGTCCCTTGGAGGCAGGGATGGGGAGACTTCATCTCACATACTTTGGACATGTTGTCAGGAGAGACCAGTCTCTGGAGAAGAGTATCATCCTTGATAAATTAGAGGGGCAGTGAAAAAGAGGGAGGCCCTTGTGATAGTTAGGTTTATTGTGCCAATCTGCCCAATAGGAACATGTGGGATTAATCAGGTCACAGTTTGATTAGAGTGCAAAGAGATTAATGGCTCTGCAAAGCCCACCCGTGTCTCTTTTGTTCTCTGGTAATGGGACCAGCGTGCTGGTGCTTTAGCTAGTTCTCTGCCTCAACCTTGTGCTGCACCTCCTATGGGCCCAGCCAACCCATGGGTCATGGATCCTGGAGCTAGACCTTGAGGCTTTTGCAAGACCTGCTTTGACACACGGCTGGTGCATTTATCACTTGAGCTTGAGGCTGGTGAATCATGTCACCTTGCATTGCTTGAGTCTGATATCCTATCCAGGCCTGCTGCACTAAGCTTCCAAGCTACTAACTGTTGCTGACTCATCCTGCTGTTTGCTGCCTGCAGGCAGACTCTGCCTGCCTTGCCCTGAGGGAGGATTCTCCTTCCTTGACCTTGGACCTGGCAGCCCACGTGAGTCAAAGGACTTCCAGTATATTAACTGTTTCATGAAAGTGAGCAGAACTAAGTTCTTTGTGCTGCTGTGTGGACTAATTAGCTATTATATTCCCTCTTGCTGTATAAACCGATCTTCTTATATAAATATAATCATAAGTGTACTGGTTTTGTTTCTTGAGAGAACCCTGCCTAGCACAGCCCTCGAGGAAATAGATGGACACATGGGCGCAAGATGAGGAACCAGTGTGAGGATGGCACAGGATCCGGCAGCGCCTTATTCTGTGGTGCATATGGGTTGCAACCGACTCAATGGCACTCAACAACAACAACAACAACACCAACAAAGTGTCAGAGAAGGAAGAGGGGAGGAGAGATGAGTGGTGACGGGAAGTCACACTGCTTACAAGTTCAGTAGAGTTGAGGAGGAAAACCCCATAGACACATAGGCTCTAGAAACCTACTTCAACCAAAACTTAAATAATAATAATACTACTAAAAAACGTGAGTCCTAAACATCTACCCATTATAGACTGGACCATTGCAAAGAACCTCCCAAGAGCCAGGGACTCTGTGCTCCTCTGACAGGACTCCCCGCAGCACTGTGGACCTCAGGGGACGAGAAGGGGAATGGCAAGCTGCCACATGAACTCCGATCCTGCCCTGGCACTAATCACAAAGAAGGTAATTCGTACGTCCCACCCCAACCCCGGACATACTTGGAGGAGGTTGAGTTCACATACGAGGGGCAAACTCAGGCAGGAAAATTCACAGGTTCCCCATAGGCTAGTACCGCATAAGCTAGCCACCTTTGAGTCTCCAAGACTGGCAACAGGTATGCAGGGAGTGCTATTGCTTCCAGAGACAAATGTCACAGCAACAACATATCTCAGAAGCACATGTGAAGACAAGGGGAAAATTGGATTGAGTGGAATAGACACAGATGTAGATCTGGAGATGTTGGGAGGAGAGGGAGCTTTACATCTTCCTATGAATGAGGGAGTTTAGGAAAACACCTTTGGCTGTTCTAAACAAATGGAGGAAAAAATTGACAGGAAAAAACAGAAGAGAAGACAGAAGAACTCCAGAAAGCACTTCAAGAGCAATTTGACAAAACCAGGGGAAAACGAGGAAAAACCAAATAACTTCAGATAAAAGTCACAAGGCAAAAATATTAGACATTGATGACATTTTGAAAGAATAAAACAGAAGAATAGAAACAATGGGAGGAGGAGGAGGAGGAGAATAAGAAAGAGGAAGAAGAGGAAGAGAAAGAAAAAGAAGAAAAGAGAAAGGGGGAAAGAAAAGGAGGGGAAGGAGAAGGGGGCAATGTAGAACAAAAATTATTAAGGCTGTTGGGTGTCATCAACTCCTTGGCACCTTGTTTTGTGGTAGAGATGATAGGAATCACTGAGACTATTGCCCGAAGATATCTTTTTAACCTGGAGCTGAGATTACTCCTGAACATCACCTTTCAGTGAAACAATAGATGAGTTTCCAAAACAAACAATAACAGCTGTGCAAAAGGTGCCCTCTAAACAGTCAACTGTTCGAGACCAAATGGTCAACATTGACACCAAAGTAAAGATGAGAAGGGCAGGGACACTGGGTGGATGGAAAGCGAGCAGTAGAGGTGACAATGGTGGGTGATGGCACATAGGGAATGCTAGCCAGTCACAGAATAATATGTGTATGAAGCGTTGAATTGGAAATCTAGCATGCTGTTGGTTCTGACTTGTGCTATCCTAGAGGGCAGGGTAGAATTATCCCTGTGGGTTCTGAGACTGTAACTCTTCATGGGAGTAGAAAGCCCCATCTTTCTCCTGTATCATCAAAAGTAGAATAAATTATTTAACCAACAGAGAGAGAATGTAGGCTGATGTCTCTGAACTACAAATGCTAAGGCATATTAAAGTGCAGGTATTTGAGAATGAATCACATTTCATTCACATGCATTTTCGAAATTAATTTTGTGTCACAAAGGGTTGCCTACAAATAATACATGAGAATGATCAAACCTTTAAGGAGGAAGAACAGAGAATGATGTGGTCTAATGAGAGATTTACTTCTAAATTGCTCTTTTCTTGCTCATTTTCCTCCAAGTACTGCCTTACAGCACGTGCGTCGTTGTGGTGACTGTGTGCAGTGAGACACACAGATTCCATGTTCTCTCTGCACTGCAGTTTAGTGATAGAGGTCAGTTCTCGGAGTCTCAGACATGGCTGCTTTTTCCATGGTGGAGGTTCAGTGGCAGAAAGAAACAGAAGCTAGCAGCATGTAACCTTCATCGTTCTAAAATTAGGAATGAAAATGACTTCCGGTGGCGTCTTTCCTGAGGTAAACAAACACAGCTCTCCTACCTGTGATGTGACACGCTGGATTGCCCGGCAGTCCCTCTTAGCGTACAACGGCTCGAAGTTTAAATGTTGCTCAGAGATGAAAGCAAGAGAAGAGAACGGGCTTTATCTTCCTCAGTATTTTGCTAAAGGCAACTCTGAATCCACATATTAAATAAGTCATT
>NW_022109768.1:4514961-4516836 GCF_000313985.2 Echinops telfairi | reverse complement strand
TGGATAAAGACGGTGACACACCGTACAATGGAGTATTATTTGATAAAAAAAATCATGCACGATTCAAAGAAAGATGTGGTTGAACGTGTGTGTGATTTGGGTAAATGGGTTTTCCAGTCAGCAAGTCATACACATCCTGTTTTGTGACACCGATGGCCCACGCTTACTCCTCCCACATTCTCCCTGCTGCGTTTAGTTCCCTCCGTCCCTCCATCCTCCCCATCCCTGGCTTTTGAGCTTTATCCCCGGGTAAAAGCCGCCCTTTAGATTCCATGTAGTTGATAGGTCTAAGGAGTGCCTGGAAGGAGTGTTTACGTATAGGCCCGTCTATTGTTTGGCTGAAAGGGGTGAGTTCAGCTTCAAGTTTGCAGGGTGCCGAAGGGCCATGGTCTCAGGGAGGAACCTGGGCGAGCTCAGCGGTTGCTGGGGCTGGGGGAAGGGAGGGTGACTTGGTGGAGCACAGACTGAGGATTCTCTGAGACTGTACTGGTGGGCAGATGATGTTAAGTGTCGGTGAGAGGTTTGGGCACAGCGCAGAATTAACCCTCATGTAAATGATGGACTTCAGTGAATACTAATGCACCAACGTTGACTCATTAACTTTAACAAATATAGCACATTCCTGCAAGACCCTGATGGGAGGAACTGTGTGCCGTGGTAGAGGGGACACACGGACACACTGTACTTCTTGCCCCTATTTTCTGTTAATCCAAATAGCTATGAAAAAAGAAAGTCTATTTTTAACACTTCTTTTTGTTGGTTGATGATTTTTTCCCCAAACTTATTAACAAACTTCTTTTTTGCTCCCTCATGTAGAGGATATGAAGCTGAACTTCTTGTTCATTCAAATGGCCAATGTCACCGTCGGGTACCATCAAGTCGATTCCAACACAAGCAAATCCATGTGTTAGAAGAGTTTTCTGGGCGGTACTTTTTTTTTTCAATCATTGTATTGGGAGCTCTTACAAAGATATTATAACGATCCATAATTCAATTAGATAAAGCATTATTGTACAAGTGTTTCACCAGCATTTTCAAGCCACTTACTTTTTTTGATATCAGCTACCCATCTTCACCGAAGTAAACAGCCAGATGTTCTCCCTGGGGAGTCAGTGTGGGTTCAAACTCACCTGTGGGTTCCCAATTGAGCGTTTACCCATTGGTACCACCAAACCCAACCCATGACTGTCGAGCGGATTCTGACTCACAGCACCCCTACAGAAGGGGTAGTGCGGCTCCCTTAATGAAGGTTTCTCCGACTATTAATGCTTACAGGAGCACACAGTCTTACTTTCCTTCCTTGAAGTGGCTGGTGGGTTTGATCCCCTGATCTTGTGGTTTGAAGTCCAACACTTAACTCATTATACCATCAAGGTTCATTAAGTATCCAGTAACTTTCTCTTCTTTTTTTGTAACTTTCATTTCTACGCATCTTTCAGAGAACTTGAATCCATTACTTTCATAATAACCCAAACTATAAAACTATTGGTAAAAATGAGTGTTTTATGTTTAATATTTCAACAAAACGACACATGAACATATATTATTTGTTTTTTTAAGAGCTTTACCCCAAGACACAATCAGAATGCGTAGATTATGGTGCTTTAAAGCAGAAAATAAATTTTAATCGCTAAAATAAATTTCAGCGCATACTACATACCTTACCAAACTAAAATAAATTCTGCCATCAAGTTGACTCTGACTGAGCCCTAGCAACCCTATAGGACAGAGAGGAATCACTTCTGTGAGTTTCTAAGACTAATTCTTTCTGGGAGGGAGCCGAAAGGCTCATGTTTCTCCTGAGAAGTGGCTAGTGGTTTCAAACCGCTGACCTTGTGATCAGCAGCCCAATGGGTAACCCATCATGCCACCAGG
>NW_022109768.1:4513055-4514072 GCF_000313985.2 Echinops telfairi | reverse complement strand
GGAAGCATTCAAGAACTAGAGGAAAATTGTATGTTTCAAAATTCTGTTTTAGGAAGCATGGGCAAGATAAAATAACACATCTGCGCTCGGGCCAGCTTCCTGGGAGCCATAGGATCCCTTTTAGGGCCAGTGTTGTTGTCAGATGTACTTTATAAGCTGTTTCAAGCTCATTAGAGAGTCCCGTCAGTTTCCTAAGGAGCCCGGGTGGCGTAGTAGTTACACATTGGTCTGCGAACCACCTTGAGAGAAAGACGGCACTGTATATTCCGGTAAACCATGACAAACTCACAGGGACAGTTCCACCCTGTCCTCTAGTGTTATTATGAATCAGAGTCAACTTGGTGGCAGTGAGGTGGGGCTTGTTGTTGTTCTTGTAAGTTCACTAAGGAACCATGGTGGTGCTGTGAGTTAGCCGAGGGGCTGGTTCAAATCCACCAACCACTTCTGGAGAGAACGATGAAGCTTCTGTTCCCATAGAGCTAGCTCCTCCTCTGCCCCACAGCATCACTGCGGGTTGGAGTTGGACTCAATGGCAGTGCGTGAGCTCCCTGGAGTCGTAATGACATCACACTGCAATGAATGCATGAAGTGAGAACCCAACAGATTAAAAAAAAATTTTTTTTAATCAAGGACCCAATAGATGGATCCAGATCAAAAGGAAGAAGATTGGGGGATATAATTTCAAATGTATATGAAAACCAAACAGACGAGGTCCACTGAGACGGGGAAGCTCCTGGATCTAGTGCCCAGTAGTTAATATTTAAACCTTGAACCTGAACTATCTCGTGAAGCCAGTTATTAAACTAAACAACTGTTAGCTCAGTTCAGCAAGCTGGCCTTGTCTATTTTCATCAGACACCACCTCCATACGTTCAGACTGACAATAGTCTGAAGCGCAGGTGGGGACTCGGGGGCTAAGAGTCTAAAGGAATGATGACGTAACAGGATAGGCTGAGGCTGTGAGAATGTTGACAGTGTGCCATGTCACTGAACCGCACAGGTAGAAAGTGTGTGTGT
>NW_022109768.1:4507378-4510686 GCF_000313985.2 Echinops telfairi | reverse complement strand
CAGATGTAAAAGTGTATTTGTGTAGCACCATATAAAACTTATCATTTGTGCTTCTTATTTTGGCCTTATAAACATTATTTTATGTATTTTTAGCATATTCAAAATTTATTTTTATATACCTACTACACAATGATTTTGGAGGGAAGGAAGGAATATTTGAATATTGTAAAAATTGTAAATATAATATATTGTAAAAGGGAAATAAATGGCATTTAAAAAAAAAGAATGAAAAATCTTCCATTGTGTCTGTGTGGCATTTTGTTTATTCATTCACCTGTTGATGGGCATTTGGGATCGTTCCATCTTTTGATGATGATGAACAGTACTGCAGCCAGCATGGCTGGACGAGATTATTTGTTTCCCTGCTTTCAGTTCATAATCTTCTGACCCCATCTCGCTGGAGGAGGGACCCAGTTAGCCTGCACAATGGAGGCAGCCTGGGTGCAAGGTGGTGAGGAACATCTATCGTGAGCATCGTAGGATGCTGTGGCTGAGGTTTTGGCCAGGCCTGCACTAATGATTTCAACATAGCTCGGTAATGCTGTGAGGGATAAGGCAGGGTTCTAAGTCTTTGGGTCAGCATGTTGCAAGGTGAAGCTTCAGTCCCAGATAGGGTCCCAAACTCAAAACCAAATTCACTGCCATTGAGTAGATTATGACCCATAGCAGCCATATAGCACAACAAGTAGAACTTGGAACTTTGGGTTTCCAGACTTTAAATCTTCCCTCATCTTTCTCTCCCAGAGCGGCTGATGGCTTCGAAGTACTGACCGTTCAGTTCGTAGCTCACTGTGCCACTGGGTCACCGGGCAGAGTCATTTGCTCTCACTCGCTCTTTGCCATCAAGTGAATGCCAGCTCATATTGACCTAAGGGAAGGGGTGGAGGTGTCCAGGACAAGGTAGTCCCACTGGGAAACAGAAGATGGGTCCCGTGCCCAGTGGCCAGCTTTCGAGGCCATCGGTACCGTAGTCACACTGGTCATCTAAGGCGACGCTGTGGTGGTTTCGTGTCTCAGCTTTGCGACTCACTGGTAGGTGTCCCTGGGCAAGTGACACAGCTCTGTCGGCCTCAGACTTTCTCATCTGTGAAAGGGGAATAATAGAAATAACGAGGAGTAGTGAAGGATGAAAAGATTTCTGTGGCAAAGAGCTTACAACAGCGTCTGCCATGTGTAAATATTATAATTTTAAGATTAAGCATGACAGTATTTTTAGGAGACCATGATTATTGGGGGCGGGGCGGGGGGCGGGGGGAGACGAGCAGATGTACAAGGCAAGGCCGAGGAGATCAAGATCAGAAAAGAGGAAGACGTGGGCCTCATGTGACCATGGACATAAATAAGTTCCAAAGAACATGCAGGAGCTGCCCCCCCATCCCCCACCCCCCGGAAAACAGCAGGGCTGTCTGGTTTGTGCTCAGTGGAGAAAAGTCAGGTGTAGCTTCCTGCTCGCACTGCAGTCTACCTGCTGCAGAAGATAGCTCTCTTTGCCATAGAAACCCAGAAGGATCAAAGGCTTGCTATCGAGCCACGCGTGACCAGGTTAGAGAATCAAGCTTGTGGAAACTAAGAATCTATTCCTCAGGTAAGGACAAATAGCCAAACAAACAGCCCACTACCGTGGACCCTCACTTCCGGGAAGGGAAGAAATTCCTCTTTGTCCCTCAGTGTGTCTGGTGGGCTTGAGCCTCGTGCTTAGCAGCTCAATGCCTAATAAACCAGGGCTCTTTAAGGACAATTAGTATAAGTAGCAGGTAATTTTGCTTAGTGCATGAGAGAAAGCATCTCTTGCTAATAATAAAATGTAAAGCATCTTAAGGCCCCTAAGGCATCCCAGCAAGGCCTGGCATAAAGTTCATCCAGATTAGTCAGTATGATGGGTAGAATTGTGCCCCGCCTCCTAAAAGATATGGTCAAGTCTTAACCTCTATGTCCATGAATCTGACCTTGTTTGGGAAAGGGTCTGCAGGTGGCAATAAAATAAGGATTTCGATGAAATGACTTTGGGGGAGCACCAAGGATTTCCAGAAGCCACACGAAGCCAGGAGGACAAGGGACCGATCTTTAAAATCTATAGAAAATGTCAACATCCCAACAAGAAAAAGACAAATAATCCAATTATAGGGGCGCACAGACATGAGCAGCCACTCTACCAAAGAAGACCTCCAGGCAGCCAACAAACATATGAAGAAATCCTTGGGATCACTAGAGACTGGAGAAATACAAATCAACACCATGATGAGATGCCACCTCAATTCAGCATTAATATTGTTGTTCGGTGCCATCCATCAGTTCTGACCCATAGAGACTTGATATGCATAAGAGACTGAAACGTTGTCAGGTCCTGCAACATCCTCACAATTGTTCCCAGGCGTGAGCCTATTGCTGCAGCCACAGCATCCGCCCATCTCATTGAGGGCCTGCCTCTTTTTTTTGGCTGCCCCTCTGCTTTACCAAACACGATGTCCTGATCCAGGGACTGGCCTCTCCTGACAATATGTCCAAAGGATGTGAGACAAAGCCTTGCCATCCTTGCCTCTAGGGAGCACTCTGGTTGAACTTCTCCCAAGACAGATTTATTTGTCCTTTGAGCAGTCCATGGTACTTTCAATATTCTTCACCAGCATTGATAGCAAAGTTAAAAACAAACACACAAATAACCAAACAAAGCCCTGGAAAAACCCAAATGCTGGAGAGGATGCAGAGAGATTGGAACTCTCTTCCATTGCTGGTGGGAGTGTTGAACAGTATATGCGGCATGGTGCTTCTTCAAACAGTTGGGAAGGAAAATAACATATGCTCCAGCAATCTCTTGACTTGTATGCACCCTACAGAAATAAGCAGAGACACGCACACCCAAGTTCATCACGGCACCATTCACAATAGTAAAAAAAAATAGAAACAACCTAAATGCCTATTGGTGGAAGAATGGATCACTCAACTTTGGTGCACACACAGTGGGCCACTTTAAGGAAAAATGGTAAATGCCTCTTTAAGGAACAATGGTAAAACTGTAAAAACGCTCATGACACTGGAGGGTTTGGAAGATGCTATGCTGAGTGACGTTTATCAATCAGAAAGAACACCTAAGGTATGAATCCCTGCTATACAAGAAAAAGGTTTTCATACCAATAGAATCAGAATTTGACGGCTACCCTGGGTGGGAGGGAAAGAGGGGCACAAGGAAGTACTAGGCTAGACTGCAGGGGTGGAGAACATCCAACTCGAGGGCCTTATGTTGTGGTCGCTGGGTGCCACCAAGTCCGTTCCAACGCACAGCAATCCTCTACAGAACAGAACAAAACACC
>NW_022109768.1:4505753-4507278 GCF_000313985.2 Echinops telfairi | reverse complement strand
GGCACATCTTAGTCTTCAAAGTAACACCCTTGCTTTTCAGCACTTTCAAGAGATCTTGTCCAGCAGATTGACCCAATGCAGTGTGGGCCATAAAAGGCTCATGAAATCATCAACAGCATCCAACCAGTGCAAGTCTCACCAGAGAGAAGCAATGCCAGGGGTGAATAATGTAAACGTTTGACCAGTATGCCCTGTGAATGATATTACAAATATCCAGTACTCCTTGGCAGAAAAAGGTCCCTCCCCGCTGGGCTAGAGGGTCTGACAAGGGTTAACGTGGCTGAAGAGGAAGATAACACCCTCTAAGAGGGAGTTGGGGGAGGGGAGATGGGGGAGTGGTCAAAGGGGGAGGGTGAGAAATCGGGCAAACCATTGGGGGCTTTGAAAAGTCGTTTAAGTTGTTGAATGCAAAAAGATAATCTGGCATGTAAGCCTTCACCTAATTTACATTAAAAAGAAAAGAGAAGCAGCAGCCAGGAGAGAGCCCTGTGGGGCCTTCTCCCTGCTTCCCCCAGGACCCCCAGAAGGAACTGGCCCTGCCTCCAGGATTGTAAGAGAACATATATGTGGTCTTTTTAATATGGATGGGTTCCACATGGAGGAGGGGCCGAGCCTTGCTGGTCTGGGCTATCAAGTGTCCCCAAGGCTACCTCCACCTCCGTTGCTGTTGAGTTAATTTCAACTGGCAGGGAGCGAGCCTGTGATAGCAGAGCCCTGGTGGTATAATGGTTACCTGTTGGGCTGCTCAGCACAAGATCAGCAGTTTGAAACCACTAGCTACTTCGAAGGGGAAAAGATGAGACATCCTAGTCCCATAACGAGTTACAGTCTCAGAAACCCACCGCAGCAGGTTTACCCTGTCCTATAGGGTCACTATGAGTTGGAATCAACTCGATTGTAGTGAGTTGAGTTGTTTTGGTTTTAGGGAGCCTATACAACAGAGAGGGGAAAAGGAGGTGCTGATACCAGGGGTTCAAGTAGAAAGAAAATGTTGATGGCAACATATGTCCAAATGTGCTTAATGCAATTGGATGATGGATCGCATACGATTTGTAAAAGTCCCCCAATAAAATGATTAAAAAAAAAACAAAAGACAAAGAAGAACTGCTCCACAGACTTCAAAGCCTTTGCCTTTTATGGGAACAGATTTTCTTTCATGGAAGAAACTGCCAATGTTTCGATTAGCAGCCAAGTTCTTAACCAATGTGGCAGCAGGGTTCTCAGGGACCTTGTGTGCCCGCTTCTCACTCTCCCCGCCATACAGTAGGCTTTCTAGAAACACCTGTGAAATGGCTGGTTCTTGCATTCAGAAAAGGCTAGAACGATGGCTCGTATCGGAGGAGGACATTGCAGGTCTTTGTGTTACTGTGGTTGTGAAAAGTACACATCGCAGAAGAGAGCACCAATTTAACAGTTCTAGGTTTCCTCTTTAACAACACCGATTACATTCTTCAACTTGTGCCATCATGGTCAGCCTCCTTTTCCAAATTTCCCCTCCCCTGTGACCATTAGCTCCCTGCCCCTC
>NW_022109768.1:4496733-4505653 GCF_000313985.2 Echinops telfairi | reverse complement strand
AACACCGATTACATTCTTCAACTTGTGCCATCATGGTCAGCCTCCTTTTCCAAATTTCCCCTCCCCTGTGACCATTAGCTCCCTGCCCCTCAGCTTCTGAGCTGGCCTTTGGAATTAGGTGGTCGATTTGCTCCACTGTCCATACTTCTCCAAAGAGCACACTGTCCACGACAAACATTCTTTATGGCGTCAGCTGACTTACGGTTTCGTCTAAAGACATCTTTGAGGGTGTTTTTTGTTTTTTTTCTGGTTGAAAATTTGAACATTATCTCAGGGCGACAGTTTTGAAGTTTCATCGAGCCTCCATGTTGTCCAAAACGCTGGATTCTATTAAAATTGGGGATTCTTTCTTTTATTGGCCCACCCCTCCCCCCCACTTTGATCAGGATTCTTCTCTAGCATCTCTGACCCAATTGTCCATTAATATCTGCTGGACACATTGGAGAAGATTTTGTAAGCACATTGTGCCCTGTGCTCTGCCCATAGGTCCAGTGTTTACATGGTGCCTGATGCTCAGTCAAGGTTCAGTATGCATTTACTGGGGACAGTGCTGGCTCAGGAGCCCTGGGTGGTGTAGTGGGTTACGGATTGGGCTACTAACCACACGGTCAGTAGTTTGAATCCACCAGTAGCTCAATGGGAGAAAAATGAGGCTTTCTGTTTCCGTAAAGATTAGCAATTTCAACACCCCGCCTTGTCCCCAGGCAGTTCTGAGTCAGGGTGGCTTTGCGAGAGAGAAGCTCCCCTGGCAGGGAGTTTGGCTAGGCTTTGGTAGTGGTCACCGTGGTTCAAGAGTTTATCTCGCCTTCTTTGCAGGATTCCTGCACCCCACTCAAGCCATGGTATTTTCAATCACGTCATTTGCGTATGGAAATTGGACTTTGAATAAGGTAGGCTGGAGAAGAATCCATGCATTTGAATTGTGGTGCTGGCAACGGATATTGAAAATACGATTGACTGCCAAAAGGACAAACCGATCTGTCTTGGAAGAAATATGGCCAGAATGCTCCTTAGAGGCAAGGATGGTGAGACTCAGTCATACATACTTTGGACCCATCCCTGGAGAAGGACATTGTGGTAGTTATATAACCTTGTGTCAACTTGAAGGTATAATAGTGAAGGAGTGGGCTATGATATTTAGTTTTTTTTGTGCCAACGTGGTTCCCGTAGGAACATGTGGGTAGAGTTTAACCAGTCAATCAGGCCGCAGCTTGATTGGAGGGCAACTGAGATAAATGGCTCTTCTAGGCCAGCATCTTCCTAGAGGTGGGCCACGCTCTCTCTGCTTCACCTTCCTGTTGATGAGCTATGCTGACGGCAGCCAGAGCCCTGGTGATGAGTTCCCCGCCACTGGATCTATAAGACTTTGCACCCATGGGCCTGTGATCATCCTGCATTCTGTATCATTGCATGTGGCTTGTGTGAGTCTAAAGAGGGATTTATGGACTAGTATCAGACTTCTGGACTTGATCTGGACGGGGCTTGGATGTTAGCTTGATACATAATTACTTCTTGATACAGACCTCAGTCTTAAATATATATGTGTGTCTCTGAATTTGTTTTTCTCGCCAACCCAGCCTAGCACAGACATGCTGCTTGGTAAAGTAGAGGGGCAACAAAAAGAAGCAGGTCCTCAATGAGTGGATTGGCACAGTGGTTGCAACCATAGGACCAAGTGCGAGGATGGCAGAGGCCTGGGCGTTGTTTCACTCTGTTGTGCATACGGTCCCTATGAGTAGGAACTGACGTGGTGGCACACAACAACAACCTGCAGGAGGCCTCGTCTGTTTCCCAATCCGTGTTCCTCCTGTGCTGCCCTGCACCCCACCCCATCCACCACCCGGGAAGCTGTGTGCGGCTGTGATGCTGAACAGGTTCCATGAAGCTCCCCGACTACAAAGGGCTCCTAGAAAGAACGGTCGAGTCATCTACTTCGGACAGCAGCAAACAAAAGCCCTGTGGATGACAAAGGTCCAAACCACGGCCCATCACGAACTGGACAGCGGGTCATTCAGTCGTGCGCTGGATCCTGCCGACTGGAGAGCAGCTACCAAATAACAACGCCATGCCTTTGCTGGTAGAGCCATCTGTCTTCTCCCTCTGTCTCGGAGCTGATTCTGCCGGCTGTAGGTCTACCTGTGGCAAGGTTCGTGTTGCTTTCATGGCACTGCATGCTGGGGGGAGGGCGTTGCAATGCTAATTTCTTAAATGGCATCCTCGTCTGCTGTGCGGCCTTGTTCTCAGCAAAGCCATCACTCAGTTTCCTCAGGGCACAAAGGAGAAGGACAGAGACCCCAGGGAAGGGCCTCTGCTCATGAAAAGCACCCCAGGAGGCTGGCCCAGGATGCCGCCTCCCAACCTGAAGGGGTGGCCTGTTGTTAAAGGGACTCCCCCAGGACATTCCAACCCTCTTCATTTTCAGATGGGCGAAAGCAACCCAGCGGCCCTTTCTTGTCTTCCGGCAGTGTATTTTCTTCAAGGATGGCACGTAACCATGGCTTCATCCCTCCTGCTTAGCGCCGTCGTGAGAGCAATGACCCCTCAGCGCAGATCCTGACAGCTGTGACCGGTCCAGATGGTGAGAGCATCGGCGACCATCATGGCCCTTCCTGTCAAGCATTTGCTGATCCTTGTTCTCCGAACCGCAGGGGACAGCCACAGGCTGGTAGCCTGTAGAGATTTACAAGGTGTGCTTGCTGCAAAAGTAATGACACTGACCCTGAGAGCCGCGTGTGGAAATCAGCCGTGGTTCTTCACCTGCTTTTTTTTCATAGCATGAGGGGACAGAGTTCAAACCCAAGTGGGGGCGCATGAAGCAGAGCGACTCAGGTGACCAAGCGGGAAAACACCAAGCGGGAACCATGAGCCAGGTGCTCAGCCTGCCTCCAGGACCGAGCCCCCAGCCTGAAGGCTCTTTGTGGCTTTCCCCCAGCAGGGAGCCCTGGCGGTGTCGTGGGGGTACACGTTGGATGGCTCATGGCAAAGTCAGCAGTTCGAACCCACCAGCTGTTCTGTGGGCGGAAGAGGAAGCTTCCTGTTCTAATGAAGATTGGCAGCCCTGGAAACCCACAGGCACAGTGCCACTCTATCTTACAGCCTCGCCAGGAGTCAAAAACCACTCTATGACCATGAGGTTTTTTTAATACACGAAGGCTTGCAGGCTCAAGGCAAAGAAAAGGATACAAAATGTATGTCTTCCAGGCAGTTGTTCAGCTAGATGGCAAAAAGCTCCGCATCCGGGGATTGAGGGGTGGAGGTGGGGAGAGGATGGAGTTCAGCAGTTTTTGTTCCTACCTAAGTAATCCAGTGCCCTTGGAGACAAAGCACCGCTGAATTTATTTTACCAGTTTTCAAGCTCATCTGATAAAAAAAAAATATATGCGCGCAGTACTGGGCGAAGGCTCGGCAGCGTTAGGGCGAAGTGAAGCGGTCCTCGCACGGTTGGTGGTTTAAAGTTAATAGTAAATCAACTGAGCAAGTACTGCAAAGATGATACCTCGGCTTCGCTCCGCGTGGTTAGAGCTTAGCCACTGAGCGAACGTACACACAGAGCGGTCGGCAGACGGCTCCTTCTGGTAATAATATTCATTTTTATGAATGGCTCATTTATTTTTTATACATTCCTCCTGCTTCAGAAGGATCTGGGCTCTCGCTTGTTAACGCTGCTGGTTCCTGGGCCCCACTCCAGGCTACAGAATCCGCCTCTGGGGTGGCGGCCTGGGATGCTGCGTGATCCAGTCGCTGCTCAGCCGCCTTTTGGTGCACACTTTCCTGTTACAGATGGGGAAACTGAGGCCCGGGGCAGTGAAGCTGCTTTCCCAGTGAGTCAGGAGCAGAAGTCCACAAGAGAGGAAACCGGAGTGTCTTTACTGCAGAAAAGTCTTCGGGCTCTCTGCCCATGAACCCTTCAAAGGGCAGCAAATATTCCGTTCCGTTTCTCTCCAGCTGGCGTATGGTCCTGCCTGCAGCCACGCGGGACTTATTGCCATATTTTACCACAGACAGAAGTCCTTCATTTCCACAGAAAATTTGTATCCAATATATGCCTCCATGAAGACAGGTTCATCTCAGTGATGTTCTCTCTCTCTCTCTCTCTCTCTCTCTCTCGTTTTTGGTTTTGCATATTCCAGGAGGCCATTTAATGCTCTTTTACCTTGATCGTTGACACAAAGTTGAAGAAGATGGTGTTTGTTTTGACACAAGAAACAAAAGCAACACAGCGGTTCCTTAGTCTTCTGAATTGAATACGAGTTACCACGAACCACATAAACCGATCTAAGGTAGCCAAGAAGGGATGATGGCCTGCAGGGGGAGGATGTCTGCAGTAAAGGAGAAGGTGCGAGAACACAGAGACAAGGTAAGGACAGCTTCTGAGGTGCTGTGTGGACTCGTGGCTTGTCATCATCCGACAAGCATCCAGCGCCCATGTGCACAGCGTTAGGCACCGAGAATCACGTCCCTTCTGGAACATTTCTCTTAACTGCATCCACCGCGTGGGCTTCCTTTCCCCTCTGGTGGGAACCCTAGGGAGATGGGCTCCCTGGAGTTGCCAGCTACTCGAAGGGCAATGGTTAACACCCTGTGGAGGAAGCTGGTCTCTAAGATAGAAGGGCAGCCAAAAGCTGGGGAAACTTTAGTGCATTGAGTCTCTGGTCAGCTTGTCCTTCATTGCAGGTATTCCCAGTTCTGGTTTTCCCGGGGATCAGCAACGTCCTGTCTCTTCCCAGTGTGGTAATTTGAGATGTGAAGTTGTGTGTGTGTGTGTGTGTGTGTGTGTGTGTGTGTGTGTGTGCTGGTTTGAGTTGCATAGTTCCTCACTGACAGAGTCATAAACAAACACAGCAGCAGGGGATAGAATTAGGCGAGGGATATTTATTTAGGATAACGTCTTTTATTTACTCAAAAGAGAGTGCTGGGCTTGGTCCTGCCCAAATTTCATGCCACCTGCTCTGGACGTGGCCACCCGAGGTTTAGGAGGTGCACCCCACCCTTCCACCCCCCAGGCTCCATTAGGAGTGGGCGTCTGTGCCCTAGTTCTGTGCCAGTGTGCCTTCCAGCGAGGCTCTGCCTCAGGATGACGCGGTCTCTCTGCAACTGTGGATCCGACTTGACGAGGGAAGAAGGGAACGCTGGTGGGGGGTGGGGGGGCGGATATTTGGTAATCCCATGAACTTTCCCCACTTCTGCCTGCAGACCTTTCACTGGTCATCCAGAGGCCAAACAGATTTTGGATGCTGAGCTCCATTTGTTAATCACCCGATACCGCCTCACCTTGATTCTGTCCAATCTGTTATTTGGTCATTCCTGTGGCCATCTGGTCTTCCAGGGGTTGCCTCCTCACCTTGCCCTTGGTTTTAACACCTAATCCTGACTTGTCCTGCTTTCCTAAGGGACTCACTGAGAACTGACTCACCATCGGGGCCTCTCTAAGGACTGGGTCCCACCCCTACCCCTTGGGTTTCCCTTGTTCATGCTCTAGCTTCTTCAAGACACAAATCTTGACATTCACTCATTGGGCAGCTTCCTCAGCTAAGCCCCCACTCTAACTGCCTTAAGACAGAGGGTAGAGCAACATGACAGCCCTCCTACGAGGAGGAAGGGGGTCCATTTGAAATGGAACAAGGGATGGGTTATGAATAGCAAAGCATCTTCACCCCAAGTCAGTACTAGCCCACAAAAAGATGGAAAGGCTTCTGTACAGATTCCAGGAGATGAGAAATAAGTGGGTCCCGTGGTCTAATATCCCACCCCATTGAACTAGCTTGGTTGGCCTCATCTTTAGCGAGCGCTGAGTGGGGAACACCTGAAGCAGAGCTTACATGGCCTCTTCCTTTGTTAAGGTCTTCCTGCCCACAGTGGAAACGATCATTGCCATGCAGCTTGTATCATCAGCGACAATGAATAATGTTCTTGTCTTGAAGAAATGTGTATTCTTTGCTCCATGGATCCTCCAGAAGTTCAGAGAAGAGAGGCTTCGAGCTGAGAGCAGAGCAGAGCGGCCGTGAGGGGCTGTGTGACCCCCCCGGGGTTCCTTTCCCAACACCCTTTTAGTCCTCCAGGCTGTGCTCAGGTTATTGCCACCACCGAGAATTGTTTGTCAGCTCAGTTACAAATTGTTCTCTGCCTTTTTCCAGAATACATTTAGATAGCTAAAAATAAGACGCCTATGTAATAAGACAACTTAAAATAAAGATAGAGCGTAGTATCAGGTTCCATAAGTAGAGGGAAGTGAAGTTGAACTTTTTTCAATCGAACCAAGACACTTAGGGGAAAAGACGGAAAATTAGCAATTCTACATTTGGATTCTGCTCTCACCGATGACTGAGACTGAGTAGGTACTTACGTAAGGGTGATACCATGACTCTTTGCACAGTAGCTAATTGCTTCTTTCCTGGCTTATTATGCATCTATGAGTGTCAAGCACTGTTCCGAGTACAGAGACGAGTAAGATGTGATCCCTTCTAATATATCACAATCTCATATATTCTCACTGTAACCTTATGTACTGAAGAGTAGGTATACATTTCTGGGTGGCTAACCCACCCACAAGCCATTCTCTGTCATGCTGCGATGATTTCTATGTCACATGGTGTGAAACCAGCTCTGCTACCTACTGTGGAATTTTGGATCAGAGAGCTATGTTCAAGCCAAAGACAGTCACAAAGGAACCTGGGCTGAACTCAGGGGAGGTCAGATATCCCTGAGGTAGTATCAGCATGAGGTTGTGTACTACACCTCCTCCATATTGCATGAGGATGCACCACCTCTTCAATTATGCAGACCGTCTTTTTCCAAGGAGGTTGCAACACTCTTCCCAGTGAGTGGTGGGGCTTATGTCCCCTCTCCCTTGAACCTGGGTAGACTCTGCGATTATCTTGATTAATAGACAAGAGGTGGGAGGTGTGTTATGACAAAAACCTCAATATCCCAGAAAATGGGAAGCTAAGAACAATGAATACAAGAAAGAAGAAAATGTCTAAAATGGATTGTGGTGAGGGTTCCACACCTTTTGGTAGGATGGTACGTATGCGTTGGTCTGCTAACCTCAAGGTCAGCAGTTCAAAACCACCAGCCACTCCTCGGGAGAAAGGTGAGGCTTTCTACTTCCATCAAGAGTTATAGTCTCTTAAACCCACAGGGGCAGTTCTACCTTGTCCTATATATAGGTCACTATGAGTCAGAATTGACTCAATGGCGGTGAGTTTGGTTTGGGTCTGGATTGAATTGTATGACATGCGAATTATATGTCAAGAAAACTATTTTTTTAATAATTAAAAAAATCCATTGTTTGTCTACATTGTTCTCTTGGGACACTTATTATTTGGAGCCAACTCCGATGTGAGGAAGCATGAGAAGTCCATGGAGAGGCACCCCTGAATAGGAACCAAGGCCCCCGACCCCCAGTCCTGGCTGAACTCCGACCCAACAGCCAGCACCAACTTTCCAGATGTGAGCGGGCCATCTTGAGAGTAGATCGAGTCCCAGTTGAGCTGCTCAGCGGATGCCAGATGGAGCAGAAATGGGACCTTCCCGCTGAGCCAAATTCACCCTGCAGAGTACAAGCAAAAGAAACGATTGTTGTTACGTTGCCTTATTAAATCTTGAGGTGGTTTGTTAGCTAGCAATAGATGCCTGGAATGCCAACCCAATCATTTTCTCTCTTGGGAAATCTGGGTGGTGGGCGCATCCAGAGGTGGGTCACTTGAGCTCAGGCTAAATCCCAAACAATGCTGCTCTTCCTGTGTGACACAAATCCTAGGGACTGGCTGGTTTGGGTGTGCTGTAAACCAGAGTTTTGGTTGTAAAACAGGTGGCATTTTGGTCTATTTTAAATTTGGTCAAATTCTAGCACTGAACACACATTTCTGTAAGGATCTGGGCATGCTTTGTCATGGCAACCCTGAAGGGTAGAGACAACACCCTGTTTGCTGCAGCTCTAGGAAGTGGGAATTGGAATTTTCCCCCTTAAAACCCTTAGCAGCATGTAGGCCTGGAAACTAGGTTCTCTCCTTAGTACCTCCCTTCTAAATACTGCCCCTCCCTTTTTTTTCAGCCAAGGAAATACTTTTTCTTACCTGGAGTCCAACCCACCATCCACTACTTCTGCTCTCAGACTGGACCCACCTCAGGCTTCCACAGTGCGTGAGAGGGTGTGTTCTGGAGTTGTGTAGACAAGGAGCAAGTTAATATGTTCTCCAAAATTACCTCTCAAGTATATTGTGAGGATGAAAACGAGATGATTTATGTTAAGTCCTTACCACATTGTGCCTCACATGTCTCCCTCCTCAGATGCCCGGTGTTCTACCCCCCTCCTTGTTTTCCATGGCAGAACCCCTGAGTAACTGTTGGATATGTACCCTACCATCTTTCTGCCCATTGTCCTCACTGGAGAAGAAGTGATGCAAAGAACAGCGAATGTACCATGGGCTTCCAGAACAAAAAACAAATCTGTCTCAGAAGCAGTACAGTCAGAATGCTCATGAGAAGCAAGAATGGCAAGGCTTCCTCTCATGGATATTGGACATGCGATCAGAAAGGACCAGCCCCTGGAAAGGGACATCAGGACTGGTCAAGGGTCCGTGAAAAGGATGACCCTCGCTGAGTGGCTCCAAGAAGGGGGTCAAACACAACAATAATTATGAGGATGGCACAGGACCAGGCAGCATTACATTCTGTCACCCAGAGAGTCAATGTGAGTGGGAACCGGCTCTGAGAGCAGTCAAAAACAACACTTTGTGCTTCGGAACAGAGCTTATTGCCTGATGTGACAGTGTACCTGTGGCAGTTACATAATCTCCTGTCAACTTGTGAAGGGGTGGAGTCTAACCTGTCAGTCAGGTCGCAGCTTGACGACCTCATTTGAAGGCACGGACATAAATAGCTCGCTGGAGGTGGGACACAGGTTCACTCCCTGTGAGAC
>NW_022109768.1:4487461-4496421 GCF_000313985.2 Echinops telfairi | reverse complement strand
ACGAGTGTCTATGAATTTCATTTCTCTAGTCTACCTGGAGTAACACAGTACCTAACCATTTCTCTGCTGCCATGCACATGGGTTGTCCAATAAGATGCAGTCACAGCTGGGTCATTGGGTTGCCAAGTAAACTCTTTAAAAGTGGCTGACCTGGTTGAAAGGCTCACTCTTCTATTTTCTTCTCTCTCCCTCTTGGCTGGAGCTACTGCAACCACCTTGGTGACCTAGAATGGAAGCCCCCACCCTCATGGAGAGTTGAAAGGCACAGAGTCTCAGATGAGCAGAGAGCCACCATAGCAGCCCTTGACTATTGATCTCTTTGGTTGAGTGAGAATAAGTAAGGAAAAAAAGAGATTTTGTTTAAATCAATTTTAGGTTATGTCTCTAATTCTAGAGGTTGAACTTCATTCCTAAGTAATACACAAGTGAGCCCCAGTCAAGATCGTTGCTCTCAGAATCCTTTTTCCAACCAACACTGTGGGATACTACGGGTCGATGCTAACTCCAGACTCATGTGTCCCCTATGTTGTTAGCAGACTGTGAGGCTCGGAGTCTTGATGCCGTATAGACCACATGTTCCTTTTATCAAGCCCTTCAGGAGGAATCATCCTGGCTGTTGTTTGTCACTGCACTGATGCTTGTGATATGCTAGAAACAAGACTAAAAAGCCTCACTTACATCAAGTCGATTCTGATTCCTGGAGACCTGATAGCGCAGGGTACCATTGTCCTGTGGGTTTCCAAGATTGTTCCTGTTTATGGGAGTAGAAAAGTTCCATCTTTCTCCTGAGAAGTGGCCAGTGGTTTTGAGCTGCTAACCTTGTGGTTAGTAGCCAGAAATATAATCCCTACATCACCAGAGCTCCTTATTTGAGGATATCTTCATATGTTATGAATCTTCCTTTCAGCCTTGCATGCACTATTACAATGTCATGGTGTGGAGTCTGATATTAACATTAAAGTCATGGGGAGAAATAAGGAATTAGTAAAAAGAGATGGTTTTATCCATTTACAGTTTTTAATAAAATTGTTTTCATTATAATCCCATAGACAATGTAAAATTACATTTTTTTATTTAAAAATTTTTTATAAGAAACACAAAAAGATACAAATATGTAATAATACCTTTTAGAAATACATAAAAAAATCCAGTTCATTTTCGGGCTAGGCAGTTTTATACAGTTTCAATTCTCTAAGAACTTCTTGAATTGCATGTTGGTTCACTTATTCAAAGAGATCCATGGATCAAAAGTGTGCAGTGCAAAGGTATAAGCTCTTCTCTTTCAGTTTCACTGAAGTTAAAAGGATTTTCCTTAGGAAGGAAATATATCTCAGTCTTTTAGCAAAAAAAAAAAACAATTAGTGAACAAATAATGTACCTTCAAATAAACATTGATTCTAAATATTGGTATACATTAATCACACAGAAATGAGTGCGGAAGATCGTCTTTCTCCCCATCTTATAGTGCTTTACTTTCCAATGAAATTTAGAAATACTTCCTAGTCTTTACTGCTAAATGAATAATTTGGCATATGAAGATATAGATACTTATTTTTATTTTACAAAATGCAACTGGGAATAGAATAATTTATACATAGATATGTAGGCTCACCTGACATTTATAAAATTTTAAGTACTACGATGTAGGGGAAAATTGTTATATATATTATTCTCTGCATTAGGGTAGGAAGAAAACAAAATCTTCATCGATCTTAAAAGTTGGATAATCTTAGAAATCTGTTCTAACCAGTAAGAACGGGAGCATTTCTTATGAGGCTTATAAAACAGAATTTGAAAGTGCCAGGGTAAATTAGGCCATCCAACAATGTCACTGTGCATTTAAACTCTAGTGGGTGCTGGTGAGAGTATTGAAAGTACCGTGAACTGTCAACAAACAGGCAAGTCTGTTGTAGAAGACAGAGGGAAGAGAATGCTCCGTGGAGGCAGGGACACGAGACTTCGTCTCACAGGCTTTAGACGTGCTGTCAGCAGAGACCCGGCCCTGAAGGAGGACGTCGTGCTCGGTAAAGTAGCGGGGCAGTGAATGGGAAGATCCATCCTGGATGAGATGGACTAACATGAGCTGCAGCAACAGGCTGGAACAACAATGGTGAGGCTGGCCAAGGGGCAGGCATGGAGTTTCATCCTGTGGCCAGAGGAACCAGCGCAATAGCCTCCAACTGACCTCCTGAGCAAGTCCATTACAGTTCTTGTAAAATGAGTGCATGTTGAAGACCATAGTTTTCCTCTTGTTTTATTTAACTTGAAATACGAAACACATGTTACGTCACTAGCAGTCTATCGGATTGCTTTTGAATGTTTTGCATAGCTGCAATCCCTGCTCGTTCTGAAAACTGGCATTCATTAACCAGGCCGGGTTTTCACGTGTCTCGGATGCTATTTATAACCCCAGCGCTTTCACCTAAATTGGAATGATGCTGCAATTACCCTCAACCGATGTTCACACTGGAAATAAACAAACTGTTGCTTACTGTTCATAATGCTGACATGTCATTCAGTGAGTCCTCTTCATGCATATCCAAAACAGGAAAACATGAAGAATAGGCATTTGGTAAAAATCCAATTCCTTTTCATTAATAAAGCACCAAAGGCCAGTGGTAGATAGGTCATGAGACGTCAACTGCGAGGTGTGACTGACAGAACCTTCTGCCCTTGAGGCTCCATGCTTAAAAACGTCCATGTGCCCTGGACTAACTAACACTGTTCTCCACGGCACGTCTGCTCTGGCCCTGCCACTGAAGTGGAAGTCTTCATATTATTGTCGCCACATGGGCCAAGACATTTCACTTCTTAAAAGATCCGTTCATAGAGAGATCAAACAATTCTAGAGAATTGAATGACATAGCACTGAGGAAAGCTAAAACCCAAACTTTAAAACTCACTGAGATCCAGTGGGTTCTGACTCAGTGACTCCATGGGCCGGGGTGGAACTGCCCCTGGGGGCGTGGGGGGCGTTCTGAGACTGTAACTCTTTACAGGAACAGAAAGCCTCATGGTTCTTGGAGCCACTGGTGGGTTTGAACCAATGACCATGTGGTTGTCAGTCTATCATGTAACCCAATACGTCACCAGAGTCTGCAAATACCCCCCAACAATAAGACTAAGAAAATACAGTGGTGTCACCAGACAAGAAAGTATCAAGGCAATGCCAAGAGCTGCTTAGAAAATAAATTGCTGATACACTGTTTGTTAGGCAATTGTTAATAGCCAGTTTGATTCCACTTCACACTTATCTATAGTGACTCTTCTGGTTACTGTAACATCACAGAAACACCGTCTATGAGTGAAAGCTACCCTAGGCAGTCTGTGGCAGGCATTAAATGTAAACTCCAGGATTCATCCTGTCTTCCGCATGTGAAAGTGTCTCATGTGTTAATTTAATTCAGTATAAAGTGTAAATGTTTCCCCCACAATATAGACTTCAGCAGAATCTTCCCAGTGTGAAGCCTTAGTTGATCACTTAGTTACTACATTAAGGATTTGTATTCCCTCTGACAGAAGCTGAAACTACACTTGATGTTGACTCCACATAAGGTCTTCCCCCAGAGATGGTGTGAATTGATAGGTTAAACAACCAAAATAAAGACCCAGACAAAAACACGTTTCAAAGCCTCCAATCCCATTGCTGGGACTCCCGGGCATGCGCAGTAGCGTCTGTCGCTCGCTGGATGTCGAGGCTGGTCCCTGCTGGTTCTCTGCAGCTGTGTGCTGTGTTCAGAGATCAGTGAACTCTTGACTGCCCCGTGCTAAGTTCATGAAAATACCCTGGTGGCAGTAGCTCAGCTCCTGGCTGCTAACCAAAAGGTTGGCAGTTCGGCCCACCAGCTGCTCCGTGGGGGAGAAATGCAGCAGTTTGCTTCCATGAAGAAATTTGCCTTGGAAGCAGGTGTGCCTTGAGGCAGCTTGAGTCTGTCCTATAGGGTCATTACGCGTCAGAATCGATTCAACAGCAATCATTTTTTTTTTAGCTTCATGTGTCTTGTCAGAATAAACTATCTTTTAAAAAGTGTCTTGCCTACTCTACAATTAGAGAGGCTCATGGGTTTTTCAGATAGAAACTCAATGTCATGCTGCTGAGGTTAGCGTCTCTGAAGTTCTTTTAAGTACTGAGACTATTTTTCTGGAATCATGGGATATGGCTTTGTCAAAGTAGGATTCCTGGAGCACGTGTATTTCTATGAGTTTCAGAAGTTCATGATGAAATAGGGTGGGTTAAGTTGCAAAGCCCTCTGTGGGCAGCAAAGACCTTGGAGACCTACAGGGAGGAAGAAGGAAAGAGAGGAAATGCTTCTGAGAGCCCAAACCTTGAGTCCAAACAAACGGAAGATAACGAACATAGGGAGACAAAGGGACCTGGACACACGTTTCTGAGTCACTGTGGACCACAAATTGAGGATGGGTAGGTGTAATAGTAATGAAAATACAAATATCACATTAGGATGGGCTAAAAAGTATATGGAGCCCGGGTGGTAAACGTTGCACTACTAACCAAAAGGTCGGCAATTCAAAGCCACTAGCTGCTCCACTGGAGGAAGATGAGGCTGTCTGCTTCCACCAAGATTTACAGCCGTGGCAACCCTATATAGCGCCACTGTGAGTTGGAATTGCCTCAATGGTAATGGGTGTGGTTTCACCAGAAATGACAGATAATATATGCAAGTTATATACCATAAAGAAGGAGCCTGCTGTTAGGCTGCTAACTGCAAGGGCAGCAGTTTGGAAGCAGCAGCTGCTCCGAGGGAAGCTGACACAGCTTTCTACTCCTGTCAAGAGTTACAGACTCTGGAAACCCACAGGGGCATTCTACCCGGTCCTGTAGGGTTGCTACGAATTGGCATCGACTGGATGATCATGAACTTGGCGTGGATTTCATACTGTAAAGACTGTCTTTTGCCAAAGCTTTATGCAGACCCAGGACAGCACGCCAGCAGTGGTTGAGCCTTAAACACAAAGCAGATAGATGTGCACATCACTGGGTGGGAAGCCCACCCGCCCTTATCAGCATAATGTAAAGGCAAGTTCTTGTTCAAGAGACTCTACACAGGGTGTGACTTTCTACTCCTGTGAAGGGTTCCAGTCTCAGGAGCAGCTCCACCCTGTCCTGTAGAGTTGCTGAGGGTGGAATTGACGCCATGGCAGGCAGTGAGTTTGAAACAGGATGGGGGTGGGGGTGGGGGGTGGGGGAACAGCAGTGAGGGGGCGAGACATGCAGTTTTGTTCACACGTGAAGGCAGCCTTTCAAACACCACATCCAAAACCAGCAGCAAATATTTGGCTAACCTTATCTCCTCCATTCATCTATGGGCCGTAAAGAGAAATAACATTTTCCTTCTTTATTGTCCCTGGAATAAAGTGTCAGGTGTCCCAGGAGAGTGGAGGACTCCCACTGGGCTAGACTGTCTCAAAGGCAAGATTAAAACAGCGAGGCTTAAATGGCGCGCCCGGTGATCCACGGGCGCTTCTATGTGTAGCGCTCTTGCTTCCAGTGCAAGGAGGCCTGTCAACAGAGAGCAGGCAGTGCTGTTTTCTCGAAGGAGCGCAGTGAGGCCCATCCCTGCGCGGAGGAAAGGCATTCCCCAACTTGTTCTGTTTGTTTTGACCTTTGAAGATCTAAGGGACTTAGGGTGACTGACAGATGACCCCCACCCGCACATATCCGCCACCCGCATATCACATGCAAGGCAAGGAGGTGAGAACAGCCGTACCTGGGGAAATGCTAACAAATCATAGGGGATTTTTAGCTGCAAAGGAAGGAAATCATTTGCGTTTTCAAGGAAGATTTCTAGTTCTTTCAAGAAACTCTCAAGGGCAAGGAGCCCGGTCAAGGGCAGGGTCCATGAGCTCACCCACCAATATCTCCTCTCCTCGGGGCTGGGGCTTCTCTCACTGCATCGTCCTGGCAGAGAGAAGTGAGTCTGCCCACCCTCTGGGTGGTGCATCCACTGACACGCTGAGAGTCTTTTCTGAGCCATGAATCTCCTGGAGGACAGCTCCTGCAGAATGTGGTTGGTCGTTCAGAGGACTCCAACAATCAGAAGCAATGACCCAAAGCTAATCAGGTAACACGGTGACCCAGGAGGAAACCATAGCTCAAACACAGTTTCCTGGTTTACCCTGTAAGGAATGAGGCAGAAAGATATCAAGGGCTTAGAAAGAATGCCAGAGTACAGCCAGCATTTGGCGAAGGAGGAGGAGGAGCGGGAGGAGGGGCAGCGGTCCGTAGATGACTCCCTCTCGACCCTCGGAGGGCACCAGTGGTGGATGCCAGCCAGGCCGTTTCCTAGTCCTTCTGAATCGCACATTCTTCCAAGTACAGGTGATGCCATCCTTACACAGAGTGGGCGTTGGAAGAAACAGCAAAAGGCTCTTGTGTCTACGTTGATTTGAAATTAATTAAATGTGTATCCTCTCCGTCTGCTGGCAGGCCTCGCAGGCTCCCTCGGGGACTGCTTCTCTCGGAAAAACATTCACACCCTTCAGTTTTAGGATTCATTGTCACTGTGGAAACAGAGCAATAACAAGTCTTTCTAAGAAGCCCTCCAGAGCTGATCACTCCATGAGAGGGGTGACTGAAGGGGTTACATGGTCAGGAAGCCAATGGGACCCAGTGTACAAGTTCAGACAAAACACAGTTTGGAAGAGGATCCCTGAGATAGAAATCCAGGGAAACATCCTGCCCTGCTGTCTGTCCCCAGAGCGGAAAGTGGAGGGAACCAGATGGAGGGAGGTTTCTTCCTTTAATTAAATCAGATCTACTCCTGTGAAGAGAAATAGTCTCGGATTCTCAAGAGCAATGCTACCTCACCCTACAGGGGCACTGTGAGTCAGCACCGACTGGATGGTGGTGAGGTTGGCTTTTCTATTCTTTAAGAACAGAGGCCAAATTGACACCCACACCCCTGCCTGCTTTACAATTTCCCCCCATGTGTTATTTTCTCCTAAGAGTTTGTAGGCCTATGCTGCCAATAGCCTGTTTTGTTCACAGCCAGGAAGGGTCTGGAGGGGCCCTCTCACTGTCAATTGGAATGCAATCGGTCGGCATCTAGGATTGTGGACGTGGTCTTTGGACATGAAGGTGCTGTTGGCTAATTGGTGTGTTTGTTTCTAATTTAGCCGTCTCTGCCACGTATCTGGCTCAGCAGCTTTTCCCCTGTGGGACTCTCTCTCTGCTTGAATCTCCCTGCAAGGCAGCCTGCGTCGCCTCTTAGTTTCCAGCTTCCTTCCTGTAGCTTCCGGATTCCCTACATGATGCAAATGGTTAATGCGCTTTTCTGCTAACCAAAAGGTTGGTAGCTAGAACCTGCCCAAAGGCACCTAGGAAGAACGTCCTGGCAATCTGCTAGAAAAGGCAGCCATTGAAAACCCTATGGAACACAGTTGTACGCTGACAGCTGACACGTAGGAGTTGTCATGAGTCAGAACTGGCTCCACAGCCAGTGATCATTTCACTTCCACTCTGTCTGTGGTCCAAGCGGCCTCTGATGGCAAGGAAGCCCCTACGTGAGAGCAGTCAGCAAGGCCTGGTGTCCTTGTAGCTCTGAAGTGTGGAGAGTCTGCGGCAGACACTGTTCTCCGACCTGCCCTGAGTATTCCGGGAAGCGTGCGGGGAAACTCTCAGCATCCTTTTCTTCCATTCCACACAAACGTGTTGAAACCCTCCACACGGATTTACACATCAAAAATAACTTGGAAGGAAGCAGTGCGTGTGCGGTGTTGTGTGTAAATAAACTCCTGGCAACTCCATGTGTTTCTGAGCAACGCTGTACTGCCTAGAGTTTTTAATGGCTCTGATTTTTTCAGCTGCAGATCTCCAGGAACATCTTCAAAGATGCCACTGGCTGAGTTCAAAACGTTGACCAACTTCTTAAATAGGAGCCAAGCACTTGACTGAGCCATGCAGAGGTGTGTGTGTGTGTATTGGTATATACACACACACACACACATATATATACACAAGAAACTGGCATATTAGTATATTAGAAAGTAACATATACAGTACATACAACATTCATTGGGGTGTGTATATATATTCATATATAGCAATATAGATGAACTCATTCATATACACACACATACCAACAGATGATATATATATATATGGAAGGAAGATCGACGGGCAAGGAAGAGGATGGGATTTTAGCTGAGAAAGGGAAATATACAAAAGAACAACCTCTTTAGCAAAACATATTAAGAAATTTTCTAACTGAAGAATCGATGCCACAAGCCCTGTCACTTAAATCACCCCGAACAACACTAAAACTTGGCAAGAAGGTTTCATTTCTTGGAAATTGGGTGGTAGCGAGATAATATTTCTCAGCTCCAGAAGTCCATCGCCACGGCACGTGCGTCTCTGAAGGCGGCCTTATCTGGACATTCCAGCCACTAAGCAGGGCATAATGCGAAACTGAACAGCCAAGGGCATACGCCCTCCCCGTCCTCAATTCTGAGCCAGATCCAGCTACTGCCACAGCAATAATTTTTAAAATTAATTATTATGAGACCAATTCATACTTGTTTAGCTGAACAACAGAAAATTCATATAAACCAATACAAACACCAACTATCTCAATGCTACGAACATTTTTGTAATTATCCTTCCAAATGTCTTTCTGTGATAAAGATATATATGTACATGCATGTACACTTGTGTTCTGTAATCTGCTTTTCTCATTCACATACAATTCATAGATACACAATATCATTTTAGTGGCTACATAGCATTTCATTATCTCATTATGCCAACAAGAATTTTTTTAGCCAATCCCTTATTGTTCAACATTGAAATTATTCCGAAATTAAAATTTTTCTTTATGATATATTGCTATATATTTGCACACGTTCAATTATTACCTTGAGATAAATCACTAGAAGAGAAATTATTAAGTCAAAGTATGCAATTTTAATGACTTTAAGAGCTCATTGCAAATTACCTGCCTTCC
>NW_022109768.1:4482167-4484068 GCF_000313985.2 Echinops telfairi | reverse complement strand
AGTGTTTTCCAGTTGAGTTTGATGGGGTGCCACACTCTGTCTCCCAAGTCTATTTTTGGTATTGCCTGGGGATTTCATCACTCTGCTCCCCCTGCTGCTCTGCTACATGCCCTCCGTGCCTCACCCTAGTGTGATGGGACCAGACCGTGCACTATTCCTACACTGTGTCTCCAATGCTGTCCCCTGCAGTGCCATGGTTCAGTGAAGGAGGCCATGTCCCGTGGTGGGGCTGGCCCTACGGTCCTCCTGTGTTTACTGCTCTGAGCAGGAACATCGTCCTTGGGGCTTGGTGAGCCACGATGTCCTCTCCTCCCTCTCCATCCCTTTGCATTTCTCCCGTGTGCTCTAATGCGATGCACCCCTCTCCCCAAGCTGTAGCCCAGTGCTGTCCTCTGAAATGCATTCTTCTGAGGGGAAGGGGGGTTTCCACATAGTTGGGATTGGGGCCGGCCCCAGAGACCTCTCTATTGGTTCCCTGGTACTAGCCAGTATGTTGTGTTCATGTCTTGGTGCATCGGGTTGAAGTTGGTTTAGTTTTTCCCTAAGTATTTCCTAGTTTGTTTTGCTTTTGTAGTTCTAATGTTGATAGTACAGGAGCCTGGGTGACAGAAGTGGTTTGTGATTGGCTGGTAATCCAAAGGTTGGTGGTCTTAGCCCACCTAGGATCTCCATTGAAGCAAGCCGTGGCTATCTGCTTCTATAAAGATTCTCGCCACCAGGGAGTTGATTCCAGCTCATAGCAATCCTGGTGGCATAGTGGGCTATGCTTTGGGCTGCTAGGCACAAGGTCAGCAGTTTGAAACCACCAACTGCTCCAAGGGGGAATGATGAGGCTTTCTGCCCAAGAAACTACTATGGGACAGCTCTGCTCTGTAACACGAGGTCACAAGGAGTTGGAACTGACGGCAACATTGGTTTTCGCTTGGTTAATGTTGGCACATATGTGCTAACCATTGCCCATTTGAGCACAGTCTATAAGAGCCCAGGGTCAGATGACTGGACTGTGAATCTTGGCTCAGCCACTTCTGTGTTGAGTGATGTTGGAATGTGAACCTTTTGAGGCTGTTTCCTTGTCTCATCGATACAACATGTATTATAATACCATGGACTACCTTAAGAGGTTGCTATAAAGAATAAATAGGAAACTTCTGACAAAGCACTATGTTGCAGACCTGTCACATAGACACATTAATAAATGCTAAAAACAGTTGCAACTCATGGGAACCTCCAGGGTCAGCATGCAGCTGTGGCCCACGGAATTGTCAATGGTTGATTTTCCAGCAGTCAATCACGCCCGGCATCTCTGGGTGAACTCAGCCTCTCGCTTTTTAGTGAGCACCACGCAGAGACTCCTAGATGCATATTAGTTGTCCTTTAGTCCAAACCAACCAGGCTCAGAGTGGCCCTACAGGACAGGTAGAACTGCTCGCTACGGTTGCTGAGATGATTCCATGGTAACAGGAGCAGGCAGCCTCACCTTTCCCCCTAAGGGTACACCACACAGAAGTAGCGGGACCAAGCATCACGGTCCAGCTCCTGGGTGTGGACCGCTAAACTCCGGGACTCCTGTTTTGCAGTGAGATGTGATGGGGGCAAGGGTCTGCTGAGAAAACACTGGCAGGGACGGTACTTCACGTTCCAAAAGCTTTAAGAAACCATCTTCCAAAACAATAGTTTTTTTTTTAGGTAACAAGTTTTGGGGTGGGGGCGTACATTAGAAAGGGGTTTACATTTCAGATCACCCACTTTGCCACAACAAACTTTCCATTTCCCAGGCGAATGCGCTTCCACGTGGCTTGTGGAGGACACTCTTCAGTTTGAAAGCTTATCATGTGACACTGTCCATCAACACGCATTCCTTTCATTAAAGTGCCGAAGACCAGGAGGAGCTCCTCGCATGG
>NW_022109768.1:4477026-4481719 GCF_000313985.2 Echinops telfairi | reverse complement strand
CTAGGAATCTCTCTCCCTCTCTGTCCTTCACCCGCCTGCTTGCTTGAGTTCTGTGTCTGCCTCGAAGGGTGGCCTCCTGTAGGCCGCCAACCTGGAAGCTGTCGGTGCCCTGGCATGCTCCCACCGACCTTGGACCCACACAACTCTCCACCCACCAGCCTGTGACCCCGCTGCAGCTCGGTGTCATCAGCCTGCAGCTACGTGAGTCTATAGGGGGCTCCAGCTAGCAGGGGACCCATGGACTTGAGTTAGCCTGGACTGGGATGATTTCCTGATGTAAAATGACTTCCTGATATAAAGTTCCTTCTTAGACAGATATGAGTGTCATTGGTTTAGTTTCTCTGGTCAACCCAGCCTAACACAGTGGGTTTGAAACTCCCAGCAACGTGGAGTTGCCATGAGTCAGAATCAACTCAATGTGAATGAGTGAGTGAGTGAGTGAGCAAGCGAGTGAGTGAGTGAGTGAGTCAGTGAGTGAGTGAGTCAGTGAGCGAGTGAGCGAGTGAGTGAATGAGCGAGTGAGTGAGCGAACGAGTGAAACCCCTTGTCCTACCCAAGGGCTTCTCAGGTCTGGAAATAAATCAGATCCCTGGAGCCTGGCCCCCACTCTGAGTCTGCTCCGGCCCTTTATTGACATAGATGTTTCCTGCTTTCTCCAATGTGCCTGGTGGGCTATGTGTTGAGCCGCTATCCACAAGCCACTTGTTCAAAGCAGTTCAAAACCATCCGCCCCTCCGCAGGAGAAACGTAAGGCTTCCTACTCCCGTAAATAGTTACAGTCTTGACAATTCACAGGGGGCAGTTCTAACCTCTGCTGCAGGGGTGCTGTGAGTTCGAATCCACTTGATGGTCGTGAGTTGTTATCCGTCATCTCTGTGAAGTGGTCAGACAAGCCTCAATGTTCGTAAGGCTGGCAAATCCTAGAGCTAGTTCTCTGTTGAAAATATCCTGGCAAGCTGCCACCGAATGGCAATAAATAAAACCAGTGATCCTGCTTCAGACCTCTACTGCTCGTCTCTTTGTTAACAGGTGGTTTTCACAGCTCATCTGTGACGCGACATTAATGAGTCGTATCCCTAGGAGTGTACTATAGATATTTTAAGAATGTGGAGCCTTTTCCTCCTAAACCTAGATAGTAGTAACAGGCTGACAAGGCCTAAAAAGGAACTGAAGTGATTTAAAAAGCATCAGCTTACGATTGTTATTTTAAAGGAAGTATTTAATTAGAATGCTACCAGTTATATGAGGAAAGATGCAACGCTGATCCCTTGTTTCATAACTGCCCCTTTGTTGCCATCAGGATTAGAAAAGTCATCTTTGTCCCCTAACCGGTTTACCTCGGAACAATACCTCTTTATGACCGTAGTTAATGCTCTTTATTTCTGAAGATAGCAAGACACCTAGGCTAAGTCTTCCCTGTCTTGGAAGAAATACAACCAGAATGCTTCTTGAAAGCGCAGATGGCAACACTTGACCTCACGCACTTTGGACACGTGGTAGGAGAAACCGGTCCCCGGAAGAGGACATCACACTGGGTAAAGGGACAAAGAGGAAGCCCCTCAGCGAGATGGACTGGCACCGTGGCTGCAACCATATGCGCCAACATAGGAACAGCGGTGAGGACGGCGCAGGACCAGGCAGGGTTGCATGCAGCTGTGTACCGGGTTGCACAATGGCACCCAACAATAACGACAACAAATCTTGCATGTGCTATGCTCCCTAAGTTGATTTTCTGGGGGGTGCAGTTCAGTTTTGCACAGTCATATAACAATGAGATCACGCTCCTTTACTCTGCATCCATATAATGTCCCATCTCCTTCCTGGAAAAAACTCTGGCCTGCGTGGAATTACAGATGGCACACATCTGGCGGGGAAACATTACAGTCAGGCCTAGAACTATCCTAACACACACACACACACCTCACTGATCTGAAGACCAAGGTCACCAATTCTGACTCATGGGCACCCTATAGGACAGGCTAAAAATGTCCCCTGGAGTTTCTGAGACTCTCATTCTTTATGGGAACAGGCAGCCTCTTCTCTCTCCCTTGGAGGTGTTGGGTTCAAACCGCTGACCTTGTGATTAGCAGTTCAGTTTGTAACCCACCATGCCACCAGTGTACCACATCCTTAGTGTAGACATATTCAAGTAACGCTGTGGTAAATTATATTCAGTGCTACATCTCCCCTCAACCACCAGATGCTGACGCGCCAGTGGGTGCGCATGCACATAGACACCTGCGTTTTCACAGTGTGATGGAAGCTCTCATCCTGAAGGGTTTTAACGTATTACTTTATATCCAGAAGCCCTGGTGGCACCATCAATATCTGACTGCGAATCACAGACTCCTTGGGAGCCAAACCACCTAGTGATCAGCTCTCACAAAGACGACAGTGATTGGCAGAGAAGAGGTTCCAGAAGGTAGTGAGAAGGGTGCACAACTAGGAAGATGGTATCTGTAGAAATGGGTTGAATTGCTGTATGTTCTGCTCTGTCTGTTTTCAGTTAACAAGAACAAAAAATAAAGTAAAATTTTTTTAAAAAGTGACAGTATAGGAAAGCCTATGGAGCAGTACTACTCTGCCACACGGGGGCGCCAGCACTCAGCGTCCACCTGGGCACACAGGAACACCCACTTTCTAGATCCTTCCTAATGCTACCCGCAGTTCTGGGGTAACTAGTTAGCAAGGACAACGTGTTTTGACTTGTGATATAATTTTAAATAATTTTTGAGGGGCCAGAGAGGAAAGGGGGAAAATAGTAAACAGAGAAAACATGGATGTGGAACACGGAGATTCAGACAAAATTGCTGATTTCTTGCACCTAATAATTACAGCCTTTCCAAGGACTGCACTGGGTAATGCGCATATCATTCACCAAATACTTTCATATATTAGCATCCTGGTGCTGGGTAGTCCTTTTATTTCATCTATAGTTTGCCTCTACGGTGTGCTGATTATCTCTTTTCTTTTAACTAATTAAAAAATCAAACTAAAATTGCCATTTAAAAAACTCATTTTATTGACGGCTCATACAACTCTTATCACAAAAATTTGCCATTTTTAGTAATGGTACTCTTAAGTTGTCATTGAAGGGGTTCTCTCAAAGCAAGCGATCTAAACCCAAATCCAATGACATTCAAATTCATACTTTTGCGATAGTAGTCGTCTGCTTCTCCCTCTAAGGTGCTTCAGTCTTAAGTCCTAGGGAGTATTGCACTTCCTTCCATCTACTAGGTGTGTTATAGTAATGTCCAGTTCACTAATGTGGTTTCCAAATTGGATCCTTCCGGTGTGGCCCATGGAGGATGTTGACACCTCAAAAGGGCAGTCTAAAGCCTGGTTGTCTAGCCTGGGTTATTAAGAACTGGAGAAAAATGCCAATTAAAAGCAGTTCTTCTCTAGATTGAACTGTGAACTTGGATGTCACTTAACCGCTCTGAGTTCCAGTTTACAGAGATGGATGATTTCACTTTTCTCCAGTTGTCTTGGGACCATGTACACACAGCCAGGCAACAGTAGGTGCTCAATAGACAAGTTTTGAAAGACAATTTTATCCACTGGGAGGGGCGGGGGCATGGGGAGATAATGAGGAGGGAAGAACCAGTAAGAAATTCACAATTTTCTCTATTAAACTAGCCTCATGTTTCCTGAGGAATATTCAAGTGATCTGTTTCTTTAACGGCACTGCGCTCAGGCACGTGAACCACAGAGTAACGCGTCGAATGATCCCGCTGCAGGAACTGGAGTACTGTTACTTCCCCTCTCTTGACGTCCTTAACGACCGAGGTCTGGCACATAGGCAGTGTGATGGAAGAGTCTTCCTTTGCTGCTGTCATTACTTACCAGACCTTCAAAATGATAAATCTACTTGGATAAAAAAACAAATATAATGCCGTCCCTCTCTCGTTCCCAGTGTTGTTAGTTAACGTAACATCATCTCTCTGGCCTGAAGGCAAACAGGCGAAGAAAATGAGCTCGGGGTTAGTCATTGGGACTCCTCTGGTTGTTCTCCTCCACTTGCCGAGACAAAAACACTGAGCCTTCGGGAAACTGCCTGGCTGCGAAGGGCTCAGGAAGCAGGAAGAGGCTGCTCCGCCATGCAGCACTCCACAAGAACAGGCACTTAGCTTCCTTGTGTTCACCCTATCTAGTGGCATTTGGAAAGAGGGCTTGGGAGGGTGGGATGGGCAACAAGGGTGTGTGTTTTCTAGAGGGAATTTAATGAACAAGAGTAAAACCAACTAAAAGAATCTGTTCTCTTACTACCACGATGTGGTGGAAATGCTTAGTAATGTCAGCGATTCCGCTCCCTCTCCAGGGCAGACCACTTCCACCATCCTCCCCTACCCCTGGGCACAGGACTGGCACTATTCTGAGTACCTCATACAATGCCTGGCATGTGACAGGCATGCATTACTGAAAAGATTCTAATGTGGAGAATAAAAAAATCGATAAATTCCCACTAATGCCCTTGTTTCTTCTTCCCACTGATTCTTTTAGGCAACGTGAAAGCCACAGCGTTCCCGTCCCATACTACTCGGTGTATCTCCGGCCCTAATTGGAATCCTGTGCCAAATTCTAGATTCCACAACTTCAGAAAGATGTGCATTTCATTTCGGACAGGGGAAAGGAATGAACATGGGCCGGCCAGGAGGAGGTCTGGGGAAAGTTCTGAAAGACCTGACCTTAC
>NW_022109768.1:4475081-4476625 GCF_000313985.2 Echinops telfairi | reverse complement strand
GCTTTCAGCTGACCCAAGACAGATTTTCCATTGTTTGCTCAGCAAAGAAAGCTGGACAATTAGTAAGAAAGCCTGAAGAAGCCCTGGTGCTTCTGAATGATGGTGTTGGGGGCAAAATGAAGGAACTATGTACCATGGACTGCCAGTAAAACGGACACATCCATCTTGGAAGAAGGCTGGCCAGAATGCTTCTCACAAGTGCGCATGGTGAGACTTGGTCTTACATACTTTGGACACGCCAGCGGGAAGGATCATTTCCTGCAGAAGGAGTTCATGCTTGGAAAAGTCGATGGTCGGGGCACAGGAAGCAGAACAATAGATGGACTGACACAGTGGCTGCAGCGATGGGCCGGCTGGCTCAGGGCCAGGCAGCGTTTCCCTTGTGCTGTACGCCGGGCTGCTGTGAGCATGAGCTAACTGGAACAGCAAGGGTGGCAGGTTTTGCACCCAGTGTGGCGCATACATGTAGGATCGTAACCTGATGGATTCCTTTCTCCTGGAAGCATGACGGACTTTGTGAAGAACAGCCTGGGGTGGGGTCTCCTTAGTACCAAGGAGGTCTGAACCCTATGAAAACATTCCTGAAGTCTTAGCAGAAGGGCGGGGCAGTGTGTTTTCGAACAGGACCAGTCTTCAGTGACCATGATATACTTTCTGAAACATGAAATTCCCTCGCACGCGGCTTTGACTACAAGGATGACTTACAGACCGACGTAAAAGCCCATGGAGGCGGGGAGCAGAGCTCCCAGGGGGCTTCCAAAACCTTGTGGCAAAATGGAATGAAAAGGTAAGGGCATTTCCTGTGAACTCTCTGAAGCCCCTCGGATTACCATGAGGTGAATTAGTTTCATTTGCATGGTGCTTTAAAACTTAGAAAATGGCTGTATTCCCTCATAACCTGTGGAACTAGAAGGATGCGCATCATTATTTCCATTTCTCAAGATGAGAAGCCTGAAGCTCCGAAAATGATAGAGCTGTATTTGAGGACAAAGAATTAAGAAGGATTCAAGTCAGTGCTTAAGTAAAAGAAGTTATGAAAGCCCTAGTTATTCTTCAAAACTTGCTATTGTTTACAGCAAACTTTTTCAGCAAAGTATTGTAATTGTAGCTCAACCAACACCCTTTATTTTTAAGTGATAACGTCACTCTTTCCTTGGATATCAGGATATTGTACATGGATATCAGATTATTCATAAAGTGTCATTTTTCTTTCTTAAAAAACAAACAAACTCATCCTCTAAAAAAAACAACAGCAACTCAGCCTCTAACCCGAATCCAAGGACCAACGTGCTTTCTATCGATAGCTCTCTGAGTCACGAGATATAGTTAAGAAATAGAAAGAAACACATACACACATCTTCTTTCTTCCCTGAATTAGCTATTCTAAGCAAGTAGTTCATTGATTACCAATGTCACAAACACAATAGGAAAAATATAAATGATAGCATGCCAGAAAAGAAAGATGAGTTAAGTTATAAGATGCCTACAAGCATTGTTGAAAGCATATGGCACCACCTCACATGCCTGGGCCTAGAAATTCCATA
>NW_022109768.1:4472438-4473521 GCF_000313985.2 Echinops telfairi | reverse complement strand
AATTTGATGGCAGTCAGTTTTGGAAGATGCATTCCATGGAGCGCCAGGGTGGTATGAACGGTCAAAAGCTGAGCAACCAACAGAAAGGTTGGCTGGAGAGCTTTTTCCAAAAGAGCACAGTGACTGAGAAGCTCACGGAGCATAATTCTACCCTGAGACACAGAGTAGAACTGGAATTCCTGAATTGGAATCACCTCAAAGGCAACTGGCTTGTTTGGAAGGTTTATTCAACGGATTCCAACAGAGGGAGGGCAGCTCCATCATGGGTTCAATTTCCCCGCTCCTGAGTCACTCTTGCGTCATCCCTGACAACAACGTCTACATCACCCGTCACCATCCCGTCGATTGCTTCATCATGACCCCACAGAGCCTTTCTCTGGCGCTGCAGTGGGATTCAAATTGAACTGCTAACCACAAAGTCAGCAGTTCAAACCACGAAGTCAGCAGGTCAGTCGCTCCACAGGAGAAAGATAAGGCTGTGTGCTCCAATGTAAATTTGGAGCCTCAGGAACCCCAAGGGGAGATTCCACCCTGTCCTACAGGCTCACAATGACTCAGAATTGACTTGACAGCAGTGGATTTTGTTTTGTTTTGGGGGGCTGTAAATCTTTAAGAGGCAAACAGCCTCATCTTTTCTCTGAGGCACACCAGGTGAGTTTGAACTGCTGCCTTGCGGTTAGCAGTCCAATGCTTACCTGATAGACCCTTCCCAATGACTCGTGTCCCCCGAACTCCAGGTGTGTCTGCCAAGTAAGTTCACCTTTCGCTGAGTTATCATTTCTATTTCCTGAAAGCACCTCTTCTTCCCTGGCCAAGCAATTCTCAGAGCAAATCCACCAAAGAGAAGGTAATTCCACCTCCACTCCCGACCCCCAACCCCATCACAAGCAATGCTAACTACAGCAACCCACTGTGAGGATTGGAGACTGCAACTGTTTATGGGAGCAGAAGGAGCTGTTTATAGACTGCCAACCTGTGGCTTGCAGCTCAATGCAAAATCACGACACCATCAAGGCTCCAGGTCACAACCGTAGCATCATTTAAATGAGATGGAGGCTGGTGCTAAGCAACTAAGTCAGATGC
>NW_022109768.1:4464156-4471576 GCF_000313985.2 Echinops telfairi | reverse complement strand
TACTTCCTGTCCACAAAACCCACACAGCGGAGTGTTGCATTTCCTGGGTCTGTGTGGTTACTTGTGCAGAAACGGCCACGCCAGGGAGTTCTGGGGGTTACAAGATTCATGAGGGCCAGGAAGCTGAAAGGGGGAAAGCACTACGAACATGGATAGGAAGCTTTAAGGTGCCTCTGTCCCTGAAGGGAAGGGAGCGATCCATCACTGCTTGGTCCTGTCTGGTCGGACCACACGGCCGCTCCAACAGCTAGAATCTGCGTGTTTTAGGTCAGACAACTGGAATCGCGTGGCTGGCCCGTGATGAATTACCCAATAAGCAAGGCGAGCACAGCTTTCCTTGTGCTCACTTACTAATCTGCAATGAACACTCTCACCTTCTTTCTCCCCCACCGTTTCCAAGATTCTGAGCCTAGGTCCGGCTGGCATCTGTCCTCTCAGCAGCTTCCTGCAGATTTGAAGCCTCTTTGCAAATGTACCATCCCTGACAGGGATGGAGCACCCAGGCAGGCAGGCAGGCATGGGCTTACTTCTGCTTCCTTAGAATCGGCAATGAGCACTTTCCCATGTTTCTCATCACATCGTGTGGCCTGTCTTCCAAGGTGCCTGGGGCGGTTTCCTGCTGCCAAACTTCCACGGGAAGCTGACCACCGAGTTAGCAGCCCCCAGGGCTGACTGGTGGCTGATTTGGGTAGGTGTAATAGGATTTTCTTATTACAATGATCTCAGGCATGAACACCTTGCACCAAATATTGAGAGGTGATTCTTGAGTGGTGGGATGTTTGCTTCTTTCTACTTTTTATTTTTCATTTTCCAAATTCAACTACATATGTACACATCACTCATAAACTAAAGACAAGACAGTGAAAGGACTTTTCACATGTGCTCAATGACCCACTCTTGTCCTAAAATACTTCCCAGAGCCGTTATCCTCCAATGTTATGAAAAACTGTTGGAGATTATGCAAATTAGCTGAGTGGCTTAGATCTTTTGGAAACCCATCTTGGTAAGCAAGCATCTGGTCCAATACTTCAAATGTCAATACTTCCCATTTAAATGACATGACAGTTCCATTGTAGATGGCTGAATCTGATAAATCCCAGCATATGTTAAGGTAAATGTTTATTTATAAAATGATATGATAAAAAAATGATATGATAACACAAACTCTGATTTTATGAATTTAATCTGAGTACTAAAAACTTTAGCTTATAAAGGAATAGAAAAAGAACCAATTGTCAACCTTTTTTAAGCCCAGATATTGGTTTAATATAAAGTAAGGAGCCGTATACTACAATTACTGCCAGTTTGTCAATTGGAAATTCAGTTAAATGATACTTATCATCTATATTAATGCTGTGACCAATAGAACATTTTGCAGTGGTGGGAATGTTTTATATCGGTGCTGTCCAATACAATGGCCGCTAGCTACAAGTAGTGACTGGGGTATTGAACTTTTAATTAATTCATTTTTAAATAGCCACCGTTGGCAAATATCTACCATCTTGAACAACGCAGATCTATGTCAATCATCTTTGCTAGGTTTAGATTTGAGAAGTGTTGGTGGTGCTGCGGAACACATGTTGAGCTGCTAACCCCGAGGTCAGGGGTGTATACCCACAAGACCAAGAGAAAGCTGCCTATGTAGTCCTGGCAATTCTCTGGGACAGGGTGGCTGGAAATGCCCTCAACGACAGCAAGGGGAGAGAAGTTCCATCAATCTGTAAGGTAATGCCAATTGTTCACCCAGATAATTTTGTCTCCGAGATTTCCCTGCTTTGGAAAAAAAAAAGACAAACCAACCCCCAACTTTCTGAGTGAAAAGGACCATTTCCAAACTTGTGTAGCGATTAACACAAGTGGAAGAAATGGATGCAGTAATTAAACTGGATGTGTGAGGACAGGGAACACCACGTGTATTATCTGCGTGTGCCCATGATCGGATATGGGCCTGGGCTTTGCCGTGTTCCAGGCTCCAGCTGAGATCTTTCCAGAACTGTTGCAGCTCCCTAACACTGGAGCAAAAAGAAGCAGCCTTTGCAGAGGAGAATGCTGACCCGTTGTGGGTGTTGCAACACCGGCCACAGGACAATGTGTGCATAAATTGCCCAATGGGAGCCTCCTTTGCTTTTTAAACTTTCACCTAAGCCCCCACAAAATATTTTCCTAAACACGCAAAACCAAACCAATAAATCAAGAAGCAGGTTACCACGTACCATTCCTATTCATGCTGTTCATCCATTTATCAAGCTCTTCCATTTCTATCTCCATAACAGAGGGCGTGTCTTCCTCAAAAATAGGGCTAGAAAGGAGAACAAAAAGCAGAAGATAAAAATCGGCACAAATGTCCACTGGGCCAAATTTCATCCGAGGTGAGCCCGGAATGTTGACCCAGAGGAGAATGAAGGTCATTAATGTTGCGTCTTAAACGCCATGGTAACCTGGAGGGTCTTTTCCTGTTCGGGGCTCTCAGACACTAATGGCAACAGACTAACACTAACCCCAAACTAACTCTACCACGGATCTAACAATCAAAGGTGCACAGGCCCAGTTTGAAGCTGCAAAGAGAAACCAGGCAACTGGCACTGTCTGCCAAAGGCACCCAGGCTTCCTCCACCTTGCGGGCCCCCAGGGGAGTTACTGAGGTGAGCCTACAGTGTTACTTAATCTCACTTCCCTTTCCTTGGTGTTTCAGATCAAGGCTCAAGGTCAAGAGCCACCAACCTGCTGTGAGCACACACAGCTCATCTTTAACACGCGGGCTTGAGAGCCCTTCGATCGCAGCTCCTGGACTAGATGGGGCTGGAGCTGGACCTGAGAGGACCACCAGCCCCGAGCCCCAAGCAGGAGTCCCATTGTGGAGAGGAAGTGACCAGCAGTACGGGGAGGGGACAGGCCAGGAGCACCGGCCCAGAACACTCTTTTGGGTGGAAACCCTTCCTTCCTCCCTCCGCCTTTCACTTCCCTCTCCCCACCCCCGCGTGGCTGGGCGGTTCTCACAGCCTCATTTTGTGCAAACTTTATGCTTCTTCCTGCGATCCACTCTCCTAATGCCGGCGAAGGTACCTTCCCAGGTGATGCACGTTTGTATCAGAATAAAAGATCTGATATCCTTAAAATACACCCAGGACCAGAGTACGGAACTACTCATCTGGAGTGGGTGCAGTAGAACAAGATTCCTTCAAAACCCAGGACAACAAAAGAAACCAGACTTGCCCTTATCCCGCCCACCCCCCACCCCACTCCCTAGCCTGTAGTTTGGGGAATGAAGCGCTGTCTCCCATAGGCCTCTGAGGCCATAGCCGGGTGCTGGGGAGGCCAGAGATCCACGCTGGAGGGGCAGGCCACTCAGGGAAACCTCTAGAAGGGGGCGGTGGTCTCTAAGGGGGCATGGCTTTCTAATGGACTTCTTTCTGTCCCTAACCATTCTAGCCCGGGCTGAGCTGGGTGGGAAGCCACGGGAAAGACTTACACTTTCATGTGTTCACTTGCCAGGTCATCTAAAAGAGAATTACAGGAAGGTCACGTTAGTTTTGTTTGTCTGGAAACAATTTTTAAGTTCTCAACAACAGCTGGAATCGCCACACCTCCCGCACCCCCCTCCCCCACAGCAAAAGAATCAAATGACCATCAGGGAATCACACTTTTAATGGAGCAGAATTAAACTCCACTTCAGAACAAATGCCATTCAGAGATGAGGTCCTACCAAGCCCACTGCCATCAAGTGGCTACTGCTTTATAAAGACCCTCTGGGCAGAGAGGGCCCCTAGGGGCAGAGTGGTTGAGAATTGGGCTGCAAATCCCAAGGTCAGCAGTTTGAAACCACCAGCCGGTCCTTGGGAGAATGACAGAGCTTTTTATTCTGGTAAACAGTTACAGTCTCAGAAACACATCCACGGGGGCAGTTCTACCCTGTCCGATAGGGTCACCATGTGTTGGCATCGATTGGATGGCAGTGAGTTGTGTTGTGTTTGTCTTGGTATGGGGAAAAATAGGGCTTCCGAGGCAGTACATCTCTCCTGGAGCAGACAGCCTCCTTGTGCTCTGATGGAGGGGCTGGTGGGTTGGGATCTCTGACTGCGGTCAGCAGTCCAACACGTCGTAGCCTCTGCGTCACCAGGCCTCCAATGAAGTCCTCCCACTCACCCTCTGCCATGGAGTAGACGAGGACTCACGGCGACCTTCTAAGGCAGGGTACAATTGCACAGGACAACTGTCGGCGTGGCTCTCCAACGCTTTAAGTCTATTTGAGCAGACAGCCTCCTGTAGAACTCCTGCTGGGTGTGAGCTGTAGACACTGTGTTGAGCAGCCTAGCCCACTATGGGCCCAGGGCTCCCTTACATAAGACGTTAAACTCACTGCCATGGACTTGACTCTGATGCATAGAGACCCTGTAGGACAGAGTCAAATTGCCCCTCTGGGTTTCAGTGACTGTAACTCTTTACAGGGGCGGAAAGCCTTGTTTTTCTCCCCCGGAGTGGCTGGTGGTTTCAAACTGCTGATCTTGGGGGTAGCAGCCTGGTGTGTAACGCACGATGCCGCCAGGCCATCTTCATTTTGTTTTAGGAAACATAAAATATCTCTTTCCCCTTAGATATGGATGGTCCTCTGGGAGCACTCACTTCAGATCACATGCAGACCCTCTTTATCTCCACCAAGAGAGATATGTTTTTTATACAAGCATGAAAAGCCCAATCGTGGCCATGGACTCTGTCCATGACCCCTGAGGGCTCCTTCCTGAGAAGAGCCAGGGCCAAAGGCCAGAGGCCAGGCCGTGGTTTGAACTGTTGACCTTGTGGTTAGCAACCCAGCATGGTAACCACTGTGCAGGGCTAAATAAGAGGACTTGTTCCTTGCCCTCTTTCAGGAAAAGGTTCCACTTGAGGAACGTGGCTGTTCCGACTCCGTTATCCTGGAGGAGAGCGTGGAGTTCTCGGCACGGCTCTAGCACGGCACCCCGCCTTCATCACCGTTCTCTGCTTGTTGGGGTCCACGCCCTCTCTGAGGTCTCAGGGAGGCCTTCCCCCTCTCCTCCGTGGAGTAACCCAATTGGCTGCTAACAGAAAGGCTCGGGGGTTTCTGCCTGTAACTCTTTACAGAAGTAAAAAGCCTTATCTTCCCCACCCCTTGCAAACCACCTTTCCCCCACAGGGTGGCTGATGGTTTTGAACCGCAGACCTTGTGGTTAGCAGCCCAAGGTGTAACCATTATGCCACCAGGGCTCCCAGACAACTAGTTTTCTCTTTTTGATTATTTTCTATGCCCCAGCTTAGCACCTTAGCTACTTCCTTCATGGCATCGGTCACAATCTGCATCTCACTCATTCATCTGTTACGCTCTTTTACGTGTGTCACTCTCTGCTACTGTAGACTCCCTAAGGACAGGGCTCGTGTCTGCCGTACTCGATGAGGCTGTCCTTTCCCTCTCCCCGCAGTAAGCCAGCACAGCACCTGGTACGTAGCAACACCAAACAAACAAAAAACCAACCTCTCTGCCATCGAGGGGATTACAACTCATAGCAACCCCCTAGACCACAGCAGCAACTGCCCCCTGTGGGTCTACAAGGGAGCAGAAAACTTCATCCTTCTCCTTGGGGGAAGCTGGTGGGTTTGAACCACTGACTTTGTGGTTTGAAGCCCAAGGTGCCGACCCCTGTACCACCAGAGCACACAGTAAATATTTGTTGAATGTATGAATAGGTCTCAATCGATAGGTTCTGCACCGAGGTTAAATTCCTGGCCAATCTTCTGGACCTTAGTACTAGCATCCTAGAAAAGCATTCAACTACCTGTGTTTTGTTATGTTTGTGCAAGAGAGGCAGGCAACAGTGTGCAAAACAGTGTTAGGTTAGGCCAGAATCCAAATGGCCGTGTGGCACCCCCAGCTGTTTGATTTGAACAGGGGCCCAACACACCCAGAGAAGACCAGACAAGGAGGGACTAGTCACTGTGACCCTTCCTGGTGTGGCACCTTTGAAAGGCAACCCCTCAGCTGCGGGTAGTGCATAGTCAGATGCTCCTGACCCTGGGCCATCAGAAACCTCCTTTGTCTGCCTTGCAGGGATGCAGGTCCCTGGAGAGCGAACACAACCACCGGGCCCCTGGAAGAGAGCTCTGGCAGCGCAAGCCGCTGTGATTTCCTGTGGGTTGGCAAGCTTTCATGGCATGGCTAATCTGCAAAGCTGGGACCAGATGTCAGTTCCATGCCACCGCTGCTTGCCTTCCAGAGGCTGTGGGGTATTTCCTCCTGGCCACCGCAGGGCTGGGAAGGTACCTGCAGGTCACCACCTCCCCCCAAATGTAGATTAGGGGGGAAGGAGAAGATCAGCAGTTTATATTACATGTGTGTAGATACACACCTGTACCTTTTGCCTAAAATGGACAGGCTGTTCTCTTAGGGGATTTGATTTTTAGTAAAAAACTTCACTCAACTGAATTGTGTGTGTCCCCCGCCCCGCCCCCCGCGAGACTCACAAGTCTTCTCTGTGTTGTCATCCCCTCCCACCACTTCCTTTTTCTGCCTAATCTCCCCCCACTAACTTCTCCCGGAGAGCAAGTGGCCCCACTGGCCCACGTGTGACTGGGTTTATCTTTGTAATCTCGGTTCCCAGCGGGCTTCGTGGTAAGCAAAGGCTCGCTCCACATGCAGATGATGGAAAAGTTTTAAAAACCCATTACAAAAGTACTCCAGATGTGCCGAATGTGAAGCTGCTGGAATCAGTCCTAAAATGGCACAAAAAGCCTTCTGCGGCCTCGTCTTCCCTGCTGCCCAGCCATTAGCCCTGGCCCAGCCACCATGGCAACCGCAGAACATCTGGGAGCGTGCACAGAGTGGAGCACTAAACTACCAGGGAGGCAGGTACCTGTTCTCCGCCATCAGGCTGGGGCTCCGCTCCACCCCGAATCTCCTCCCCTCCCCCCACTGCCCCCTCACGCCATTCCATTTCCCTCCTACAGCCCTCCATGCCATACCTCCAATCCACATTATTCCTCCCATTTGGTTCCCACCTTACACCCACTTTGCCTGACAATGCTCCCTCCCCGTGCCGCTCTTCTGTGCACTTGCTAGTGGGGCAGTCAGGTGGGGGTGCTCAGGAGCCCCGCAGGGGGACACCTTCTTGTTCCTGATTGGAGGCAGCGCTGAGAGCAAAAGGTGGCCTCTCTTTCCGGAGACTGGCTGAGCGCTGAGCGGAGCAGACACAGCACGTATAAAGGATGGTTAACTGCCAGCTGTTTCCCCGCGGCTCTTAGAGAGCGACCCAGCAATCCAGACACTTAATAAATGTTAAATAATAACAACTGGGAATTTAGTGCCGGAGGCCCGGGAAGAATGATAGTGGGACATCAAGTTCCGACACAATGTTTCCCTATCCTGATAATGAAACACACAGGCCCAAGGAAGAAAGAAAATATCCAATCTCAT
>NW_022109768.1:4455523-4462649 GCF_000313985.2 Echinops telfairi | reverse complement strand
AGGCCTCCTACACCCTCATCACCATCAATTTTGGTTCACTTGTTGTTCCCTTGTCCCTGGGTTTGTTAACACCCACTTCCTTTCCCCTGCCTCCCCCTCGCCCTCATCACGCCCCCAGAACCATTGGTCCTATTGTTTTTTCCTTCAGATTGTTTGTCCCACCTATCTTATCTAGATAGACCTGAAGAGATAATAATATGCACAAAAAGCAAGACAGAGCAAAACAAAGCAACAAAAGAAAACAAAACAGAACAACAACAAAAAAACAATGACGAAAAAAGAAAAGCCTGCAAATAGTTCAAGGTCTGTTTGTTGACATTTAGGAGTGTTTTCTAGTAGAGTCTGATGGAATGCCACTCCCTGGCCCCAAAGTCTATTTTTAGTATTCCCTGGGGATTTCCTTGCTCTGTTCCCCTTGCTGTTCTGTTGCATCTGTGTGGTGGGGTCAGATCAGGTGCAATTCCCACACTGGGTCTCCAGTGGCTCTTACAGCTCTTACAACAGTCCATACATCAATTGTGTCAAGCATATTTGTACATATGTTGCCATCATCATTTTCTAAACATTTACTTTCTATTTGAGCTCTTGGTATCAGCTGCTCTTTTTTCCCCTCCCTCCCACAACCTCCTCCACCCCCCCATCCCCCATCCCATTTGGGAGGGCTTTCTCTGCTAAGGGATAAGATTAAGGTGGGGTTATGTCCTGACCTTAGCAGAAATGTGAACCAAGACACACCCTTTGTTTCCTTTTGAGTATAGGGTCAGCTACAAAACAAAAACCACATGTCCACCAAGGCCATCCCTCCCCTCTCTGACAGGACCACCAGAAGAGTCTGTTCCAGATCTCTTTCTAACGTGACAGAGGCACCAGGGGCTGCAGCACAGAGACTCTGAGATGGAGCAAAGGAGCCAGTCAGCCCAGAGGCCGAGGCAAAGAGACCAGGAGACGAAGCAGAGAAACAGCCCGGAGACTGTGGGACCTTGAAGCAGAGCCACAGGCGGGCTTCCTACTCTGGAGGCAGCGTCCAAGGGACCATGTGGCTAAGAGGCTGAAGACCAGAACGAGACTGTGGCTGGCTGAGCCGAAGTGCTGCTGTGACTAATGACTGTCTCCGCCTCGTTTCCTAATCCTGGCTGTGCTAACCTGCTAAGTCTAGACACACATGGGGTCGCCCTGAGTCAATGGTCGGTCCTGACTCTACAGCATCTAACAACAACTCTTTTCCGTGACTCATTCATTCAACAAGTATTTATTGAGCAGTCACTATATCTTTTATTTAGTTTGAAGTCCTTTTCATGCATGAATCCATCTAATTCTCACAACCTCTCTGGTGGTGTGTTTTGATGTATCCTCATTTGCAGATGAGGAAAAAGGACCAGCAAGGTCACGAAGCTATGAAGTGCAAAATCTAACCAGGCAGTATGGTTCTAGAACCTGTACTCACAAGCTCAATGCCATGCTATTAATGGGGCAAAGGAGGAGGATCTTGGCCTTTACAGAAAACATAGGAAAGACAGACAAGTAGACAATATAGATCAGGCGTTCTCAAACTATAGCCCATGGGCCACATGTGGCCCGCCGAGGACATTTATCCTGCCTGCAGGGTGTTTTTGCCCCGTTTGTTTTTTTAGTTCAAAATAAGATATGTGCAGTGTGCATAGGAATTTGTTCATAGTTTTTTTAAAAACTATAGTCTGGCCCTCCAACGGGTCTAAGGGACAGTGAGTTAGTTTATTGTGCCAACCTGGTCGATAAACACATGTGGGATTAATTGAAGGGTGGAGGGATAAACAGCTCGGTGAGTCTCGCCTTTCGAGTTCTTGGGTCTCTTGCTTTATGATGGTCGCACCAGGGTTCAGCTGCCTTAGCAGTTCCCAGCTTCAGCTTGCAAGGCTGACTTCCTGCAAGACATCCCTGAGGAGAAGCCACATGGACCTACCCCGATGCAGCCCTGGATGCTGGAGCAGGTGGGGACCCCTGCCAGCACAGAGATGCTTACACATTCACTGACTCGGCTTTCCTCCTGCAGTCTCATTGCATCTGCTTTGTGAGATGGAGGAGGACTTAGTGGATTGGTGTTGGACATAGGGGTTAATGTTGGACTTGTGGGCTTGGGCAGCACTGGGTTGGGATGTTTTCTTGATGCACACTTAATCTTTATATAAAACTCTTTCTTATACATGAGTTTCTGTGGATTTGTTTCTCTAAAGTACCTAGACTAACACAGACATGAACTGGCCCCCTATTTAAAAAGTTTGAGGACCCCTGATATAGATACTGTGAACACTGCAGGTGATCAAATTATCAACATGCTGCGAGAGTTCAGAAGAGGAAGGAGTATCCAAGACACCATGAAAACTTTGGCACCGGGCACTGAGGAATGTAGTGGAGGTTTGTCAAGCCGATCAGAAGGAAAATTCACACAGCAGGAATGGAAGCGCCGTGAAAACTACAATACATGTGATGGGGATGGTGACAACTTCAAGGGAGACTACCGTGCCAGGATGCTGGGCCACATCTGAACTGTGAGACTTTCTCTCATAATAAGTTCAACAACAACAGATTTCTGGATTTAGAGACTAAAGACATGATTGTTTGACGGGAGGTCCCTAACCCGGCCCTATATATCTAATTTGGTAAGATCAGCTGTGGAGATTTAATTGTAGGCCGGAAGTTCTTTGTTTCCCCTAGGTTAAACAACTGGGAGATATGCCGTCCTGTTGGCCTCTGCTTTCTCTTTAGCGAACGAAGGACCGCACACTTGACCACTATTAGTGGGTCACCTAAAATTCCAGCGCCAGGGAAGCATGTGGATGTACCTTTCTCTTGAACCTGTGATATCAGCCCCTGCCACAAAAAGAAATGTACTTCAAAGCTTCCTCCCCAGCAAACCATCCTACCCAGAGTGTAAAGCCTCTCATCTGGCAAGGCCTCCAGGCCATTGGACCAACCAGGCCTTCCTCACTGGTGGGTGAGAAGGACATGGATGAGTCTTGTAAGCAATTTGTGAATATGTATCTTATTAGACAAGTCCTCATGCCTTTAGTCATTTATAAGAAACTGATTCTAAAAATCTAAAAGTTGAAATCATTTTTACCAACATCAGTCAAAATCACCCCAGTCTTCTTTGGGTCTAGAACAACCCTGAAATTGTAGCCTAATGTTCGTATAATCAAAATGGGATTATAATCAGAGTGTGGCTTAGACCAAGGGAATTTCCCTTCAGATTGATGGTGGTGGTTAGATTCTACCACGTTGGTTCTGGCCCCCGGGGATCTGATGCGCAACAGAATGAAATACCACCCAGTCACGCACATCCTCCCAGTTGTTCCTATGGTTTCAAAATAAAGTTCACTATAGCCAGTTCATGGTTTCACTATCAAAGCCAACATACTTTTAATGGAAAAAAGGACCATGCCTTGACCAGGCCTCTTCAAGATCAAGTTGAGGCTGGGGTCAGGGGGGGGAGGTGGCGGGGGACCAACCAGAAATATAGGTGGATGTGATAGCTAAGTTTTTGGGTCAACCTGGCTGTTAGGATTCTCAGTGGTTTGCCAGTTATGACCTAGTAACCCCCCAAGATGAGCTCAAAATACAATGTAATCGCCTCTTAGCAGTTAATCAGTTGAAAGGACATTTTCTCAGGAGGTGTGTCCTGCTTCCAATATCAGTCGATGCTGTGGAAAGGTATACTTGCTTTTATTGGGTCTGGATCCTACAACTGGCTTGTCTTCTGACCTCTAATTCTTTGGACTTGAGTCAACAGCAGACTATGTTGCTTGCTGACCATGGAAGTCATCAGCAGTCTGCTTTCTTCTCTGCCAACCTTGGGTCCATTTGCCTTTGCACCCACAAACCTGGCCCTTGATCTGCCCATCTTGGATTTATCAGCCCCTGTGGCTACTCAAATTAAGAGACGTCTCTAGCCTGATGTTTGACCTATGGATTTGGAATTTGCCTGCCTTTACTAATGTGTGAGCTATTTCTTTGATATGTGTGTGTCTCTCTCTTTCTATCGATTGATAAGCTTCGTGGGTTTTGCTGCTTCATCGAATCCAGCCTAAGATAATGGAAGAACCGTCTCCTTATGAAATCGACCCACATTCTTCCCATATATCCCTCTAACCCTAATCTGGCCAGTGACTGTTCCGTCAGTTCCCCGTTTCTTGCAGCAGGAAAGTATTACGTGGACCTACTGCCAAGAGTGTAGAGAGCCCCCATCTGGATGATGTACAAAATCTGGTTTCATTGTTGTTAGTTACCAGGCAGGTGATCCTGACTCACGCGCACCCCGGAGGTGCAGATTATCATTGCTGATGAGAGTTTTCAAAGCTAGGAGCTGCCTGTCTGCAGTGGCGGCAGCACACCCAGCCAGGCTTCCACAGAGCCTCTGGGTGAGTTCAAAGTGCCAACCAGCTGGTAGTTGAACACTTAACCATTGGCACCACAGAGAGAGTGGCAAATATGGCAACAGTGTATTTTTAACTTCAATTTAGGCGGAAAGCACACTTTAAAAAAAATTAGAAGCAGGAATATGACATTCCTAAACCCTGGACAAATTCATCGGAAAACAGTCCCTATTATTTATCATTTTGTGCCGTCCTTACTGCTTAACTTTAAAATGTTTCCGTTCATTCTACCTGATCCCCAACGCCAAGCAGCTACTGGGTAATACTTACACGTGTGCAAAGCACTCTGAGATCCTTGGCTAGAAGGCTCTGTGAAAATGAAAAATAAAGTTACGTTCATTGATTATTCACTAACGCAGGAAGCAATTGTCTGGAAACGGGACCGCACTCAACACTGACCTTGTTTAGCTCTTTTTCGTCTGTAGTAGCCTCCAATGAAAACCACCGATAAAAGTAGGAGAACCACTAAAACCAATGGGATCAACACCGTCAGTATAAATTCCAGCTGGCTTTCCTCCTGGTGATTCGTGAGGGTTGAATTGGTGTCTGCAGTGAGCGTTGGTTCTGCGGTCACCACAGTAAATGTGCTTGCAATAGTCTCTTCGGTTGCCTCTTCCTCTTCTGGGGTTATGTATGTAGACATTTCAGATTCCTCGAAATGACCTATGGAGACACACACACACAACTGAGATTGTCATGGAGACAAAGCCCGCCAGGGATCCATCCCATGACTTTTAAATTCGCCCTCACTGCTGCGAGTGATACACTTGATCCTCTGTACTTGGCCCTCCAGTTCCGGATGACAGAGTATTGATTGAACGTAAATGGAGCTCAGGTGGGGAGTGGATTGAACACAGACTCAGAGCCCAGAGCTAAAGCTCCCCTATCACAAACGCAGGCAGTTTATCCGTGGCCAGACACGCTAGACATATTTAAGTGAAGGGAGTGAGGCAGCTTTGCCACGGCCAAGGGCGATTTCCCAAGCCAAGATGCATGACGTTCCCAGAGTCTCCTGTGCTACAAAGGGGTGTGCTGGCATTCGAAATACCATTGCTGAATACATTTACATTCATATTATATTGACTGAAATTTAAGAACCTGCACACTTTTCACTGTGAGGGGAGGCAGTTTAGTCAGTGTCCCAATTTTTAATGAAAATGCTCCCAATCCACGGGAAGGAATTCACTGAACCTGGGAGGCCCGCATTGATTTCGGTGGCAGGCCTCACAGTCTCTGTAGCACTGCGCCGGCCATGGGAATGATCTGACCGAATCCTGCTGGATTCAACATAAAATCGCATATGCACGTCACGTTTGGAAGGAGCAATTCTCCAGGGGAAATTTCGTCAGAGATGAAAGCGACTGCCACGATGTTTTAGTTTATTAAATAGGATCCCTCTCTAGCGCTTTCCCTGGTAATGAGAGATCAGCCAGTTTATTCTGCGGGGACCTCAGATTGTGTTGAAAGACTATGCCGTGGCTCTACACAGGATGGGAAAGGCTTTATCACCAGGAAGACTCTTCGGGAAACCCTATTTTAACCTGGCTTTGCAGGGCTTATTGAAAGGAACACTGAAAGTCTTTCTTCTAGCCTGCTAGAATGTTACCTGTCAAGCATACAGGGCCCACCAAGGATGGACAGTATCGTGTTGTGGTGCTTTCTAAGGGGAGAAATACTAGGGAAAGTCTGCTGCTTTAACGATGCTCAGCCCATTGGGCCATTACTGACTTAACACTTGCCGCTCATGTTGCTCCACATGCTGGGCTTTGATTCTCTCGAATGGCAAAAGTCACCATTGCAGAGCCAATTCGGTGTGTCATTGGTCTTTCTCATGACTGTGGTGATGGATTCGCGGAGTCATAGTCTGGCGATGGTCATTATATTGGTAGCACCTCAGTCTCCCCGGAGACCAGGAGTTCAGTTAAACATGGCTTTGGTAAGCACCCCCCAAAACAATCAATTACAAATTGCAAAGTCTAAGTTATTGTCTTCCTCCTGTGCACATATCAAAAGCAGATTTTTAAAAATTATAATGTCGACCCTGTATTGAAAGGAGCCCTGGTGGTAGTGCGGGTTAAGTGCTGGGCTGCTGGTGGGTCAAATCCGTGAGCTGTCCTGAGGGAGAGAGCCCGCTCTCATAAAGAAGGGCGCTCTCAGAAGCCCTCTGGGGCGGTCCTACTGTGCCCTCGGGGTCACTCTGAGTGTGTGGCCACTCGATTGATGGCAGAGTGTTTGGGGATTGTTAACCCGTTATTGCCTTCGACCCTCTCTGTAGAGCAAAGCTGTCACTTTTGAGAACTAGGCTGTACCTGACCCAAGGGGTGCCGTGGTCTTTTTCAATGGGCTGGTCATCTTGGGAAAGCGGGGCAGTGAATAAGGAAGACCACACAATAAATGATGCGGCTGAAGGATGCGCTGGGGAAGAAGATGGAACGTGCCCTGGATTGCCCCAAGAACAAACAAATCTACCATGGGGGAACGACAGCCAGGATGCTCCTTCGAGTCCAGGATGGCGGGCCTTCACGTTCTCAGGAGCGAGCAGTCCCTGGTAAAGAACGCTATCCCTGGCAGAGAGTCCTTGAAAAAGAGGAAGACGCCCGCTGAGACGGATGGACAACAGACTGTGGGACAGGGCAGGATTTGGGGAGCGTGTCATTCCGCTGTACTTAGGGGCTGCTGTGAGTCGTGACCCATTTGATGGCACCTCGCCACCACCG
>NW_022109768.1:4453384-4454459 GCF_000313985.2 Echinops telfairi | reverse complement strand
TGGCTTTTCCCCACTGTACATCACCAAACCTTTCTTTCTAGTCTGTCTTAGTCCAGAAGCTCTGTTGCCGAAACCGGTTTAGCATCACAGGACACCAGCATCCACTGACAGATGGGTGGTGGCTGTACCTGAGGCGCATCGGTCAGAATCAGACCCAGGTTTCCTGCATGGAAGGTAAAACTCTGCCCAGAATTCTGTCCACCATCATTGTTGGGAAAAGTGGCTTTGATTTATTGAGATCAGTGCTATAGGACTCACTGCCATGGAATCGTAGGACTCACTGCCATGGAATCGATTCTGACATATGCGTACAGTGGCCCTCTATAGACTTCTTAGGTTATTGCTATTCTCGGCAGAAACAGACAGCATCATCTTTCTCCCATGGAGCCACTGTAGCATTGCACTGCTGACTTTGACCTACATAAACCTGTTGCTTTACTTCTGTTTCTACTAGTGTAGCTGCTGCTATCATTTCAAGCTGAGAGCTTCCTAGGGACCAACCCTTGTGTTCTGCCTTTTACCTGGGTTTATCAGTGAAGAATGCTGTTCGGCACCGTTCTGTATGCAGAATGACTTTAATGAAGAGGTCACCTGGGCCGGTAAAAGTCACAATACCTGTGAATTATCCATTTGGTCCTCCCCAATTTTTTCAGATGAGGAAACGGGGACAAAGGAGGTTGCACGGTCATAGAGCACTCATGGTGGAGTGAACAGTTGCACCTAGGAGGACTGGTCACAGAACCCACACTCGTAACTTCCAATCAGGGAGGTCCGCGATGCTGCAACGTTTATCCTTGGAGGCCTACACTCCAAACACTCACTGCCACGAAGTGGATTCTAACACATTGCAACCCGGGCATCGTGACTGCCGAGTCTGACTGCCGTGGGTTGTCAGAAAAGAACACTGCAGGGTCATAACCGTGTTTGCATGACTCATTGGACTGATAACGGCAAGGTCGGCAGTTCAAAACCACCAGCAGCTGCATGGGAGACAGATGAAGCTTTCTGCTCCTGTAAAGATTTGCAACCCAAAGGGGCACTTCTACTCTGTCTTAAAGGGCCCTATAGGGTCCCT
>NW_022109768.1:4450918-4452841 GCF_000313985.2 Echinops telfairi | reverse complement strand
ACTAAAAAACCTTCCCCTCTCGTTTTCCTGTAAGCCCTCATCTCCGGATACTCCTCCAACCTCTGCCTCCGCCTCTCTGCTCCAACCAACTCTGAATGCCCTCAGAATCAGAAGCAAAAAGAAGCAGCATTTATTAAACGCTCAGTATGTACTAGACCCGATGATAAACATGCGGTATCTAATTTAATCTCGCAACTACTTTCTTGTCCACATTTCACGGATGAAAAGGCTGAATCACATATGCCTTGTCCCAGGTGGCAACCCTGCCATTTTTGCGGTAAATTCTACTGGCTTTCACCTACAGGGAGGGTGCAGGGGGGAGAGCTGCATTTTCCTCAAGGCCGGGGATAGATGTGGTTTCCAGCCCCAGCTCTGCCAGGAAGAAGTGTGAGAATTTGAAGCAATCGTTGATCCTGCCACGGCATGCAGTGAGGAGGCACACTATTAGGAGGTCCTGGTCATTGCCACCGGGAGCTCTGGAGGTGTCATGGTTGCTCAGCGGACTGCTAGCCTCAAAGTCAGGGGATGGAAATCGTCAGCTGCTCCCTGGGAGAAAAATGAGGCTCTCCACTCCTATAGAGTTCACCACTTCAGAAACCCACAGGGGCAGTCTTCCCTTTGCTATCGGACCCCTGGGCATTAGCATCAACCCAAACTCACAGGGAGACCCAGTGCCATGGCAATCAGACTCATCAAGTGGACGACACCATGTGTGTTGTTTGGTGTGTGTGTGTGTAGGGATGCAGGGTTATTTCATTTCACACCTTTATGAAGTGCCCTAGTGTCACAGTTGTTTAGTTGTGAAGGGCTTGGCTCCTAGCAGAAATGTTGGCAGTGCAAACCCCACAGCCAGCTGCTCCACCGGAGAAAGGCGTGCTGATCTGTTTTCATAAAGACACAACCTCGGAAGGGCTGTGGAGCCCCATCCCAGTGCAGAAGGCAGGCGTGCTGTACTCCTTGAGCCCAATGATTGTAGGGTGGAAAGAAGACTTCGGGAGACATTGTCTTGATTAAAACAACAACAACAACAACAACAACAACAACAACAACATACATACACAAAGCAAAACTTATAGGTTATCCTCCTTGCAGGCTTCAGATCTTAAAAATGACTGGTATTCCACATGCGAACAGCTCTCTTGTTGTCCTCCCCATAGTTGGATATATTTGGAATGTCATCACCCCCTCCTATGGCTTCTTTTCTGTTCCCAACACTTCCAATGCTGCAGTAGCCCCCGCGCCCTAGTGCATGCCCCAGGGTGCTCAGATGCAGTCTTCTTGTGGAAAGGACAGGGGAAGAGTGGCAGGTGCAGGGAGAGAAGGGGAGGGAGGCACCAAACAATGCTCAGTGCTCTGATCGCTGCAAGGTTTCCAAGACAACCTGAGCCCAGCCCTGGCCCATGCGAACTGGCAGAAACTGAGCAAGAGAAGGCTTGGATGTGGGGGGATCCCAGGCATACTCCACAGCCTCTGGGGCAGGGAGAACACTGAAGGTGTTGGAGATCATTCCAAGAGCGCATGCGAGAGGAGTCCAACATCCTCGAAAGCAGAGCAGGGAAGCCAAAGGGAGCGCAAGAATCAACTCAGTTGTGGGGGTGGGGTCCTGGGGGCAAGCAGGGGTTAGGGAGAGGAGAGGTCAGAGGAAAATTCAACCAAGATAGAAACCAGAGGAGGACTCAGGTGCTACGGGAGCCGGAATGGCATGCAGCTGCTTTCCCCGAAAGTAGCACATCTGAACGTCCATAGCCAACAGCACCCCCTTACCCAGGAGACTGACATGGGGACCCCTAAAATCTCCATGCAGCCTCAAGCACTCTTGGACCCCAGGCTTTTCTAGATTCACTTGCTGAGGCCCATAACAGTTGCTGCTGTCGGAGACCCCCCAAGCCTCTTGGATAAAAGTGATGTTTTATAACTTCCGAC
>NW_022109768.1:4448188-4450093 GCF_000313985.2 Echinops telfairi | reverse complement strand
GTTGCCAGCCCCATCATTCAAAGGTATCAATGCTTCTTCTCTCTTCGGTCCTCCTTATTCAAATGCAATTTTCGCTAGCTGTGGGGCCTCGAAAGACTGCCTCAACTCCTTAACCCTTAGGTTTTGGGGGTTTTTTAAGCCAAAGTAGTAGGCCTTCCACTCTGCCTGGCCCCTAGTGTTTGTATGAAGAGCAAATGAAGCAAGACCATGAAAATGCTTTACAGCCAGTGATATGCCACAGCCAACTCAAAAACCAAAAAACCGCATAGCCACCGAGTAGATTTGGACTTAGAATAATCCTGTGTAGGATTAAAGAACTAACTCACTGCCATCAAATCAATTCGTACTCATAAAGACCCCACAGGGACCCATAGGACAGGGTGGAACTGCCCCTGTGGATTTTTAAGACTATAAATCTTGACAGGAGTGGAACCGCTATCTTTCAGTTAGTAACCCACACACGACCCACTACACCTCCAGTGCTCATAGGGTTAAGGAGGCTTTGTAAATCTTTACAGAAGCCTATAGCCTCATCTTTCTTCCTCTGAGCAGCTGGTGCGTTTGAACCATCAACCTAGAGTTAGCAGACCAATGCTTACTGAAAAGTGCTGGGTAGGTACACTGATATTTCTTAGTTAGCTACCCACCCCCCTTCTCAGGGCTGGGTCACTCGGTCAGCAATGTGGTGAAACCAGTGTGAAATGAATAGGTACACACAAGAAAATTCATACGTGACTTACTTGTTGGGTAATCCAACACAGCTCCTTCCCCATCTCTAGACTTATCTGTTTCTCTGCTGTTTCCTGGGAGGTTAATCTGCCTGGTATAACTTCCCCATTTCATTATTAATTCTTCTTATCTAAAATCGGGTCTATTTCAGGGTGAACGGGGTGGGCTGGGGTAGCCCTGGAGATGCTCCAGGAGCTAGAGACAGGAGGAGTGAGAGAGGAGGATGTCACATGCATGCAAACACACAGGCCAGAAGAAAGAAGAGGTAATGACGAAAGTAGCAGAAGGCAGGAGGAGAGGTCGGCCTGGGGTGACTCTGTGCCCTGTGTGTAACCACTGCCTCCCAGATCAGGGTGTGCCGGTGCCTCGCTGTGGCCTCCTGGGCTGCAGGGTTTGCAGAAGCTCGGCCCACTCAGGCTTATCTCTCAAGGGACTACACAAACATCCCCAATTTCCCTCTCGCACTGCTCAGATAATATCAGGTTATTCGTAGCATCACATGGAAGTGCTCATGTGAATGGTGAAACTTCAGCTGTAAGACGTGGCTTGACCTCGAGTCTTGAAACAGGAGGTGCAATTAGCAGATAATGAACAGCACGGCATACAGCACCATTGGCAATGCTTCCTGGCACTCTTTATGCAAACACATCTGGGGCTCGTGGTTCACACATCTGTCTGGGCCCCTGGGGAGGATCCTTGTAAATGGGAAAATAGGATGAAACACGTGAGGAGGAGCACATGTCCTCCTTATCACGGCTCTGGGCCACCACCCTGGGGGAATGACGCCACTGCTGATGGAAACAAACCAGCAACTTTGTGTGTGTCTGCCTCCCACTGTCTCACTGTCAAATTCGGGGAAAGAAAAACATTCTATACCAAAACATTGTCACGGACTCCCTCAATGTAAGAACACTTTGTTCTATTAAACTGGCATTCCATGAAGCTCACCTTCCCAACACGATCGCTGAAGACAAAGCGGGTGCATAAGCAAATGTGGTGAAGAAAGCTGATGGTGCCCGGCTATCAAAAGTGGGTGAAGGGAGATGTTGGACAGTGTAAGATATGACAAAATAATAACTTATAAATTATCAAGGGTTCATGAGGGAGGGAGGGGGGTAAATGAGGAGCTGATACCAAGGGCTTAAGTGGAGAGCAAATGTTTTGAGAATGATGAGG
>NW_022109768.1:4439320-4447277 GCF_000313985.2 Echinops telfairi | reverse complement strand
CCCCTATAAAATGATTTTTTTTAATTGTCATAGAAAGCACCACACAAAATAAAAACCATAGAGGAGAATGTTATGAAATTCAGGATATCATAGAATCTGTTAGGCCTCAACTGGATGCTCCATTCTTCCATTTGGATGCTCCATTCTTTCATTTGTTAATTATGCAGAGATTCTGGACATACATTGTGGAAACAGTTTTGTGCTTCTGATATAGTCTTGAAAACCCACAGGGGCAGTTACATCTGCCCTGTCCTACAGGGTCACTATGAGTTGGCAATGGCTTGATGGCCATGACTTTGATTTGATTGTCAATGCCGTGAAAGAAAACAGAGGCCAGAGGTCAAGTCTCCATCCGTCTGCTGCTCAGTGGAGTGATGGGGGGAAAAATGCATTTCAGCGTGCCAAAGACCTCTAGCACACTTCCAGTTTCCCCTGTGCACAGCAAAGACCGAGAGAGCATTAGCACTGATCCTGCTGGTCAGTAGGCTCTGAATCACAGTGCCCCGTGTACAAGAGAACAAAGCCCCACTCAGCCCCACGCCATCCTCCCAATTGTTGCTGTCCTCGAGCACTGGTACAGCCACTGGGTTGATCCATCTCCTCAAAGATCTCTACCAAGCATGATGTCCTTTTCCAGGGACTGGTCTCTCTTGATCACATGCTCGAAGTACACGATGAAGTCTGGTCAGCTTCACTTCGAAGGAGCCTTCTGGACGCACTTCTTCCAAGATAGGTTTGTTTGTTCTAGCCATCCGGGTACTTTCAATATTCTTCACTCGCGCTATAATTTAACGTGTCGAGTCTTCTATGGTCTTTCTTCTTACTGGTCAAGCTTCTGCATGTGCTTGAGGTGATTGATAGAGCCACTAAATCAAACTCAAACTCACTGGCATTGAGTTGATTCCAACTCATGAGAACCCCAAGGACAAAGCGGAATTTCCCCGGTGGCTTTCTGAGACTGTATGTCTTTATTGGAGCAGAAACTTCAATCTTCTTCTGCAGAGCGGCCAGTGGTTTCGAACTGCCAGCCTCAGCCTTGCAGTTAGCAGTGCATGCATAACTCACTACTTTAGAGTCACCTGGGACCTTTTAACACTACTGATGCTCAGACAACACCCTGATGTAATTACACCGAAATATCTCGGGGTAGACAGCAGCCTTCGCAGAGTTCTTTACAATGCTCCAGATGCGTCCGAGTTGAAAATCTCTGCTGTAGGCCTTGCCAATGTCTGGGCCTCCTCTGAGCCACCCCAAGCCATTCTGTCAGGGAGATGATGTCAAAGGCTTGTCTCACAGCTGTTAACTCTCAGCAGAACTCAATGGCTTAAAAATCATCGCTGAAACCCTGAGCCCAGGGAAAAGTCTGGCCAGGATGCACTGAGAGGGTCCCGAGACATGCAGACTTTTCTGATCGTGACTGCACTTGACAGAGGTCTGTAGTTAAAGGACATCTCTCCACTAAGGGTGACTGCTGATAGTTTAAGACAGTAATTCTCAAACCTCAGAGCACAAAATGTTAACGCATACATACTAGCTGCAGGCTTGGAGGTTTGAATTCATTCAGAAATACCCAGGGAAAAAGGCCTGGGAATCTACTTTAAACATTAACCCTTGAAAACCCCGAGAAGCACAATTGTATTCACATGGGACCACCATGGGTTGGCGTTGAGATTCCAGCAACTGGTGGTCTTAAACCAGCAGTTCTCAACCTTCCTAATGCCGTGACCCTTTAATACAGTTCCTCATGCTGTGGTGACCCCCCCAACCATAAAATTATTTTCGTTGCTACTTCATCACTGTCATTTTGCTGCTGTTATGAATTGGGCAACCCCTGTGAGAGGGTCATTTGACCCCCAAAGGGTGTCGCGACCCCCAGGTTGAGAACCATTGTAAACCTTGGTGTATATCAGAACCACCCGGGCAGCTTGTAAAACAGAGTTTCTGATTCAGTAGGGCTGGAGTGGGACTCCAGAGTTTGAACGTCTCACAGGTTTCCAGGTACTGCTGCTGTTGGGGGTGGGGGTGGGGGTCATACTTGGATGGCATCCTCTCATCCGAGTGATTTTGCATTAGCCACAGTTCTTGTGCCCAGCGTCACCCAGGGAGTTGTAAGGCCAACTGAAATCAGTTATAAGGAATTGCAGTGGCACGCAGGTTGGGGGACTGCTGCTAACTGCGAGGCTGGCGGTTCAGGTTCAAACCGACAAAAGAAAGATGAGGCTGCCTGCTTCCCAAAAGAGAGGGTGACTTCGCACGCTTTCCTACATACAAGGGTCAAGTGGGAGTCTCAGGGTGGTACAAATAGTTCATCTTGGCTGAAAAGCACGAAGGAGGGGGTTCACGTTCACCCAGAGACACCTTGCAGAAAGGCCTGGCAATCTACTTCTGCAAAGACCAGCCATTGAAAACCGGGGGGAGGGAGCCCGGTTCTTCTTGGGCACGCATGGGGCTGCTATGAACTGGAAGTGATTCCACAGCAACTGATGAAGGTCAGGTGACAGAATTCTCTCTAGAGATGGAAAGAGGGACCAAGGGATTGTTGTTGCTTTTATTATAATCTCTATTGTACTATTTGGCAATTTTATTGAGTGAGTATCAGTAGCTATATACGTATGTTTCCCCTGACATATTGTCTGAATGAAGATGCGGTTGAACAAATAGAGGGATGAACAGCCGCAGCGGCGTACCTGAGGTATGGCAGCTAAGGCACGGCCCTGGACACCCCATGAGGGAGGTACCCATGGGTACTTTCTATTGCCATCCACGTTTCTATGGCCGGCTGTAAGACCATTCAGCAATTGAAAACTATCGCCATATGCAGTCTTTTCCACAGCCACTGCACTGAACAGATGCAAGGAAAGAGCATTAAAGGTTAATGACATATTTTAGGTAGCAAAAGGTTGTTTATGAGTGTTTTGTACACCTTTTTCTCGTTAGTCATCAGGTACCAATCCCTTATGTGGAAGGAAGTAAGGCAAGACTTTTCTTTAGGGGGCTCATGTGGGAAATTGCTTCTATGCACCAGTCACCATGAGGACTACCTTATAAGAAACTACAATCCTATTTTGACCTGTAGTGCTTGGCAGTTGAAAGAAATGTAGATGTTTTATGGGGCAACACACATAGACATTTGAAAACATTTGAAAATCTTTCTTGCCATCAGTTCTACCTTGCTCTATAGGATCGCCAGCAGTCAGAATGGGCTCAACTGGCAGGGAGTTAGAAAGAATGCCTTTGCACTCTTGACCTGTGGTGAGCATCCCAACACAGAACTATGCCACCAGGACTCGTTCATAGACCCCAAGTACCTTGAATTTCAGCATTTCTGCTTCAACTATTGGTGCGCTGATCTCACCCTCCTCTTACCAGCCTTTTTAAAATCTGAATTTATTACTATAATTCCATGATTGAATGGAATCCCATTATATATACATATATTCTATCTACAGACTCTCTAAGCTTGATCCAGTCTCGAATTTCTGGTTTTATTCTACTTCTGTTGTGTTTTTCCAGTGATGGTCTGTTTACTTTTGATTTAAATCGGCTGGTCTCGCACTCAATCTAAATAGTCTTAAGTCTGTTCATCAGTCACATTGCCAGAGATGTTTGTGGTACTAGTGAATAACCGAGATAGACATGGTCTTTGTATGAAAGAAAAACCAAACAAACATCATTATCAAAACTACTAGATGCAATACAGGCTACTCAGTTACATTTGAATTTCAGATACATGGCACATAATATTGTCCTGTTTCATGTAATATTTGTATGTTCCATAAAACAAAGCAAAACTCACTGCGATAGAGTCGATGCTGACTCATAGTGGCTTTACAGGACAGGGTAGAACTGCCCCCTGTGAGTTTCTGAGATGGCAACTCGTAATGGGAGTAGAAAGCCCCATCTTTCGCCCGAGGAGTGGCTAGTGGTTTTGAACTGCTGACCTTTTGGGTTGCAGCCCAATGTGTAACCACTATGCCACTGAGGCTCCATAGCTATGCTCCATGGCTACACTAAATTATGTGGAATATACTCACACCAAAAAGTTACTTATCTGAAACTGTGCATCTGCTTGCTAAATCTGGAAACCCTAATCATAAACTAATACATGCTATATATACTTGAGTAGAAGCCGACCCAAATATCAGCTGAGGTACCTAATTTTACCACAAAAACTGCATAAAAATGCACTGAAAAACTTAGCTTATCCGTGAGTATATATGGTAATTTAATTTAATTAATATCAGAGGTTTTTTTTTTTTTAAAACCTACTAAAAACAACAACAATGTGATAAGAGTTGTACGAGCCCCCAATAAAATGATAAAAAAAAATATCAACAACAACAAAAATCCTATCAGCAAAACTTAGCGAAACTACTGGGTTACTGTTTCTAAAACTACAATGGGTTAAAGAAGTGGGGAATAATAAAGGTGGTTTTAATTCACATAAGACAAAAAACAAAATAGAAATGAGTTTGAAAACAAGCTAGACTCATCGTAATTAGTTTAAGGGAGAGAAATCCCAAAGAAGAACAAAATCAGAGCCCTATTTGGTAGCTCATGCCGCCTGAACCACTTTCTTCAATACGCAGGCATTCAGTGCCTAACCCACTGAACCTGCCAGAGCAAATTTCCTTGCTAGTTTTGTTACCCAAAGTTTATTTCTTTTTCTGGTTTTTGAATAGTTTTTACTGGCTTGGAATTAAGTGTCTACTGAACTCCAAGTTGGTCTGCTAACCACGAAGACAATAGCAGTTCAAAACTACCGCCGCTCCTCAGTAGAAAGATGAGGTTTTCTGCTCCTATAAAGAATTACAGTCTTGGAAACTCAAAGGGGTCAGTCCTATGTGCTTATGTCCTACAGAATCATTCTGAGTCAGAATTGCCTGGATGACAGGGGGGTTGCTTGTTTATTGTGGATTTTGAACTTGTTTTATTTCCCTTTGTTTTGTTTTTCAAAAGCCTTCCCCAAATGCTGGGGCTTGCTGATCTTTCTGCAAATTACCATACTGCTCACTGAAGGTTTTCCTGAGTCTGAACTTCCATGCATACTTTAAGAGGAAAGTATATAAGAACTTGTTCTCTGTCTACTCCATAGATTTAACAGCACAGTAGTCTCTACCCTGTACTTGTCTCGTGCCCTTGAGTCAGATCCAATTCCTGGCAATCCCCTATGTTATGGAGGAACAGTGCCCCGTAGACTTTTCTTGACGGTAATCTTGACAGAAAGAGATTGTCAGCCCATTTCTGCTCATTGCCGTCAGATAGATTTGAATCACCAGCCTTTCAGTTCCCAGCTGAGGACAGCCTCTTCTTGTTTTATCTATAAGTAAATCATTTTACTGGGGCCTCTTACAGCTCTTATAACAATCCATACATCAATCAAGCACATTTGTACATATGTCACCTTCATCATTTTCAAAATATTTTTCTGTTTGAGCCCTTGGTATCAGCTCCTCTTTTTTCCCCCTCTGTCCCCCACTCTCCCACCCTCATGGACCCCTGATAAATTATAAATTATTATTATTTTCATAGCTTACACTGCCCACTGTCTCCCTTCAGTCACATTATTGTTTGTCCCCTGTGTGTGGTGTGTGTGTGTGTGTGTGGGGGGGGTTGTGCGTCATTGTAGTCAGTTCCCCGCTTCTGCCCCATCTTCCCCCACCTATCTTGTGGTATTGCTACTACCATTACTGTTCCTGAGGGGTTTATCTGGCCTGGATTCTATGGGTCGAGAGCTCTTATCTGTATTAGTGTACATGCTCTGGTTTAGCTGGATTTGTAATGTAGAACTGTGGTCATGATAGTGGGGAGGAGGAAGCATTAAAGAACTAGAGGTATGTTGTGTTTCCCGTCAGTGCTGTGCTGTACCCTGGCTGTCTTGTTCTTTCCTTGTGACCCTTCTGTGAGGGAATATTTGATTATCTACAAATGGGCTTTGGGTCTCCACTCTGACTCCCATCATTTGCATGCCTATATTCGTTTGTGTTGGGTCTTCTGATACCTAATACCTTATCCCGTCAAAATGTTGTGATCACACAGATGGTGTGCTTCTTCCATATAGGCTTTGTTGCTTCCCTGCTAGATGGCTGCTTGTTTAGCTTCAAGCCTTTAAGACCCCAGATGCTGTATCTTTTAATAGCTGGGCACCATCAGCTTTCTTCACCACATTTGCTTATGCACCCATTTTGACTTTACAGATTGTGTCAGAAAGGTGAGCATCACAGAATGCCAGGTTATTAGAACAAAGTGTTTTTGCACTGAAGGAATACTTGAGTAGAGACCAAATGCCCATCTGCCACCTTAATGCTCAACATTTAAATATATGTAAATAAACCTATATCCTTGTTATATATCAATGTATTTACATAAGTGCATGCCTAAATTTATGCCTCTCTAAATGTCTTTTGCCTCCTAGTTCTTTCCTCTATTTCTTTTTACTTTCCTCCTGTCCCATTGTCATGTTTGACCTTCATTCGACTCTCAGTACTTTCTCCTGGCTACACTACATTTGATCAAACCCCATCAGGCATTCTATGCCCTCCTCACCATCAATTTTAGATGTCTCATTGTTCCCTTGTCCCTGGGTTTGTTGACTTCTCCCTCCCTTTCTCCCACCTCTTCTTTTCCCATGTCCCCATCCACCCACCCACCCACCCCCAAAGCCATCAGCCTCGTTGTTTTCTCCTTGGGATCAGTTATCCTACCTATCCTATATGGATAGACATGCGAAAACAAAAAAGGGAAAAAGAAAACAAACAAACACAACCACAACAACATACCAAAAAACCCAACCCTATAAATAGTTCCAGGTCTGTCTGCGGACCCTTCTGAATGTTTTCCAATCTGACCTGGTGAAGTGCCATGTCCTGCCCACTGATTCCGAGGTCTATTTTCAGGATTCCTCAGGTACCTCATTGTTTTACTCCCCTACTTGTTCTGCTGTGCTCCCTTCATGTTGTGGTGTGGGGGGGTCAGACCGGGCACAACTCCCACTCTGTGTCCTCAGTGCTGTTCCCTGTAGCCCTGTGGGTCAGTGAGGGGGCATTGTGTCTCATGGTGGGGCCAGCCCCACGGTCCTTTCTGTGCATTGGCTGCTCTGAGCAGGAATGTCGTCACCAAGGCTTGGTGGGCCCAGCTGCAGTTCTCGCTCTCTCTCTTAGCTTGCTCCCATATGGTCTGGGCAGACCCACTGCCCTCTCTGGGCTGTATCTTCAATGCGGTCTGCTGTGGTGCATTCTTCTGGGGCTAGGGAGGACAAGCCATTTGTACCATCCTGGGCTCTTTTTTTACCAAAATGAGGAGCAACTCTTGAAGCCTGATGTCGCTTGAGGAGACAGAAGGGAACTATTCATACCTAAAACGTTTTGTTGAACTAACCTTTGGGGGGTACACTCCTAAAACAGAGCTAATTTAACATCATGAAAGTCCATAAGGTTTCATTCCACTCTTTGAATGACTGTGATTGTGTCATGAATGCCAAGGACATTTGGGACTATAAGTTAAACTCCATGTCATTCATTCCTTCAGTCAGTCAGTCAGTGAGCGCACACTTGTTGGGTGCTGATGAATGTGCCAGGCGCCGTCCTAAGCCTTGCGATATAAAAGGTGAAACACGACCAGGTTTCTGCAATCAGAAAAGTGACCATGGAGCAGGCTCAGTGGCATGCAAGCTGATACTGAGAATCGAGTTTAATCAGAACCAGATATATTACTATGGGGAGTGTGGGCTGGGAGATGTAGGAAATCTTCCTGGGGGAATGGACCATGGCATTGAACTCATCCAGCAAAGATGGCAATTCCGAGGGGGTGGGGCCTAGGGAAAGGCTCATGGCCCCCCAGCGCTGGCCCCTTCAAGGATTTGTCCCCTAGTTCAGAGTAAGAGGTGCTCAGGGGGCAAATGAAAAAGAAAATCAGGGTCAGTTCTTAAAGGGATCTTGTCAGGCTAGCGAGGGCCTGG
>NW_022109768.1:4436892-4438020 GCF_000313985.2 Echinops telfairi | reverse complement strand
AATAGAGGCAGCGGGCGCTGGCAGGGCCGAACTAATAAAAAGGGGACACAAGGAAAACTTTGGAGTATTTGGAACGTTTGATATATTGACTGCAGTGATGGCTACCCAACTGCATATGTTTGTTAAAACTCACAGAATTTCACCCCTAAAAGGATCAATTTTACTGTCTACAAATTATACCTTAGTAAATTTGTTACTTTAAAAGTTAGTAAAAAGAGCTCACACATTTTCTCACATTATTTTTCATATTGACGATATATTAACTGAAGAGAGAGAATGATGTAGCAGATAACAAAGTACCCACCCACAACCAAATTATCTTAAATTTCGACATGTTCACCCAAGACAGAGTTGGCAAGCTTTTTCTTAAAGGGACAGACCGTAAATCTATTTCAGATATTGTGGCCAAGAGTCAACTCTGAGGCTATGATCTAAGTATTTATCGATAGCAACTTAAAAGGTAACTCTTTTAAAAGGTAAAACCTTTCTTAGTTCAGGAGCTGGGCAGAGTTGGCCTGTGGGTCTTAGTTTGCCGACTAGTAGATTACTGTATTTTTTCTGAAAGAAACACAATACATAGTCGAAGCTTTCCTCATACCTTCTTCTGATCTCATTCCTCTACTTCACTCCCTAAAGGGAACTATTGTCCTTAAGTTAATGTGTATCAGTCCCATCACACTTTTAAAATATTAACATACATGTAAGGTGTTTTAAAATTTTTTTAACTAAGTACAATTATTCTGTGTATAATAATCTTCTGGGTTTTTTTAAATGAACATTATTCTTGAGACTGACTCATCCGGCTTGATAAATGTGGCCTCCCTTTCATTAATTTGCTTTATGGTCTTTTATTCTATGATTATGCCAAATTTCATCGATCCCTCTTCTGTTAATGGGCATTTAGGTTGTGGGACAGTGTCAACTTGACCCTGTGTGGACATGGAGGGGGAGAGTCAAACCCATCACAGTCTGATGATGCCTTCCTGGGGGTGTGGCTTTTTTATAAGGGAGACATTAGGATCTCTCTCTACTTCTTTGCCTTCCTGCTTGCTGGGCTCGACCTCCAGGAGCCGCTGTTCAGTATCTCGCCATGTTTCCACCAACCCTGGATCTATGTGACTCTGCACC
>NW_022109768.1:4430543-4433314 GCF_000313985.2 Echinops telfairi | reverse complement strand
TGGGCTTTTCCCACTCTGACTTCTCTTTCACTGGCAACCACATCAATCTCTTTGGTTATCCGTGCTTCTTGTACTGATTCACCTCCACTGCGGACACTGGGATGCTGGCGTGTGCCTTTAATGAGGCCATAGTACCTCTTGTGGAACTTCTTGGAGGCTGACTCTGATGACGGTCCTCTTCCCCATCCTGAGGCCCAGTCCCGGGCTGTCCTCACACCCAGCATGCCCCAGCTGTCTTTCTTCCAAGTCTCATTTGGTGGGAACAGGACTGGTAATGGAAAAGTATTGGAGATGAGAACTCTATTCAGCAGCTAAGTAATGGATTCAGAAAATTTGGGATGAGCTTTTCTTTTTTTGCATAGAATGCATATAGCATACATAGGAAACTCATGTGCAAGGAAGTTGTGGAGTTATATATATATATATAATATTAATATGCATGTTATTTGCATGACATATGTATATTAAATAGGTTGAGCCGGTGCCAGGTTCTGCCACTAGTGCCCCAAGATTTCCATCATGAATAGAATCAACAGGTACATCAAGCAGTACCATGAGGCCTGAACAATCTTCTATAAAAGTTATCAAGTGGACGAAAGTGTTTAACACAATGAAAGGCATGAAAGAAAGAACAACACCAGGAAAAAAGACTCTCAAACACTCACTGCCACGGCACCGTTCTGACTCTTAACCACCCTGATGCAGGATGCCGCTGCCCCCGGGGTTGCTGAGACCGTAACTCTGCACGCCTTCCTCCCATAAGAAAGATAGGAGAAAAGAAAAATTCTCTAGAAGTGGAAGATAGGAGAAGTCAGCTTAAAAACGCCATGGAGGAGCTCGGCAGCAGGACGCCCACCATGATGGCATTCATTCGCCCTCCTACCCATGGACCAGGGGATGCCTCTTTCTGCACATCAGTCCCAGCACTCATGCACACCACCCCCAGGCAGGCAAAGTGCAGGTCGCAGTGTTTATGTGGGGTTTTTTTAGATCATTTTATTGGGGGCTCTTAAAACTCGTTACAATCCATACATCAATTGTATCAGACATATTTGTACATATCTTGCCATCGTTCTAGACATTTACTTTCCATTGAGCCCTTGGGATCAGCTCCTCTTTTTCCCTCCCTCCCCTCCACCCTCGTGGCCCCTTGATAGATTATAGATTGTTTTTATTTTCATATCTCACACCGAGTGCTATCTCCCTTCCCTTCTGGTTTTGGTTGTTCTTCCCCCTGGATGGGGGTGTGTGGTTATGGGCCATTCATTGTGATCGGTACCCCTTCTCTCCCCACCCCCACCCCCCCTTCCGCCTACTCTTTTGGGATCTCTAGTTCCATTCCTGTTCCTGGGGTCCATGTGTTGTGAGTTTTATCTCTTGCCTTTACCTATGTACATGCTCTCATCTAGTCCAGAGTGGGAAGTAGCACTGGGGTCATGACAGTGGGGGACGAGGAGGTCTCAAGGGATCAGAGATATATTGCGTGTTTAGCCTCAAGCCTTAAAGACCGCAGACACTCTATCCTTTCATAGCCAGACACCATCCTCTATCTTCACCCCATCTGCTTATGCACCCACTTTGTCTTCCGCGATCATGGAGGGTGGGGGTTGAGGGGGGAGTGGGGGAGGTGAATATCACAAAATGCTGGTTGCATTGTTTCTTTACAGAACTGAGCCAAGACCATTCTTCTTCTAGTTTCCTGAGACTTAAAGATTTTAGATACACAGATTGTAAGCCTCGCCTGAGGGGGTGTTGTCTTTGGGGGTCCCTTCTCAGCAGGGATGGCCTGCATCCATGCTACCTGACCTGAGGCTATTGTTCCTCCCTAGTGCCCACACCCAGAAGCCTCTTAGCCAGTGACTTCGAATTTCCAATCTTCCTGCTTCTGGTCTTAACTCTGCTAATCCCCAGATTGTCTCAGGGCTCACCCAACACCTGTCCCAGCCCCTCCTTGCCTCCTCCACAGGTCAAAGTGTAGCCGAACTCTCACTAGGCTTTTTCCTCCCAATCAGCCTATGACCCAACACAAGCCAAAACAGCTCTATTATGAACCTGCAATAACGGGAGATTCCAGCCAAGAGGAGTTTATGTAACACATTTACTGTTGAGAAGTAGCAAAGGCATCTTTTTCCAAACCCCAAACTAGGTACACAGCCGGGGGAGCCTGGACACCCAGAGGTAGTAGAGTGCCTGGCGAGAACACAGGTTTCTGAGCATGAGTCTTAGACCCACCACTTGGCTATCTGACCTTGAGCAGCAAGGTGCTTAATGAGAGGAGGCCCCTTCCGGGGTTGTTATGAGACTAAGGTGAGCTAATATATGTAAAGTGCTGAACTAATAATAAGCACTGCCTATGTCAGCATTCATCACTATTCATGCTGTGCTCCATGGGGTGGTCAGTGACTGGTTTGGGGGACTGTCCCAGGAAATCGCAGAGGGCAGTCACATGCATTGAAACGAGGTGCGACAGCCTTCAGCCACACTGCACTGATCCAACTAGCATTTTCTTCTGTTCTTTTTTTCCTGCCCAACTTGTGATTGTTGGTGGCCTTCCAGTAGCTTCCAAACCATAGGCACCCTGTGAACACAGAACAAAACCCTCCCTGGTCCTGCACCAGCCTCACCAATTGTTCCCGTGCATGAGCCCGTTGTGGCAGTTACGGTGTCCATCCGTCTTGTTTAGAGCCTTCTCCCTCTTGTCACTGCCCCTCTGCTTTACGGAGCATGATGTCTTTCTCCAGGGACTGGTCTCTCCTGACATGTCCAAAGTA
>NW_022109768.1:4411604-4429956 GCF_000313985.2 Echinops telfairi | reverse complement strand
AAAAAAAAAAAAGAAGTCTCCCATCCTTTCTTCTCAGGAGCACTCCAACTGTAATTCTTCCAAGACAGATCGGTTTGTCCTGGCAGTCCATGGTACGTTCAACACTCTTCTCCAGCACCACAGTTCAAACGCATCGATTCTTCTTCGTCTTCCTCATTCAACGTCCAACTCTCACAGAGGTGAAAGAAAGAGCAAGGAAGAAACAGTGCATTTGAATTGTGGTGCTGGGGAAGAATATTGAAAGTACCGTGCATCGGCAAAAGAACTAAGACAGTCCTTCTCAAGGTTCCAATCGTGAAAAGGTTCTTACTCTCCCAGCATTCACTGCTTTCCCTGAGAGTTATGACCTCCTTGTTTCTGATTCAAGTCCTTTCACTCTCCCTTCTACAAACTACTCTGCTTGGAAGCAGCTACTAAATGCCATGCATTTGCATCTGTGGAGTTCCTTGTGGTTTCTCGTAGTGTGAAGCTGATATTGGCAGGGCATACAGCAAGGAATACTGGTGGAAATGCCCCCCACCCCCACCCCACCGCAAGGTCTGAAAGTCACTGGGAAGCTGAACTTTTTTAGGATCTTACATTGGCCAAGATACCTAGGCTCAGAGTTACTCTTTAATAATACTCATGCATGTCTTCAAAAATCCCTGGAAAGCTGGGTTTGGTTCGGTTTTGGTGTTTTCTGTTCTGGTGACTTCTAAGTGGATTGCTTCACTGGGGTTAGAACACAATCCTGTATTAGCTGAGTCAAGCCATTTATCTTTAAAGAGAAAGGATGCTGACTCAGACGTAATGAGGTTGGCCTATTTTAACTGCAGGCATTAGGTAATATTGCTTGTTTGTTGTTAATAAAACATGCTTGAAAGGAAAAGAATCAAGGCATTCAGTAGATTGAATTCTCCTATCAATTACCCTCAGAAGGTTTTGGGTTTTTTTTCTTTTTTTAAAGAATTCAAGCCAATATTCCAGTAACTGTGATGCATATAAACCAACATATAACCTGAAACTCACGGTAGCAGCAGTCGAGATCAAATGATTTGTTGCATTGGGTAAATCCTGCTGCACCTCTTTTTTTTCTTTGTGTGTGTGTGATCCAAGTGCGTTTTTATAAAGGATAGAAGGAGTTTCAGGTTTTACACAGGCCCCCTCAGGGCACTTCATGCCCACAGTTGGAAATGGAAGGCCAGAGAAACCCACAGCCCGGCCGAGGAGCAACTGAAAAAGAAGTCGGTGGTCTCGAAGTTTCTGGCTTTTCAGGGCCCTCCGCTGGGAGGTGTGGTCGGCGGTCCTAGTTGACCCCATTCGCTGAATCGGCTCAATTAAGCCCACCTGGTCTAGATTGGGCCAATCCAGGTGTACCGCCCACCTAGTTGTATCACCCCTTCCTGGCTCAGAGCCTGAATTTGGAGCATTCCCAGTAGACAACCTGATCCCTGTCTGGCTACCTAACAGTATCCATGCCCAAGATAGAATTATCCTTCCCATAAATCTTATACAGTGCATTTTTGCTGAGATATTTTAAAGTATTGAAAAGTATGGATGTCACTTTGAGGATTTCGGTACACTTGATCCAAGCCATTGTATTTTCAATTACCTCATACACCTGTGAAAATTGGACATTGAATGAGGAAGATGTAAGAAAATGAGATGCATTTATATTATGGTGCTGGTGAAGAATACTGAAAGTACCATGGACTGCCAAAACCCAAACATCAGTCTTGGAAGAAGTGCAGCCACAGTGCTCCTTAGAAGAAGGGATGGGGAGACTTCGTCTTACATATTTTGGACACATAGCCAGGAGAGACCAGTCCCTGGAGAAAGACATCATGCTTTGTAAAGCAGCGGGGCGGCAAAAAAGAGGAAGCCCTTCGACAAGATGGATTGATACCATGACTGCAACAGTGGGCTCAAACACAGGACCAATTATGATGACAGGGCGGGACCTGGCAGCTTTCTTCTGTCACGCATAGGGTGGCCATGGGTCAGAGCCACTCAACGGCATCTAGCAGCGATGATATTCTGAAGTCTTAAGCATCATTAGCCGAAAAGAGTGTGTACCTCAATGAAGACAAAAATATATATGCCATTTCTAACTTAGAGTAACCTTTCCCTCAACAAACCTCAAAGTAATATAATTTAATTACATAGCTTTTTTTTTTTTGGCAAGACGGCATGTTTGACTTTTAGGAAATGGGGCATCCCAGGGTTCGAGACATGTGTTGGAGTGCTAGGAAAACCCCTTTTCATCTTGGACTTCTCCAGACACTCAAACGCAACCTCTTTTCAGAACCTGGTCAGATTTTAGAGATCAGTTTCATGTCTGATGTAGAGATAATTTTTGTATTTATCAAAAACCAAATATCAAGTTCCCTATTTATGTTGAGAAATTCCTGGTGTTGAAAACTGTTAATACCCTGAGTTCTAACCACAAAGTTGATGATTTGAGTCCCCCAAATCCTCCTAATGGTGCTTTGAGCCCCCCTGGTAGTGAGCTATACATTGGACTGCTAACCACGGGGTCAGCAGTTCGAATCCGCCAAGTACTCTGTGAGAGAAAGGGCTTTCTGCACCTGTAAAGAGTGGCCGTCTCAGGAACTCACAGAGGCAGTTCTACCCTGTCCTACAGGGTGGCTATGAGTGGGCATCGACTTGCTGGCAGCGAGTGAGAGGTGCCTTAGGAGACAAGTTTCCTGATCGACTCTTGAAAAAGCAGCCGTTGGAAACGATGGCGGAGTTGTGCTCTAGTGTCACACACAGAGGCGGCCCCATGGGTCAGCATTCACTCAGGGGCAACTGGTCTGCTCCTCCTCAGGATCATTATTTATGCTGAGTCATGACGGGCCTTTGGGACATCACAGATCAATGAAAGAAGATCTTGGTCCTGAACATGAGACCAACGGGCACACATGGAATGAGGCTTTCAAGGGGCTCGCTCCAGTCACAGAAGTTTACATCTAAGGGGCATACTGACACGAGGGGTCCCAGTTGGGAGCACGAACAAGACTTCAGGAGGAATAGCATCTGGCGGGAACCTTGTCCGGCTCTATGGCCGGTTACACAGGGGGTACCGGGAGCTTGTCATCTTCCAGAACAGCAGGGACGAGTGAGGAGCCCTGGGGACGGACGGCACCGAGGAGGGATGGCGGCGCTCAAAACCAAACCAGCTCACTGCCTCGGAGTCGCCCGGCTCATAGCGACCCTGTCGGCCAGGCAGCACGGTCCCCCGGGATTCTGAGGCCGTAGTGCCGAGAAAGCGCCACGGACCTGCAGGTGGAGGACCCACGAGGGAGACGCCCGGGACACAGGTGGAAGTGACCCTCCAGAGAACATGGCCCAGAGCCCAGGAGGTGCCTGGGGCGCAGCCTTTGGATCAGACGGGAACTGCCACTGGAGTCTCTTCGGATCATCCTTTGGCCCTTCTGCACGAGACAGCTCAATGCACTGTGTCACGTTCGCTCCTTCAGAAGCTCAGGAAAACGCACGGGCAAGGCAAATCATGACTTGTGGCAGCTTTCCGGGCACCTGTGCCGGCGAGGGTGCTACCCTGTTTCCCCGAAAGTAAGACATTCCCCCGAAAATAACACCTACTTACAGTTTTGCCTCTCGCTGAAATATAAGGCATCCCCCTGAAAATAAGACCTGCCCGAAAATAAGGCCCCCCGAAGCTACTGTAACTCTGGACTCTGGACGGTAGCAGCAGGCACCGCTGCACAGCTCACTGTTGGCCGCAGCGCAGCCAGAGCAGACAGGAAGTGCGAGGTCTCTTTTCAATAAACAGTAAATGTGTACCGTATTCTTCTTCATGGAAAAATAAGACATCTCCTGAAAATAAGACCTAGTGCATCTTTGGGAGCAAAAATTAATATAAGACACTGTCTTATTTTCGGGGAAACAGAGTAGGAGCCCAGGTGCTGCAGTGGTTAAAGCACTTGCTCAAGAAATGGACAGACGAGTTCCGCACAGATAAAAGCTTTGGAAACGCCAGGGGGCAGTTCTGCTGGGCCCGGTGGACCCCGTCTTGTAGGCTAGCTCTGAGTCTGAAAGGACTCCGTAGACGGCTTTTGGTGTGTTCTGTTTGTGAGTCTTTCCAGATTGGTAAACAGTGGCAGTTCCGTGGTTGACATGGCTGCCCCAGTGCTGCACTTGGCACAGAGGGTGACCAGTCCCCTCTGGGGGAGCGAACAGAACCCACCAAGCAGACACACAGACCTTGAGCAAGCCCACAGGGCCACCTTTATGAGGGAGCATAAAGCTCTAAAACACACACGCACACACACACCAAACAAAACCTGGTCCCCCAAACTAATTTTGAATGTTTGCCTTAATTTCAACCAGCCAAATCTTGGAAGGATTTGAATTTTACTTTCTTTCTCTCTGTTTGGGGGAGATGCCTCTGGAGAGCAACCAGGACAAGAGACATGGATGGGGTGGGGTGGGGAGTGGCTGAGTTGCCACATCGGGTGCAGTCTGTGCCTGATGCCCCCAGCCTATAATATAAAGGGCTGTTGCCTGAAAACTCTCCTTATGCTTTAAATAGTCCCCTGCATTGAAGCAGGTGGTATCCACTGACAGCAATCTTGGGCAGGGAGCTTGTTTACCCACCAGGCAAGTCAACAAAACTGTAGGAGGCGCTTGCCAGTGATTATGCTTGTTGTAGCCATTGTCCAGGCACTAAACCAGCAGATCCCTTTATCCCCAAACTTGAATTTAATAGTTTGTCTCTCCTGATACCTTGATTTGCTACAAATTACATTGCCTTGTCAAACAACCCTTCAATAATAACAATCAATGCAGAGAAAATTCCAGAAGTAACAAGATCAAACAAAGAAGCAGAAGAAAGCACTTTCTGGGTGCATTAGAATGGGTGGCTGCTCACTCCAAATAGGTGCCTGTTTACATCCCCGCCCCCGGCCCCCAAAACGTATGGCTGCCCTTCAGTACCCTTTCCAGTAGTAAATTTCCATACCCCAGTTCTTCCAGGAATTTTTGGGCTCAGCCGACTTTACAACTCATATTATTAAAGGCAAATCCATTATTTCTGTGTCGCCTGATTGAAACGTTCTTTTCCATGAGCTGCCAAAGAGTTTATGGTTTTCTTAATACGACTATTAAAGTTGGTAAATTACAGGGACCCACACATTTTAGAAGACAACGTTTGCAAGAGGGTCACATTTAAGCCAGAGAACTGACGCGTGATGAGCCAACTACGATGAAAGCGAAATCCCCTTCCCTACCCTTCCTCTCCCCACCCCACCCCACCCCACCCCACCCAAGTTCTCATTTTTGCCTTTTCGTTCACAGAAAGGATAAGATTTTCTGGATGTTCCCCTCCCAGCAGAGTTCTATAGCCTCAGGTCCGAAACATGCCTACATCATCTTCCTTCCCAGGAGTGGAAAACCAGGAGGCAGCTTACCCTGGTCGGTGTGGGCGCGCCGGAGGACCAGAGCAAAGAGGAGAGCGGTGTGGGGAGCCTTCATGTCAGCCCGCCTCGGCTCGCTCATGAAGCTGCGCTGGGTTTCAGCCTCCCTGAAACGTGAACATTTCCTGTTTCCTGCTTGTTTGGGTCGGTGCTAACTTGAAGGAGAGGTGTTCGCCTGTGTTTTAGGAAGTGATGTAATTCTGCAGGAGCCTGTCAGACCAGCAAGGATTGCAAAAGAGCAGCTGTTCTTCAAGCACTGCTTCAGGGAGCAGGCCTCCTTGCAATGTCCCGGCCCTGCCTCGGGCCTCCCCCTTCTGAATCGGCCGCAGTAGAGTCTGTGGCTCAGATGTTTTTTGGCATCTGCAACTGGGGGTCCTGGACCACACACATTCTCCCCGTCTAAGTTTGCTCATCTCCCATGAGCCCCTGGGTCTGCCTTGGCATCCAGAGCAGCCTCAGAGTGGTGTAAATGTCATTTAAGCTGGAAAGTTTGCTGGTTCCAAAACTCATGCAAAGTCACCTCAGACAAGAGGCCTGGGGGTCAGCTTCCAAAAGGGCATAGCCTTAAAAACCTGCTGGCACAATTCTTGTTCATTGACTCAGCGACCATGAGCAGCAACAGGAGCCTAGGGCAGCACTGTCCCTGGAACTTTCTGTCACAAGAAACATGCCCCAAATCTGTCCAATAAAGCACGGTAGGCACTAGCCACACAAACAATTAAACCCCTGCAAGGTGGTTAGTGTAACTGAGGAAATGACTTTCACATTTTATTTAATTAAATCAGAGACTCACTGAAAAACTCCCTGCCAATTCGGACTCATAGCAACCCTATCAGACAGGAGAAAATGCCCCGGTGGGTTTCTAAGATTGTAACTCTTTAGGAGTAGAAAGTCTCGTCTTTCTCTTGTGGAGCACTTGGTGTGTTGGAACTGTGGACCTTCTGGTTGGCAGCCTCACACCTTATCACTATGCCACCGGAGCTTTCAATTAGATACGAGTTTAATTATATAATAAAGTTATTTATTAAATAACTCCATGTAGATAGGGTGGCCATATTGGACAATTCGGGCCCAGACAACAGGTATGGCTGTACTATCAAAAAACAGTCAATGTTTTTCGCTGTCCAGTGCTCTCCTCCTTTGCCTTTGAATGCTCCTCGGGGCTCTGAATGCTCCTCAGGGCTTTGAATGCTCCTCAGGGCTCAGGCAGAGGGAGAAGACTGCGATTTCCATTGTCTGAAGGTGGTACTCTGCTTCCCACTGAGTAATGATCTATAAAGAGTCCTTGAAAGTCCCTGGGTGGTGACAGCTCAGGGGCATGACTCCTAACTGAAAGGGTGGACATTTGAGTGCTTCCAAAGCACTTCCAAAGTGCTTTGGAAGAAAGGCTTGGCTATCTACTAAAAAAAAAAAAGTACAATAAATCAGCTATTGAGACCACACGGTTGTTGCCTGAATCAAATTGATTTATGGCAACCAGATTGGGTTTGGGAATTATTTGTTGGGTGTGTGTTTCGGTGGGGGCAGGGGACACACACACATACCCTCACTACATTTTACCTTTCTTCTCATATGAAAATCCATTTCTCAAAAGCTCTTAACATGCAGAATGGGAGTGAATTGGGTTAGAATGGGGTGGGAAATCCTACCCCAATTGAAACCATGTAGGAAGGAGGCGTCTGTACTTGGAACACTATTCAGGGGAGATGAGACTGCGTTAGGTCTTTGTTTGCTAACTGAAGTCTTTCCCTTGGTTCACATTTTCAGAGAGGGGACACAGAACGCAAGTTTGGAATCCCCCGTAAGACACCAGGAGATTGGGGGCAGAGACCCATCTTATCTCTCAACCTCTGTCTGTGGATTGTCATCTGAGTCACTACTTTCCAGTTTGTCCCCAGCCATCTCGGCTCCATGTAAACTCACGAGATGCCTGGGATTCCTTAGTCTCTACCACAGCTATTCATTTGCTTTTGTGCTGCGTTGCTGCTTTGCAATGTCATCGACAAGGGTTATCTCGGCTCCTATCACAAGAAGTATGCTGGAGATCCATGCAATGCTCAGTCTGTTGGGGGGCTCAGTGTACGCATCTCCATGTCTTGAACTGGCAAGTAAAGGAAGTCCTGATAAAATATGCTTTGCATTTTCGGTGACAATACAGAACAAATAATCGAAAAAACATAGCTGCACGGCAGACTGGATGATGGATGGGAAAAACAACGGGGAAGCGCCGTTAGTCAAACTCGTGCTGAGCTTGTGAATAGATCATTGGCTGCCAGACCCTCTAGTGCTATTGAGTTGGCAATTATTTCTCTACCAACACGTGTTTCTCCAGCTGTGACCCACGTGTGTGAGAAGACCCCGGGCTCAGGAGAGCGCTTCATCTTTCCACTTGCCCCTTATTAAAACCACAGTTGGAAAGGGGGAACTGATCCCCAGGATCTACATATAACCCCCTCCCTGGGGGACGGACAGCAGAAGGGGGTGAAGGGAGACATCAGACAGTTTAAGACTGACAAGATAATCATTGAGAAATTAACAAGGATTTGTGAGGGAGTGGGGCGGGGAGGGAGGGGGGAAATGAGGAGCTGATACCAAGGGCTCAAGGAGAAAGCAAATGTTTTGTGTGTCTGTGTGTGTGTGTGCCAATAAAACTTTATCTACAAAACAAAGATCTCACAGTATAAAATATGTAAAGATACACATACACTGAGGGCTTCAAAAAGTTTGTGGACAAATGGAATTTTTAAAAAAGACAATGGAATCTTTTCACAAACTTTTTAAAACCCTGTCTGGGTGTATATGTTTATGACCTCAATCAAGAAAAAGACATCACCAGTAACCGGAAAGGCTCCAGGCCCTCTCTTCTCGTTACTTCCTGCCCCACTAAGGATAACCACTATCCAAATTTGCAACAGCATAGTTTGGGCTATTTTTATACTTTCATGAATGGAATTATATATTATGTACTCTTTTGCGCATGACTTGAAATTAAAGTTTTGTTGTTGTTTACATAATGAACAATAACCTGGATTTGGCCCGAACTGTTAGCTAAAAATCTAAACATTATCTTAGAATTCTTAATGCTGTCTAAATTACTCAAAATTAGACAAATATTTGTTTTGTTTATTTCTTATTAAATATTTTTATTGGGGGCGCTTACATCTCTTATCACAATCCGTACATTCATCCATTGTGTCAAGCACATTTGTATATATGTTGCCATCATCATTTTCTTTGTTTTATTTTTATATATATATAAGTCGTTTTATTGCGGTCTCTTACAGCTCTTGTAATAATCCATACATCAGTTGTTTCAAGCACATTTGTACATTTGTTGCCATCATCATTTTCTTTTTCTCTTTAATCATTTTATTAGGGGCTCATACAACTCTTATCACAATCCATACATATATCAATTGTATAAAGCACATTTGTACATTCATTGCCCTTGTCATTCTCAAAACATTTCCTCTCTCCTTAAGCCCCTGGCATCAGCTCCTCATTTTTTCCCCTCCTTCCCTGTTCCCCACTCCCTCATGAACCCTTGATAACTTATAAATTATTATTTTTCATATCTTGCTCTGTCCGGCGTCTCCCTTCACCCACTTTTCTGTTGTCTGTGCCCCAGGGAGGAGGTCACATGTAGATCCTTGTCATCGGTTCCCCCTTTCCACCCCATCCTCCCTCCAGGTTCCCGGTATCGCCACCCTCACCACTGGTCCTGAAGGGATCATCTGCCCTGTATTCCCTGTGTTTCCAGTTCCTATCTGTACCAGTGTACATCCTCTGGTCTAGCCAGATTTGTTAGGTAGAATTGGGATCATGATAGGGGTGGGGGCAGGAAGCATTTAGGAACTAGAGGAGAGTTGTATGTTTCATTGTTGCTACACTGCACCCTGACTGGCTCATCTCTTCCCTGCAACCCTGGGGATGTCTAATTGCCTACAGATGGGCTTTGGGTCTCCACCCCACACTCCCCCTCATTCACAATGATATGATTTTTTGTTCTGATGATGCCTGATACCTGATCCCATCAACACCTCGTGATCACACAGGCTGGTGTGCTTCTTCCATGTGGGCTTTGTTGCTTTGAGCTAGATGGCCACTTGATTACCTTCAAGCCTTTAAGACCCCAGACGCTATATCTTTTGACAGCCGGGCACCATCAGCCTTCTTCACCACATTTACTTACGCACCTGCTTGGTCTTTGTGATTGTGTCGGGAAGGTGAGCATCATGGAATGAAAGCAAATGTTTTGAGAATGATGATGGCAACAAATGTACACATGTGCTTGACACAATGGATGGATTGTGATGAGTTGTATGAGCCCCAATAAAATGATTTAAAAAAATAATAATACAATAAAACCACAGTTGAATCCCAGAATTGGGGCATGTGTTCAGCGAGGGCATGATTGACAGCAATGGCTTCTTCTTTTTTTTTTTTTTTCATGTTTTTTAATCGTTTTATTAGGGGCTCATACAATTCTTATCACAATCCATACATACATCAATAGTGTAAAGCACATTTGTACATGCATTGCCCTCGTCATTCTCAGACAGCAATGGCTTCTTACATCGGAAACTACAGCTCACCACGGAGAGAGTAAAGCTCAAGAACCCACCTCAAAACCCAAACACGAACCAGCTGCTGGCCAGCAGATTCTGCCTTGAGGCGTCCCCAGGTGGGTGGAGTGGTGCGCCAGAGTGGTGGCACTGTGGATTAAGCATTGGGCTGCTAACCTCAAGGTCGGCGGTTCAAACCCACCAGTCGTTCTGCAGAACGATGAAGCTGTTTGTTCTGCTGTGCCCTATAGGGTCACTGAGTCGGCTGAGACTGCACGGCAGGAGGCTTGGATTTGTGTTGTTATTGTGTCTTCCAGGGTGTGACCTTTTGTGAGCAGATCACCAGGCCTTTATTCTGGGGTCACTTGGAGTGTGATTAAACCCAAACTAAACTCACGGTGATAGAGCTGGTCTGACTCAGAGCCTCCCTGTAGGATAGGCTGGAACTGCCACTGTGGGTTTCTGAGAGTGTAGAGTCCTGTCTTTCTCCCGAGGGGCACTTGGTGGCTTCCAATTAGCAGCCTGACTCCTAACCACTGTGCCCCCAGGGGCCCTGAGTGGGTTTAAAGGGTCTTTCAGTTAGTAGTAGAGTGTGTAACCATCTGCACCACTGACCACTCCCGACAAAAGATAAACTCTCCCTACTTCCGCCTGGGATGCCCCATTTCCATTTGCCCAGCTCTCCTGCCTCTTCCTGTGGGGCTTTCAATGATGCGAAACCAAAAGGAACAGCATTTTCCCAAAAGTGAAAATGCAGGACTGCCTTGTTCTGCAGGCCTCAGCTGAGTCCGTGGCCAAACAGCTGGCTCCCCGTCCGATGGTGCGCTCTCTGCTGTTCTGAGCAGTGCGACACCTCCCTTCAGAGGATCCCCCAAACAAACCAAGGCGGGGAGCACTCCTGCACAACCTTGTAAGTTTCTTTTGACCCCTGTGCTCTCCTAGCCCCTTGGTGAGATTAAGTTGGATCTTTCAGGGGAGAAAATTACCATCATTGATCAGAAAATTATAGCATCTCGGTGATTCCTCTGCTCCCGTGAAAGTCACAGGAGACGGGGCAGCAGGTAAAGGGCTGTTTATTCCTGTTTGTTCTAATTTGACCAACCATTAATTTTGGCAAGTGGCTGCCCAGGTTAGATGCCGATACACCCGTGGCAGGAAGTCCAGGCGTCAGTCACAACCAGGAAGTCCTCTGAATGACAGGCAGGGCTGAAGGTGCCTGGGTGCCTGCCTTTGCCCTTCCCATCCAATGAGAGGACCAGGTCGTTATCGTTAGCTGCTGTGGTATCAGGCCCCGACTCATGCACAGTGAAGCCAAATGTGCCCACTCTAAGACCCGCTGAGCATCAGGACACACGATCCACTGGGTTTTCATTGGCTGATACTTTGAAGATCACCAGGTCTTTCTTCCTCATCTGTCTTAGTCTGGAAGCACCACTGACACCCATCCAGCATCATGATAACATGCATGCTGCCTGACAAAGAGGTGGTGACTGCTCTTGAGGTAAATTGGGCAGGAATCGAACCCAGGACTCCCATATGGAGGGCAATTTTACCATTGACTACTCATGTCTTCCTTTGAAAGGAATATGGCCCCTAGGAAATGCCAGGAAGACTTGACAATGGTGTCATCATTGCCATTATACTCATCGGGGCAGAAAAAGAAACACATGACCAGTTCTAGAGGTGCTTTATCATGTCACACAAAAGGATCTATCGCTTACCATCAACTCTAGGTATTTTAGACTCGGTCCTCATCTACTTCTGCCTTCCTTTCCTCCTGCGCTTTTGCTCTCCCCAACCCCATACACATTCCAGGAGCCCTGCGAAGGGAAGCAGCAGCAGTTACACTGGAGCCTACACACCCAGGCTCATCCCAACCGGCCCAACGGCACGTGTCGGGAGCCTCCGTGGCCTCTGCCCCTGCATCCTGGTTGCCAACTCTGGTATAGAGAAATGACATTGCTTGAATATGACTCTTCAATCCATGCCTCTCTACCTCCCATCAAATGATTGGGGGGCGGGGTATGGACCATGCAAATGAGGTGGAGAGAACGCTTAACTTGAGGACTGGTTGGTTTCACAATTCCTCTGGGTATCAGAGGGTCATCCCACAAGCAGGGACGGGAAGTATCCCTAGACTTTCAAGGAAGAAGAGTCACTGCAGGAGCGCATGTGAGGTCCTTGCCTGAAGCAGCAGCGGCACCAGCCACCAAAGCCTGAGTCAGAGACCACAAGCCTGTGAAACAGAGGGACAGGTGGGCGTCCTGTCCCACAGAGACCAAGGCCGAAGGACCATATAATGAGAGATTGAGGACCAGAGAGAGATTTGATGGCTGGCTGAGAGGAGGTACTATGGTAAGGTGACCAGACGTCCTGCTTTTGGCGGGACTGTCCCGATTTTTAACAATTTTCCCCGCGTCCCGTGGCATTTTTAAAAAGTCCCGATTTTTTGAAAGAATGCACAACAAGCTAGGGTATACGGTTTTTCGGCTGCCATGTGGCTCTTTCGCCAGGATATGAGTTTTATCAATGGTGTCCCACTTTTGTCCCGCTTTACCAATGTTAAAATCTGGCCACCTTATTTATTTATTTATTTATTTATTTATTTATTTTTAACATTTTATTAGGGGCTCATACAACTGTTATCCCAATCCATACACACATCAATTGTGTAAAGCACATTTGTACATCGTTTCTCAAAACATTTTCTCTCCATTGAAACCCCCGACATTAGGTCCTCATTTTTCCCCTCCCTCCCCGCTCCCACCTCCCGCATGAGCCCTTGATAGTTTATAAATGGGTATTTTGTCATATCTTGCCCTGTCCGACGTCTCCCTTCATCCGCTTTTCGGTTGTCTGTCCCCCCGGGAGGAGGTCACACACAGTTCCATGTAATCGGTTCCCTCTTTCCTACCCATTCTCCCTTTACCCTCCCTGTTTTCTGGCCACCTTATTTATGGTGAACTGTATCCTTAATGTTTACTGATCCTGGCTTGTGGCAATTTGTTAACTTCCCTAATAAAAACAAAAAAACCAAACTCACAGTGACCCTATAGGACAGGGTAGAACTGTCCCCATGAATTTCCGAGACTATAACTCATGACTGGAGTAGACAGCCTCATCTTACTTCTGAGGAACAGCTGGTGGTTTTGAACTACTGCCCTTATAGTTAGCAGCCCAACTCAAAACCACTATGCCACTGGGGCTCCTTAACTTCCCTAATAAATCCCCGTAATCACGAGTATTGTCTGTGAGTTCTGTGTGGTCCATGCAATGCATTGTTGAACCCAGCATAGACTAGCGTGCTGGAGGAGGAATGGTTGGTATCAGAATAGGGTAAAAGGAGGTAAACAGAGGATGGAGGCATGTCCTAACTTTACCTTTTGGCTCTGGGCCTTGGGCTGCTGTGGAGAAAATTCTCCTCCCTACTGAGGCTGGAGGAGGTAGGCATGCCCTCAGGCTGTTTTCTCACCTGGTCTTAAACTCCTCAACTGGTCATTCAGAGATGCTGATACCTGGCTTGGGAAACCTCAAGGCCTTTTACCACAGGTCTCAGCATGTACCTCTTCACCACAGGGCCCTCCAGGGCCAAACAGACCAGTGTGGTCTAAACATAGAGCTGAGAAGGATTGTGAGTGGGAACTGGAGTGGGACATGGCACACAGGATGAGACTTAGAGCTCTGGTCTAGAAGGCCCTTTGGGGAACATCCGAGCAGCACCTAAGAGAAGGGGCGGGACTTACCGGAGGGCACTGCAATCCAGTGGTCCTCCTCCAATAGACCAGAGTCTCCCGGAAGGCAGGGGACTGATCTGTCCTGTTCACCAGCCTATCTCCAGCATTTGGGGCCCTGCTTAATAGATTTTTTTAATGGGTTAATCTCCAAACTCATGAATCAGTGAATAAAAGACTCCTCTTACAACACCATTGAGAAACAATCTAGGCTGCAGGAGGTGACTACTTCAGAATTATTTGAGGGTGGGGGGACTCTTTCTACTCTTGTAAAGAGTTTCAGTCTTAGAAACTCAAAGGGGGCAGTTTTACCCTGCTCTATAGGGCCGCTATGAGTTGGCATCAATTCAATGGCAGTGAGTTTGGTTTGGGTGTTTGTTCAAATGTAAACCTTTGGAATCAGGATCTCTGCCTTTTCAACAATGGCTGAGAGGATTTTTCAATTCATGAAAAATGTTGAGGATCACTGTTATAGAGTTTCATTTTTACCTCCTAGAAAGCGATGTCCCTTTTCTCAAAGAGCACACTCTACTTCCTCTTTTTTGCCATGGCTGCCAGGAAGCCTAAAACTAAATGTAAAGCTTGGTTGTGTAACTTTATTTAGCCCAGATTTCTAGGACCAGTTCCCCTGGCTAATTGTAGCTTATCTTTCAGGATTTAGTTCAGGAAACATCTCCACCACATAGTGTTCCCAAAATTCCCACACACCCTCGACTTCCTTCCCCCTTGCAATCTCCATAGTGGTACAGCAACAAGATCTGGCAATAGCTGGGTCTCCTCCACTTGACAGTGCAGTCTTACTCCTGTCCCCTCCCCGTACATGTTAAAGGAGTTAAGCTTCCTTCTACTTGCCATTTAATCTTAAAAGTCAAATCCTATCTTAATCTCTTCTCCTTCTCCTTCCCAAGCTGCCCCCAGTCTCTTCAAGTATTTTTGGAAGTAGAATATCGTGGTGCAGCTAATTACTTAATTTGGCCCTTCTAGCCAAAGTCCTCCATTTTGTGGTGTATTGTAAATTCTAGTCCCTACACCTGTGATTATAATCCTACTTTGGAGTGAGTTATCTGTTATGCTAATTAAGCAGGGTTAAAGGTGGGGTCTATTTTTAGTTCCTACCTTACTAGTGGGTATGACTCAAATCACCACGCTTTGTTTCCTTAGGAGTGTGATCTGCAGATTAGCCACCATCTTTGATATTTGTGTAAAAAGAAGAAGTAACTTCTGGTTTTAAACAGATCCCTTGATAGATAAACCACCAGCTGCCTGCTTCACTGAGACAAGCATGAGACCGGGTCACAGAACTGGCTGAGGCTAGACCCAAGATGTACAGAAGTGATCATGATGTTCTCTGCTTGTCAGAAGGCAAAGACCACACCTTCACCAAAGCCCAGGATGGGGACAAGACACCATCTGTGTTGACCCTCACCCCACCCCATGCTGCCTGACTGCTCATGCACAGAAGACCATACCGAGTCACCTGGTGACCACTTGTATTAGGCTGAGTAGACTAGAGAAACTATTTCAGTAACACTCACATAATGTGTAAGAAAGAGCTTTATATTAAGGAGTAATTGTACATTAAGAAGCCATTCCAGCCCAGACCAGATCAAGTCCATAAGTCCGATCCTAGACCCTACATCTGATACTAGTCTGCAAATCCCTCTTTAGACTCAGAAAGTCATGCACAATGGTGCAGAACGCAGGAACACCACCAGCTGGTGGGTGCAATGTCCCATGGAGCCAATGGTGGTGGCTCCGGCAGCTCTCTGGGTGACTCCATAGCAGAGAGGTGAAGGCAGAGAAAGAGGACCTTCTCAGGATCCTCCTATGAGAAGGCCACGCCCACCAGGAGGTACCATCAGCCTCTGACCTGATTGACAGGTAGACTCCACCCCTACACTTTTATATCTTCAAGTTGACATGAAAATTATCTAACTACCACACCACTCTAAGAAAAGCACTACCCTATTTCCCCGAAAATAAGACGGTGTCTTATATTAATTTTTGCTCCCAAAGATGCACTAGGTCTTATTTTCAGGGGATGTCTTATTTTTCCATGAAGAAAAATACAGTACATATTTAATGTTTATTGTTTTATTAAAAGAGACCTCGCACTTCCTGTCTACTCCGGCTGCACTGCGGCCAACAGTGAGCTGCGCAGCAGCGTCCGCCGCTGCTACGGTCCAGACTCCAGAGTTACGGTAGCTTCAGGGGGCCTTATTTTCGGGCAGGTCTTATTTTCAGGGGGATGCCTTATATTTCAGCGAGAGGCAAAAATGTCAGTAGATCTTATTTTCAGGGGATGTCTTATTTTCAGGGAAACAGGGTAGTTCAGGGAACCGTCTAGCCTGTGCTGAGCAGCAATGAAACTGTTTTCTGTAAGTTTCTTGATCAGACAGACACTGGTGGAGCCCTCAAGGTTATGGCCCTTAGTCACCTGTCAGTGCTCTGTTAGAATAATCAACCATTTAAGATCAAAAGGGAGACATTTACCCAAGGACAAAGTTCAGAGAGTTAGGAAAAGAGGAGGATGGAATCAGCAGGCACAGGAAAGAAGTGGGACCAGTGACAGTACAAAGAGGGGATTGCAATGGACACGTTGAAATAAAACGTGCGTGACTTGTTGAAGGCAAAACTGATGGTCTGTTCTGTAAACCTAACTCACAATAAAAAGTTTTGAAGAAAAAGTTTGCTCTGTTGCTCTACATCTGGTGTGACTTGCCCTAACCTCCAGTTTTCAGAACTTGAGCCAGCAGCCTGTTACCTAACCTGCCTCACCAGCTCTTCAGCCTTGTGAGTAACCATCCTAATTTCATGTGAACGGGAAGTGGCCTCCAGACAGAGGTCTGAATTTCCGATTCCACAAGCACATGAGCCGTTTCCTTCATGGTCGGTGAGGTCTGTGAGACATGGCAGCAAATGAATTTCAAAGCCTTGGGGCATGAGGGATAAAACCAAAGGTAGGAGGACTGGTGGTTGATCTCAGGGACATTGGGATGTCTTTCACTTTCACTTCGCTGGGACCAGCCTTGCTCTAAACCTTCTCAAAGGAAAAACAATGGCAACAAAAACATCATTTACAAATCCACAGTGTTTATCCTACACTCTACTTTAGAGTGATAAATGCGGATTAGTGCTCTCTGTACTTTTCTTTGATTTCCTTTCCCATTTCATTTCCCTTTCCAGAGTCACAGAAAAGGGTGTCCTGCCTGACCAACTAAATCATCAGCATCAGGTAAAGGAGAAAGTGCAAATGCACAAAAGTGTAGGGGCAATAATAAATCACAATAGAATGGGCTATGAGGACAAGCAAGTGGAGTGGACGGATATGTGAGGCGTGCCACAAATAAATGAAACCTGAGTGGATCCATCAGGTGGGAGCCAGTGGTGGAGGGTAAGAGATGATTGGCTACTTATTACTTTTAACTGGAAATGACTTATCCTTTCTCATTAGAAAAACAATACATGTTTGTTGTGTCGAAGTTAAAAATGCATTATTTCATTTTAGCGTCTTCCCACATTGTTTTCTGTACATATTAGTCTACGGTATTATCTTTGCTTTCGTTTTCAGTTCCACCAGCAGGCATGACAGTCGTGTAGAGAAGGCTGGGGATGATGTCAACTTGGCACTCCTGGATAAGGGGAGGGGTAGAGTTCAGTTTTATCAAGCACACTGCAGCCTGATGACACCTCTTTGGTGTCATAAGCCTTTTTGTCTAAGAAGGAGGAAGACTGAGAAGAATCAAATCCTGTTTGACCCTTCATCTTCTGCGGAGCAGGATCTTGCATCTGGTTCTTCAATTTCTTGTTGCCTCACCTGTTGATCCCAAGAGACATCAGCAGACTACTGAGGCGGGGATTCACTTGGTCAACCTTGGACCTCTGCATCCACTGACTAGCCTGTGCCCCCTGCTGTCCTTGCTCCATTTTTCTGCTTCTTGTTCATCCGCTTCCACACGTCAGCAGGACCCTGATTTGAACTAGCCTAGACTTACCTATTTCTGCAACTGTCTAAGCCATTTCTAGATACGAATCTTTCTATACACAAACACATCCTAGAACACTCAACCAACCCAAGCGCTAACAGGCCATACGTGCAAAATTCGTAGGTCAAAAATTCAAGCCTGGAATGATCATAGCTTACTCGATGTTTCTATTACAATCTTAGTTTTGAACTCCAGTTATTCTGACAGTACAAAACCAAAGGCCAAACCAAAGTAAACTTATTATTTCTAAGTTGATTCCCACTCAGGTAGACCCTCCGAGATAAAATACACCTGCCCTATATTCTTTCTAAGACCGGAGGCACAATGGATTAAGCATGGGGTTGCTAATCAAAAGGTCGATGATTTGAATCAGCAGCTACTCCCAGGGAGGAAGATGAGCCAATCTGGGTCCATAAAGATTTCAGCTTTGTAAACCCTCTGGGGCAGTTTCTACTCTGTTCTACAAGATCACTATGAATTTGAGTTGTTACAGAAGCAAGCAAGGTCTTTTTCCCTGGGGAGTAGACGGAAGTTGGCAACACTGACCCTTAGGGAGGCAGCCTTTCACTTAACCACTGTGTCACTAGGACTCCTTAAGTCAAATATACCAAGCCCAAACACCAACCCTCTTGCCATCGAGTTATTCGCTCGCC
>NW_022109768.1:4403192-4411032 GCF_000313985.2 Echinops telfairi | reverse complement strand
TTTGTCCTGCGTCCCGTGGCATTTTTAAAAAGTCCCAATTTTTTGAAAGAATGCATGACAAGCTAGGGTATACGGTTTTCGGCTGCCATGTGGCTATTTCGCCAGGATATGAGTTTTATCAATGGTGTCCCGCTTTACCAATGTTAAAATCTGGTCATGTTACTCTAAATGCCACTCTACTCAGTGGATCCTTAGAGCGCAAACGGTAAGGATTAACTGCCTCTTTAGATTTCTCTTTGCATTTTAGCTGTGGCCTCCTTTTCCTAGTCTTGTTGGTCAAATTTGGCAAGCTGGGGGCTTTAGGGAGGTGTATGGGCCCCCTCTAACACACATGGAGTGGTGGTGAGTCAAAATTGATTCTAAGACAACTCAAGTGTGATTATTTGGTTAGACAGGTATGTAAGTAGAGGGTGTCCCGGCAAACCCATACCATTACATGCGTATAATTTCATCTGCGTTACTGATGCACATGGACCTGCTAGCTTCAGCCACGGTTCAACTAACCACGCCCAGCACAGGAAGCAGGCAGTGTGGCATGATGGGTCCTCTGTATTGAGGATCAGAAGGCTAAGTTCCAGTCTTGGTTGCTTCATTAATTAGATTCTTCGGGCCTCTTTTTCATTATCTATCAAACTGACTGAAAACAAACCAACTCCCTGCCATCAAGTCAATTCTGAGTCCTAGTGACACTGGAGGGCAGAGAGCACTCCTCGGTGCGTTCCCAAGACTGGATCATCACTGGAGTAGCAAGCCTCATCTGTCTCTTGTGGAGCACCTGGTTGTTTCGAACTTCTGACCTTGCTGTTGGCAGCCCAGCAGGGCTCACTTAAAACAGACCAGATGATCTCTACAGGTCTGCAGCACATGTATTCTAGGAGTCTATGAGTTTCCCTTGGGGGAAGGCTTTTTATAAATATCCTCCTATCAAAATACCCAACACACTGCCACCCAGGCTATTTCCACTCACAGCAATCTTAGGGTTTCTGAGACCGGGAGTCTTTACAGGAGCAGACAGCTCCATCTTTCTCCTAAGAAGGGGCTGACAGGCTTGCGGTTAGCAGCCCAACTCCTACCCCTCAGCGCCACCAAGGTTCCTTATCAAGATCTTGAGGGCAGTCAGATTAAGCTCCGGAAGTCCCAGACCTGCTGTGAACAGCCCAGCCAGTTTCTGGAGCCATTCCTTCATCATCGAGCCTCCGCAATGACAGAACGCATTGACGGCAACATAGCAGCCGTGGGCTGAGCAAGAAAGGAGGGCGGGGGCCTTAAAGAACTACTGCACCGCCGATTGTTACTGAGCTGAAGTGGGCAGCTACAAATAAACGGGGTGGGTTGGCGAAACAAGCCAGCTGTGGAAGTGGGGCAGGAGGGAGGAAATAAACAGGCAAGTGGCCTGAAAGGAGAATGAAGTGGTTCACTGTCTGTGAAGCCAGGCCACACACCTCTTTGAAGTCACAACAAACCCAGGTCTCCAAGGAGGCAGTGAAGCTCGTTTCAGCTACAACCTCACAGAACCCCCGGGGCATCCAGAGGTCAAGGGCAGCGCTTCCACAGGGAAATGGTCTCTTGCTGACCTGTCTGATTGATGCGCACGCACTCTGAAGCATGGTCCTCCTGCTCCCCCTTCTTCATGCCCTCTCTGAATTAGGACTGTAACTCGGCAGTTCCTTCTAGTAAACCCCTGACTCATGTCCCCTTGCACACTGAGGCTCTTGTGGCCCACAGGGATTCCATCAGCTGATTTTAGATAGACAGGTCTTTCTTCCTAGTTTGTCTTAGTCTGGAATAAACTCAAACTCATCACTGGAGTTGATTCCGACCCATAGCAAGTCCATAGCACAGGGCAGAACCGACCTTATTGCTTTCCAAGACTGTAAATGTTTACGGCACTAGAAAGTCCCATCTTTCTCCTTTGGAGCAGCTGGCTGGTAGTGGTTTTGAACTGCTGACCTTTCAGATCACAGGCAAATGCATAACCACTACACCATTAGAGCTCCTTAGTCTGGAATAGGCAAAGTTTATTTCCCTTTCCCTAAGGAGCTGTGATGGCATCATGGGTTATGAGTTGAGTTGCTAAACCTGAGGTTAGCAGTTTGAAACCACCAGCCATTTGGCAGGAGAAAGATGAGGTTTTCTATTCCTATAAAAGTGACAGTCTCAGAAACCCACAGGGGCAGTTCTACTCTGACCTATAGTGTCACCATAAGTCAAAATCAACTCAATGGCAGTGAGTTGAGGGTGGGGAAGGGTTGGCTCATTGATGGTTAGCCTGGCCATTTATGACTTAATGTAATTAAAGAAATATGCATGGAAGATTTTGTGTGCCGGGCATGGGCAAAAGTCTTGAAGAGCCATCACATAGTTTGACTTGTCTTCTTGGGCTCCTGTGATTTCATAGTTCTGTCATCTGAGCACAAGACAAGACTCAGAATAGGAAGCAGACCCACACCCTACCACCACCACCAGAAGTCCAGAGCTAGCCTAACCTAGATCAGCTAACCTGCAGGAGACGTCGGACAGTGTAAGACATGACAAAATAATAATAATTTCTAAATTATCAAGGGTTCATGGGGGGAGGGCTGAAGGGAAGGGGGGAAATGAGGAGCTGCTACCAAGGGCTCAAGTAGAAAGCACATGTTTTGAGAATGATGATGGCAACAAATGTACAAATGTGCTTGACACGATGGATTTATGTATGGATTGTGATAAGAGTTGTACGAGCCCCCAGTAAAATGATTAAAAAAAAAAGATATGCTTATAACTGTGATCAATGGAGACCCTTACAACTCTTCATTATGAAGCACTCGGTACAGCGATCCATGACTACTACTGCCTCTTAAGAGTCTTCCTTTACAAATGGCACAGTTCCCTGGGGAAAGTGAGGGAAATACAGGAAGAGCTGCTCTGGGCGAGCAGCCAAGCCGCACCATTCTGTGGAGGCTTTGGAAAGACAGCGCCATTCTCACACCCCAGCCTCTGTCATGTCCATGCCCTCTCCTTCGGGGCCCACTGCTCAGTCCAGGCCAGCGAAATCTCCGAGTCATGCCGTGTGGTGCCCCCTGGCCTTCCTGAGCCCTGGGTCACTGGCCAGTTATGAGAACTGTATACAAAAGTGCTTCTTGGAAAGGAACACTTGATGGCATTGGCAGTGTGCTAGCTATATGATCTTTTATCTTGTTATATTTGGATGATTTAATTTAGACCATCTCTTTCTGCCCTCCTAGACCATGCGCTTCCGGAAAGCAGATCCTTGTCTGAGCGAACTGCAGGACTTCCTCTAACGCAAAACCATGTGCCGAAAGAGCGTCTACAATCAATACATGCTGACTAGACCAAGGCATTAAAGAAAGAAGCTAAACATGGCTCTTACTCAAGTGGATTTAAAAAAAGAAAATCCCCTGTTTGCACTTAGTCACCTGCATTTGTACATAGACACATGTAATCAAGCCAGAAATAATCCCTATGGCTTCCCTGCCAGGAACATAATTCATGGATCTTTGCAAGGGCGAATGCTCCCTGGACCGCCCTGCCTCAATGAGCCTCATGGGGGGAGAGTTGTTTTTCCCACTGCAACAATCTATCTGCCTTCTCGCCTTTAGGGTCCTTTACAAAACACATTGCCTTTCTTGTTATAAAATCAGCCACAGTAGGATGGCAATTTCAGTGCTGGGTTTTTCATGTGTGACTATCTGATGGCTTTTGTGTGGGGGTGGCTCAGATTGGTGTCAATTCCAGTGCCTTACAGATGAGCTCCTGTGGCCCTTGATAAAGAGGGGAAGTCGATTTGAGATACTTGCAGAACACTTCTAAAGACTCTTCTTTGATTCTCTTTAGGGATTGAGAATTATTCTGGCTGAGAACAGAATGAATGACAAATGACTGTTTTAGCATACAAGCAGGAGCCTCTTGAGAAAACAATGAGAAAGAAATATGCTTTGGTCTACATTAACAAGGGGAAGAATAGGAGCCACTAGGAATGAGCTGTCTCTCTGACAAGGATCATAAAAGCTGGGGTGGAGGGTAGAAATAAAGACACTTAATACTTTGTTATGTGGGGGGAAAAATAGTATAGTGTGTTGTATTCCCAAGGAGCACTCTTGGGGAAATGGCTAAACACTCAACAGCTTACCAAAAGGTTGGTGGTTCAAACCCACCTAACTGCTCCTTAGGAGAATGACCTGGTGGTCTTCTATAAAAATGCCAGCCAAGAAAACCCAATGGGGCAGTCCCACTCTATCACATGGGGTCACTATGAGTCAAAGTGGACTTGATGGCATCTAACAATAATAGTAACTGTGTTAGTCTGGGTACTTTAGAGAAACAAATCCAGAGAAACTCATGTATAAGAGAGAGCTTTATATAAAGGTTAAGCGTGCATCAAGAAAACATCCCAACCCAGTACTGCCCAAGCCCACAAGTCCAACATTAACCCATATGTCCAACACCAATCCACAAAGTCCTCCTACATCTCACAAAACACACACTATGATGCTAACTGCAGGAGGAAAGCTGAGTCAGTGAGCATGTAAGCATCTCAGCGCTGGCTGGGTCTCCACACAGCTGCTCCACCACCCAAGGCTGCATCGGGGTAGGACCATGTATGTGGCTTCTTCTTGGGGATGTCTTACCGGAAGTGAGCCTTGCCAGCTGAAGCAGGGAACTGGCTAAGGCAGCTGCACCCTGGTCTGACCATCAGAAAGCAAGAGACCTGAGAACTAGAAAGGCGAGGCTCACAGAGCCATGTATCCCTCTGCCCTTCAATTAACCCCACATGTGTTTATCGGCCAGGTTGGCACAATAAACTTTAACTAACTCAGTAACTATGTTAGGCTGGGCTGTCTAGAGAAGCAAATCCAGTGGTGATCATCTATGTATAAGAATGAGCTTTATATCAGAAGACAGCCCAGCCCAGTCCTACTCTAGCCCATAAGTCCAACGCTAGTCCATAAGTCCCTCTTCAGACTCACAGAGTCACATGCTGGTGACACAGAGAGGTGAGCCAGGAAGCAGGAGGATCACAGGCCGGTGGAGTCAAATGGACCCAAGGTCGGTGGGAACATGGCAGGGCACCCACCGCCTCCATGGCAGTGGAGAGTCTTTGGAAAGAATTGATTGAAAGCCAAAATTGCTAAGCGATCAGTAAAACGACTTATCAAGTTTTTCCTTCAGTGGTGGCACTTGGGCACTTTTGTCACGTACCTGCTTGAGGAATTTTGAGCATCCAGAGATCTGAAAGTGACTGGCTGGTTTGGGGAAGAGCAACCTCGTGTGCTTCGAAAGCGGGGTGTGTACAGAGGCGCCATGGGCAATAAGCTAACAACTTTCTGGAGATCAAGTGCGGAGGGCAACGCCGTGTCGGCAACAGGGACACCTGGGAAGCTTTTCAGGGAAGCGGCGACAGAAAACGGCCTGTGTTGTAGGCAGACCGCCCATGCAGAACCTTTTCTTTTAGACAAGATGGATCTTTATCCTTCCTGCCCACATTCCCAAACAGGCCGCTTTTAAAGGCACCGCATTTGGTAGTGGCCGGCTTTCATCGAGGACTGAGCAAGTGGATGGAACAGCGTACTGTGGACGTGGAAGCAGAGGAAAATAGCATCCTGCGCAGGCTGCCCTTTGGTGCCTATTTTAGTTCATGGTAAGTGAAGCCATGGTACAAATACTCACATGTGCAGCTGTCATCTGACCCGAACCCAAATAGACTTATTTACCACAGCCCCAGCTTCAGACGATAACCCAAAGAGACTACAGTGTGCTCACAGGGTATTCGGTGTCGTTGGTCTTTGACAACTCTGACGTGGAGGTCATCACCCTAAAAGGCATGGAAAGGAAAGCACAGGCTTACTTAGAATTCCATGCTGGGAAAACGTGGACAAACTTGCCGTCACCCCCTTTTAATTACTTATGACTCATATTTTAATATGTCGTTGTGGTTAGGTGCCATCGAGTTGGTTCCAGTTCATCGAGACCTTACACACAAGAGGACCAAACGCCACTGGACCTCACAGTTGTTGTGTCTGAGCCCATGCTGTAGCCACTGTGTCAGGCCGTTAACATGTCCAAAGTACGCGAGACGAAGTCGCTCCATCCTTGCTTCTAAACCACTTGTCTGTCAGCTTGTCCAACTGTCATGGCTGACGTGTTGCTGTGATGCTGAAAGCGATGTCACTGCTCGTACAGTGCCAGCCGGGTCTCCCGGAATGAACCGGCTTCAGCAGAGCTTCCAGACTAAGAAGAGACTGAAGAAGGAACAGGCTGCTCACTGCAGATGAACTGGCCTCTGAAATCCTGATGCACAGCGGTGGGGTTGTCAGATATTGTGATACGCTGCAAGCAGTACGCTTGCACATGTTCACCATCGAAAGAACAGAAAATATAGATATTTAGGGACATCCGTGATAGTGTCATCCACACGATGTATTTCTTTCTGGACTTGGAAGCATGCTGGTCATGGTGCCCTCGTTCTGAATGCCCTTGTAGGGGAGGTGCATCAGGATATTTCATTGTCCTTTGGTGGCTACGAATTCATTCTTAGTAATTAATGACTAAACATTAGTGACTAATTAGTAATTTACTAATAAGTAGTAATTAATTACAGCACAGAAGACACATGATGCACAAAGGAGTGGGCCTGAAGATCTTTGCCCTATTAATCGAAACAAACAAACAACTCAAATTTAAAACCCTTTGCTACCAACTCAATTCCAACCCACAGTGACCCCTGTGTCAGTGAATTGGGGTGACCATGAGTCCAAACAACTCAACAACTGGCTTTGCTGTTTGAGGTGGTAAAGTGCTCTAACTTGTCCTTTTCCCACGAACTTTAGCTCTGTTCAAGAGCAAGTCTGAGTCTCGTCTGATAACCAGGCTAATCTTTTCTTTCTGTCCTGTCTTTTGAATGGCCTTTTGCTTCTTTGTGTGTGATGTCTCTGATGTCATCTCACAGCTCGTCAGGGGCTTCTGTCACTCAACAACTGCTCCTTTTGAAACCCAGGCTAATCGACGTATAATTCTTTGGTCAGTCTGGGGAGGAGAGGGAAAGAACAGAACTCACAGTCATGGCAGTAGGAGAGGCCCATGGGAGAGACCCAACGGCTCAGATGAGAGTGAGGCTTGGAGAGAAATGGCCCCAGAGCTGCCCCAGGCAATGTGAGGGTGCTTGATCCACCCAAGTGCATCATTACAATCAGTGGCCTGCCACCTTTTCAAAAATTTTTTAATCTTGTTATTACTGAAAATATATACACTAAAACAAACACACCAACTCAGCAGTTTATACATGCACGATTTGGCGGCATGTGTCAAGTTGTGCAGCCAGTCTCCCCATTCCTGACTTGTTCCTCTCCTCGTGAACATCTACTCACTGCATGGAATCCTGTTTTTCCCCCAACAGTTTGATTGGCATATAATTCACATAGCATACAGTTCAAAATTCAATCGCATCAAGAAGAGCTGTATGATCATCACCACAATCAATTTTAGAACATTTTCTTCATTCTTGTGCTCATTGTTAGTAACTCCCCATTTTCAACCAACCTCCCATGCCATACCCCCAAGGAACCATTAATCCAGTTATTGTGTCTATAGATTTACCTATGCTGGATTTCATATACCAAAAACAACAACAACAAAAGTACTTAAAAACAAACACACAACAAAAACAACAAAAGAACAATAACACAGTAAAACAGCCAAACCTCAATAGAAAAGAAAGCCCCAAATATTAAAAACTAGAACAAATTTAAGTGGATCAAAAGGAGATCAAACGCTAGGGTGCTAAATTTTAACCTGACTGCAACTACAATAGTCCACTCTCCATTGCATTCTGCATGTTAGTTCG
>NW_022109768.1:4402127-4403051 GCF_000313985.2 Echinops telfairi | reverse complement strand
GAGATCAAATGATAGGTTATTACATTTTGACCTAACGGCGTCTGCCATGATCACCTTTACCATGCTCTCTGTCTGTCTCATAGCATTTCTCAAAGATGATTGCAGGGCATTCACCAGAGGCTTAATCCATGCATATGGACACTGAAAATAGATTTTGAGCTTTCCCATCTAATTTTTTGAGTTGTGGTAGTTAATCTGATCTCATATAAATCACGTTCAAAGGAATAAAATGCTCAAGGCAGATCTCTCTTACTCGTAAGCTAAACTGTTATTCATTTTGAAAAAGACATCAGGGGGTATTTGTGAGTGAACATTTTGAGATGACAGGAAGGTGATAGTTTCAGGGGTTCATCTACCCTCATGACTCCAGGAAGTCTAGAGCCCATGAGAATTTCAAATTCAGTCCTGCATTTCCCCCTTTGTCATCAGGATTCTTCTCTGAAATCTCTGATCAAAATGTTCAGTATTGGTGCCCATGCACCACCCAGTTCTGTTGGTCTCAGGGCAAAGGAGGCAAAGTTGTTCAAGGAGGTAATTAGCCCCACAATTATCTGCCTCCAATTCCTGACCCGGCTGCCTTTGCTGTTCCAGGTGAATAGAAACCCCACTGTTGTTCCTTGGATGGCGACAGCAAGCTTTGACGACCCCAAGCAGTACCCAACCAACTAGAAGGTAGGAAGAAACACATGTTACTCTGGCTCATAAACCATGACCCTCAGCCTCAAACGAAGAAAAGAAACCCCATGAGGTTTGGGGGTGTACATAAGCAGTCTTGGCAGCTATCCTTCCACTTTGGGTTATGGTTCTAAAACTATTTCACACAATGTTTGCCAATTTAACTGTGTACAGGTGTACAACCTGATGACGGCAACTAAAATAATTAGGTGTGCAAGCTTATCTTTATTTATTTTTTAAAAAAGTTTT
>NW_022109768.1:4400134-4401106 GCF_000313985.2 Echinops telfairi | reverse complement strand
TGCTTATTCACCCGCTTTGTCTTCAGCGGTTATCTTTAATCAATGTGTTATTTCCACCACTGTTAGTTTCTCCTGCCTGCCCCTACTTCCTGCTCCTTATAGCTAACTATAAACTTTGGTGTTTATCTATTTGACTTTTCTTGTATTTTAGTATAAATGAGATCATACAATATTTGTCCTTTTGTGATCGACTTATTTCATTAGCAGCATGTCTCCAACTACACGGTAACATATATTTAACACTTCACTTCCGCAATTGGCTAAGAAGTGTGTATTCCATTGTACCACATGATGTGGATCACTTCATCTGTTGAAGAGCATTTAGGGTTTTCCATCTGTGATAGCCAAGGTTTTGATGAACTTGGCTGGGCCAATATTCTCAATGACTTGGCACTTAAGACTTAGTGATCTCCTGTGATGAGATCTCCTTGAAGGTCTAGTCTGCTTCCAATGTAAGTAGATACTGTAGGAAAGTTTCAGGAGAAAGATGAGGCTTTCTACTCCTGTAAGATCAGAAATTCACAGGGGCAGATAGTTCCCCCCTGCCCTGTAGGGTCTCTATGAGACAGAATTGATTCAGTGGCACGAGTATAGTTTTGGTAGGAAAGTTGCTTGCTTTGGATTGGGTCTGGATCTGGCATATGACTCATCATCTGACCTTCTGTTCTTTGGACTTGAATCATCTGCCTGCTGTTATTACCTGTCAATCTTAGGAATCATCAGCAACCTGCCATCTTACCTGTCAGCTTTGGACTCATTTGCCTCTACATCCAGCAGCTGGTCATCTAACCCACCAATCTTGGTTTCATCAGCCTCTGCAGCTACAAGAGTCAGGAGGAACCTTGAACCTGAAATCTGACCCATGTTGTTTTGTTGTTTTTCTTAAACTTGCCCACCTCTGCAATGGTGTGAGCCATTTCCTTGATATAAACCTCCCTCGGGATATGTATGTATATATATGTGTGTGTGTGT
>NW_022109768.1:4389782-4396071 GCF_000313985.2 Echinops telfairi | reverse complement strand
ATAGATCATTTTGGGTAGTATTAACATCTTAATAATCCCATCTTCCAATCCATGAACCCAGCACATCTTCACATATATTTAAGTTGTTTAATCTCTTTCAGAAGTGTTTCATAGTTTTTACCATATAAGTCCTTCATATTCCTGTTTTGATTTATTTCTAGGTATTTCATTCTCTTAGACACTATTATAAAGGAAATTGTTTCTCTAATTTCCCTCTCAAGTATGTAGAACCCAACTGATTTTTGTGTGGTTGAGTTGTATCTGGCAATTTTGCTAAGTTCTTCTTTTAGCTCCAGAAGGCTAAGCCACGCTCTTTATGCTTTTAGCAATCAAAAGTGCTACACATGAGAATGATGACACAACTTCAAGGATGTAGTCAATATCACTGAATTGTACGTATGGAAACTGGTGAATTGGCATATATATTGTATATATTTTCACCCCATACAAGACAGAAAGAAACACCCACAATAAAAAGAAAGTATTGCACAATTCCATTTTATTGTTCTAGTGATAAGCACAGACCCAGGTACAATGTAAGCAGTCAAAATGGGTGTTTATCTCTTTTGCTCTCAAACAATATTGTATTCAGGATCCTTAGAAAATTCCCAATATAACATCATTTTCTGTGCTTTACACAATTGATGTATGTATGGATTGTGATAAGAGTTGTATGAGCCCCTAATAAAACGATTTAAAAATATATCATTTTTTCCCTAATCTCAAGGAACTTCTTAGGTAGGATACACACAAATATCTATAGACACATACAAACATACCTTAAGACAGCTAGAGTAACAAGTGTTATTCAGGGTGCATTGGGCTTCAACTAGCAGTCGTTCTAAATTAAAACAGCTTAAACCACAGTAGGAATTTCACTGGAAAGTTTGGAGAAAAGATAGCCCAGGACTTGCTGGCTCACTGACTCAACATCATCGAGGACCTGATTCTGCCATGTTTCTGCTCTGTCATCTTCAGCATGCTGACTTGGGTCCTGAGGCTTGTCCCTCCGAGTTGAAAGATGGGTATTCCATCTCCAAGAATAAAATCCTTGCACAACAGTGTCCAAAGTCGAGAAAAGAATATTCTTGAGTAGCAGAGGTGCCCTGAGTGTCATAAGAAGCCCTGGTGGGGCTACACATTGGGTTGCTAACTGCAAGGTGCATAGTTTGAACCCACCAACCACACCGTAGGAGCATGGTGAGTCTGCTTCAGGAAAGAGTTGCAGTCTTGGAAACCCCCGGGGGCAGTTCTACTCTATTCTATTGGATCACTATAAGTCAGAATCAGCGGGCTGGCAGTGAGTTGCGTTGACTTCTGGGATAAGGAAAACATTCTCAGAGACCCACCAACCTATTCCCCATTACATTTCATTGCCGTTTTGGGGGGTGAGGGGGTGGGGGAGTGACATTCAAATAAATTATTGTGGTGAAATGTATAACACAAAAGTTTGTCATTTTAACCATTTTTAAGTGTACAATTCAGTGACATTACTTATAATCTCCATGGTAACACTCCATTTTCAAAAGTTTTATATCACCCCAAACAAAAACTCAGTACTCTTGAAATAACAACTCCTTATCCATCCCATCTCACCCAGCTTCTGGTAACTGCGAATACACTTTTGTCTATAAGCATTTGCCTACTCCAAATACTCATACACATGGGCTATACACTATTTGTCTGCTTGTGTCTTGGACTTGCTTCACTCGGCATAATGTTTTTAAGGTTCCTCCACGTCATCGCACGCATCAAAACCTCATTTCTCCTTACGGATGAAGACTCTCCCACTGTAGTGCATAGCGCATTTGGTTTATCCATTTCCCTATTGATGGACACTTGGGCTGTTTCCATCTTTTGGCTACTGTGAAAAATGCTGCAATGACATCGGTGTCCACACGTCTATTCGAGGCTCTGGTTTCAAGTGTCTTTGGTAGACACCAAGGAAGGGCATTGTTGGGCCAGCTGTTAAGTCCACATTTCCTTTCGGAGGACTTTGACTGACATTTGTCAACCAGTCACTGACGAGCGAAATCGGATTACTTGAATGGTTTAGCCGACCACGACTCACCCCTGGAGACTTGAGAGGAGTTACTGCAGCACGTGACATCCAAGACTTCACTCAAAGACAGCTTTGGGGGTGCAACAAATCTCAGCCCGATGGCCAGCTTTAGACAATCCCATATGAAAGGTAAGCACGGGCTTACTCGTGCTTCCTTAGGAGCAGGGAATAACACTTGCACTGGCTTACTAATCTGCAGAGAACAATTTTCCTGAAGCCCAGTTGAAATTGTTCACTGGAGAGTGGTAAGTAAGTAGAAGTGAGGCTGTGGTGGCACGGTGGTTAAGTATTGGGCTGCTAACCAAAAAGCCAGAGAAAGATGTGGCAGTCTCCTCCTGTCATGATTACAACCTTGAAAACCAATGGGCCAGTTCCACTCTGGCCTCTAGGGCCAGTTCCACTCTGGCGTCTAGGGACAGTTCCACTCTGGCCTCTAGGGCCAGTTCCACTCTGGCGTCTAGGGACAGTTCCACTCTGGCCTCTAGGGCCAGTTCCACTCTGGCATCTAGGGACAGTTCCACTCTGGCCTCTAGGACGGACAGGAACCGGAGTCAACTGCATGGCAAGGGCGTTCTCTGTGGAGGAGTAAGGTGACTAACCAGCACTGACTGCCAAGCGGTTCAACAAGGAAACAGGGATGGGGGGTGGGGGGATAAAATGGAACTACAATAAAAATGTAGAGTGGTTACAAAAAAAATCCAGACACAATGCAGACTAAGAAAACAATGAAAACCGGGCTTCTACGAGTCAGAATTGTGCACAACACAACACTATCATGAAAAGGCTAGAGCAAACGCGGGGGAAAGGAACTCTGACAGAAGCGTCTGATCCGGAGAACCAAAACACTGAAGCCAGGAGCAAGTTCCGACCCGCAGTGCTGCCAGTCTGGCTCTTGAACCAGCAGCACCCGCACGTTCCCAGGAATCTGTTCGAAGTGCAAATTATTGGGCCCCACCCCAGAGCTCCCGAATGAGACATTCTGGGGGTGGAGCGCAGCAATCTGTTTTAACAGGTCCTCTGGTGGTTCGGCTGTCGCTGAAAGTTGAGATTCCAAACGGAAAAGATATTTGGTACATTAGGAATTATAAAACTGACAAAACCCAGAGCAAAGGACAGAAGAAAAAAGAGGCAAGTGGGTCAGGGTTGAAGGGGCAAATAAGATCCTCGGAGACCCTTTACCATGATTCTGTTTTCCAATCTCCCACCCCACCAAGACCCACTGGGTGGGCCTGCCAAAGCCCAAATCTGAGGCTTCACCCTGGCTACACATCAGAATTGCCCAGAGACTGTTGAAACAATTCACGGGCCTTTCTGAGGGTGGGGATTTGTTGTTGTCATGTGCCATCAAGCCGGTTCTGACCCACAGGGACCTTATGGACGACGGAGTGAAACACTGCCTAGTTCTGCACCAGCCTCGCCACTGGCCCAAGAGCCCGTTGTTGCAGTCACTGCGTCAAGCATCTTGGGTTGAGGGCCTTCCTCCTTCTTGCTGCCCCTCGACTTTACCAAACACGATGCCCTTCTCCAGGGACTAGACAACATGCCAAAGTATGTAAGGTCAAGTCTCACCGTCCTTGCCTCTCAACCAGTGGTTCTTGACCTTCCTCATGCCACGACCCTTTCATACAGTTCCTCATGTTGTGGTGAGCCCCAAACCATAAAATTATTTTCGTGGCCACTTCATAATTGTAATTTGGCTACTGTTATGAATTGGGCGACCCCTGTGAAAGGGTCGTTCGACACCCCCCCCAAAGGGGTGGCGACCCACAGGTTGAGAACTGCTGCTCTAAAGAGCTGCCTGGCTGTATCTCTTCCAAGACAGGTCAGCTTGTCCTTCTAGCAGCCCTTGACCTTGCAGTCTTCCTCTGCAGCACCACAACTCAACGGCTGCGCTTCTTCTTCAGTCTGACGGAGTGGATGTCCAGCTTCCACAGGCACATGGAGCTACTGAAAACACCGTGGCTTGGAGCCGGTGTGCCTCAGTCCTCAGAGTCCTTGGAGGGTGGGGACTAGGCACTTGTTCTGAAGAAATAACGTGATGTTAATGTACAGCCCACGACCCATCTTTATTGTACTGTGGTGGCTTCCGTGGTGCTATGATCCTGGAAGCTATGTCATCCGTATTCAAAATAGCAATAGGATTACCCTGGAGGAACAGGCTCTAGGCTAAGATAGATGAGGAAGAAAGGGCTGGTGATCTATTTTTTAAAAACTACCCAGTGAAATCTCTATGGACCACTATAGATTATTGCCCAGTAGAGTGCTGGAAATTTGCTCAATATACAGTGAACCCTCGTTTATCGCGGTTAATCGGTTCTAGACCCTACCGTGATAAATGAAATTCCACGAAGTAGGATTCCTTATTTGTAAATCAAATATTTTCATAGTTAGAGCATAGAGGACATGAAAAAACACCCTTTAGTCACCATTACACTCGTATTACCCAATTATTAAACGAAAAAGGGAAAATGCAGTAAAACATTTTGGACGCTACAATTATCATTTATTATTTATTATATTATGAAGTACAACAGATGGAGCGAACGGAAGACTCATTCAAGTTGAAATGGCGTGCAACCTTCACGATTTTCTTGCCATCTTTGATCATATCCAAAAGTTTTACCTTTTCCTGGATGGTGAGCATCTTCCTCTGGCGCTTATTTTTATTGTCAGAAGGCTTAGAAGAAGAAGCTCATTTAGGAGCCATCATAGGGCTTAGATAAAATTTCTTAAAAATCGCAAACAATTACAGTACACTGTACAAAAGCAAAAATGCATCTCATATGTAGCTCTGATATGTAGCAATGCAGACAGAAGCGTGTACAGTATGAGCCAATCAGTGGCAGTAATGACAGAGCATGCGCTGTTACGCAAAAACCGCGATAGAGTGAAGCCGCAGAAGTCAAAGCGCGAAGTGGCGAGGGTTCACTGTATTGGCGAACACTCAAAAAATACCAGGAGCCCAAGAGACTAGAGTAGACCAACAGTGTGAGGCGGGTGCAGGACCGGGTACAGTCTTCTGATTATGTTGTCCATGGACTTGCCGGGAGTTGAACCAGAAGGCAACTAACAACAATGCACAGCCAGGGTTTAAACCACTGGTCTGGAGAGTGTGGATTGAGAGCCACGCAGCAGAGAAATCTCTGGCTCTTCCTGGCGCCCTTTGAATTGCATGTGCTGCTTCTCTTATAGCCCAGCTGAGGAAAAGATGGACCCCACACTGCTCACGTCTTCCCTTGGGCAACTCCACAAGTCCCTGCTGTACCTCTAAGCATCTGTCCCCAAAGACCTGGATTTGAATCCAGATTGTGCAGCGTGAGAAAGCAAAGGTCAATGCTGGCATCCTTGATGAATTTCTCTTGTAGATACCTGTTGGGAAGATAATGTCCTTCACCTTATGCTGGACCAGTTCTCCAGTTAGGAAGCATCTCATCAGGAGAGTGGCTTTGAACAGGCACAACTTAGACACCAGGGAAGGTCGACAATGTATCTAAGCACGCTCTCAACTAGACACTGCCTAGGCTAATCCAGGGTCCCTGTGAACAACAATCGTGAGGATGACGCAGGCCGGGAAAGTGTTTCATTCTGTTGGACATAAAGTCACTATGAGGTGGAACTGACTCAACAATAACAACATGAGTCAAAATGGACTTCATTGCAGTGAAGTGGTTTGTTTTGTTTTTTGAAGTGAGTGCTGTCGGGTGGTGGTTAAAGGCTGATCTAGTTCTTAACTCACTTATTCTCTTGTTCCAATTTCTTTTGAATTGGAATCCATCCAATTTTCTTTTATGTTCCCATTTCTTCTCTGTAGCCTATTGTAGGAGCCCTGGTGGCATAGTGGTTCCACATTAGGCTGCTAACCACAAGGTCAGCAGTTTGAAACCACCAGCCACTCTGTGCTATGAGCAAGCAGAGTTCATTTTCCAGTTTAATTTTCTGCTTAAAAAAAAAGTGACATAGCCACCATCGAAATTAGAAAAAAAACACCCTCAGAGAAGCAAGAATAAAATAAATAGCATCACTTGTAATCCTACTTCATAGAAAAAACTATTTTTAAGATGTTGGCATCTCTCCTTCCAATCTTTTTATACCCAAAGATTCTCCGTTTCTGTGTATGCCTCACCAGTTGTAGACGAGCTGATTCTGACTCATGGGTATCAGAGTAGAACTGTCCTCAGTGGCGATGTTTTGGGGAGTCACCATGGCCTTCTTCCAAGTGGACTCCAC
>NW_022109768.1:4381996-4388850 GCF_000313985.2 Echinops telfairi | reverse complement strand
TTATACCTGATCCCTTCGACACCTCGTGGTTGCATAGGCTGGTGTGCTTCTTCCATGTGGGCTTTGTTGCTTCTGAGCTTGATGGCCGCTTGATTACCTTAATGGGAGCAAATAGCCCATTTTTCTCCCGTGGAATGCCTAGTGAGGTTTGAACCTCAGTGGGCCAGAGAAAACAAAAATAAAACATGGATGCCAGGGTGAGATAAGAATAAAACTGAAAAAAACATCCACATTGTAGAGAGAGCTACGGCTTTGATCCAAAGCGTCCTGGTAGAGGATGATTTGTGGAGACAAGTGCATGGTACAGAACCATCGGGTCAACCTCCCCGTCTTCTCTTGGAGGATGATTAATGTTCAGTGTTTGTCGGAAGAGAATTAGTGTGGGGCATGTTTGACCTCCTCTGACTACCCAAGGAGGGAGGAGAATCCAACTCCACAATAGGCCAAGGTCAATTCCCATAAGGTAGAGGTCAGACGCCTCCACCCTCAAACTTCCTTACCTCATTCTGACACCAACCATCCTCCCACTTTCCTACTGAGTTTGATAAATCATTGCAATGGTCACATAGAACTCACAGAAGACTTAAGATTACGGGACTTATTAGGGAAGCTAACAGGTTACAAAATGATTAGGAGACAGTTATTTTATCCAAAAATGCCTCTTCACAGCCATGCTGTCATGCCCCTCTCTCTGGTTCTTGTTCTCTCAGTCATGGGAGCCCTTGGCCTTTGGCCTCTGCCCTGTTTGGGCAAGTGTTACAAAGCTTCGTTAGTGCTTCTGATAAAGGCACGAAGGGCACCCCACTCTGCACCTCAGCCTCCTGCCTGAAGGGACTCATCGCTACCTGGTCTGTGCGCTGTGTGCTCGCTCTTCACCTCCCCAAATGCCTGGGTGGCACTGCCACCTCAGTGTTCTGATGACCCTACCCTCTCCTTCAAGGAGGGATCTTGAACGTGTGTCACTCTGGGCTCTTCTTTCTTAGTTGTTGTGGGGTTCTCTGTCTCCGCTTCTGAAAGGGTTTTCTTTATACTCCGTGGAATGGTAAAACAGACCAAGGTCCAAGTTAGGGTCCTCTACACCTTATATATGCATGTTCCCATCCAGTCATTTGGTGGGGGTTACAAAGACTTTGGGTGAACAAGCTATACCAAATTATTTCACTTTGCCACAACTGCAAATTATTTCATTTTGCCACATTCACTTGGAGTGCAGAATAAAGCCAACCCACCACCATCCCTGTATTCCTGGCATCCCTGTAGGACAGAGTAGAACTGTTCCATTGGGCTTCTGAGACTGTGGCTCTGTACAGGACCAGACTGCCTTGCCTTTCACCCTCAGAACAGCTGGTGGATTTAAATCATGGCCTGTGTGATTATATGCCCACTGTTTAACCCAGTGGACTATCAGGGCACCTCTGATAGGTAGGTTTATTGTGCCAACCTGGCCAATAAATATATGTGGGATCAATAAGGTTGCAGTTTAATTGAAGGACAAAGATAAATGGCTCAGCGAGCCTTGCCTTTTTGTCTCTTGCTCTCTGATGATCAGACCAGTGTGGGACTGCCTTAGCTAGTTCTCTACCTCAACTTGTGAGCTACACACTACCTGTGAGACACCCAACCTGTGGACTGTGTCGCTATAGTTTGAGGTTCCTTAGAGACCTACTTTGCCACACTGCTGGTGTATACACCACTTGAGCTGGGGACTGTTGGACCCTGTCATCTGGCTGACTGTGGGTGACCTGCCCTGCTACTTGCTGCCTGTGGCCAAACTGCCTGTATTGCCTTACAGGAGACTCAGCTGTCTGCTTCCATGACTTGCGCCCAGCAGCCCTCATGAGTTGAAGAACTCAGTATATTAACTGTCTCACGGAAATGAGTTGATCTAAGCCCTCTGTACTGCTTTGTTGACTAATTAGCTGTTTATTTCTTCATGTTGTAGATATCTATCCATAGATATACATATATATATATAATCATAAGTGTCCTCGTTTTTTCTCTAGAGAACTCTGTCTAGCACAACCCCTCTGTGGCTGAAGCAGAGAAACAAAGATGACTAAAGGTACACACAGCGAGGCCTGTGTGCAGAGGTGAAACAAAGCAGACTTACAACAGCCTGGAATGAAAGCAAGCCTGAATGACAGCTTATGTAGCACCCTATACATTGATGCGGGCTTTGTACCCACAGAGTGGGTAACTGAAAAAGGAGAACAAACAATAAATGTTGCCCCATGCATATAAATGCATTTTACCTTGCCAAATTAAAAAAAAATTCTCTATACCTTATTTTAATTTTATTTTTATGATTTGATATCATCCTTACACCACCTTTTAGATGCTAAAGCTACTTGCACAAGGTTGTGGGCTCTGTGTAGTATAATGAGAGTTGACGAAATCTACAACACGACTTTCCCGAGGTCAAACTTACAAAGGATTTGTAGTGATCAATAAAAATAAGGCCATTTTTCATTTTATTATACCTCCCATTTATGTAATTTACTATTTGAATATCTTTAGCCTCCCTAAGGGGCAGTGTTTCATTTGGTTGCGCATAGGGTCACTATGAGTTGGAACTGACCCGACAGCACCTAGCTTACGTAAACTCCTTTGACCTCTGAAATCATCCTTTGAAGTCGCATGAAAGACATTGCTCGGATCTCCAGGTGTGACCATGAAGACAGAGAGAAGTGACAGACCTGCCCAAGGTGTCAAAATGAAAAACGAGGGCAATGAATGTACAAAAGCGCTTTACACAATTGATGTGTGTATGGATTGTGATAAGAGTTGTATGAGCCCCTAATAAAATGATATTTTTTAAAAAGTTGCAGGATACAAGGTCAAAAAGGAAAAAACGAATGCTAGCTCTAGATCAGCGGTTCTCAATCTGTGGGTTGCGACCCCTTTTGGGAGTTGAACTTCCCTTTCACAGGGGTTGGCCGATTCATAACAGTAGCAAAATGACAGTTATGAAATAGCAACAAAAATAATTTTATGTCTGGGGGTCACCACCACATGAGGAACTGTATTCAAGGGTGGCGGCATGAGGAAGGCTGAGAACCAAGCCTCTAGAATCCCTATGTGTTGAAATGAACTCGATGGTAGTGACTTTCGTTTGTTTGGAGAGATTCTTGTTTTTTTAAGACTCTTGTCACTCTAGCCGTACTCGGCCTTTGGAGTGTATCACAATCACCTGCAGGGGGGTTAAAACACACTTTGCTGGGTTCACCCTCAGAGTTTCCGGTTCAGTAGGTCTTGGTGGCACCTGGGAGTGTGCATTTCTAAGAAGTTCCCAGTTGATACAGATTCTGTCCCTCTGGAGGGCTCCCTCTGAGCGGGGATGCGACAAATAAAGCAGCAAGAGATACAAGTTTCACAAAGGCCTTCTGACTGCTACCGATTCTCCCACATAAAAGCCTAAGACCTATAAAAGTTTGATTTAACTTGAAACATCATCTCTGTGGAATTCCCCATTTCTGGTTACCTTTCTGAACAACTGACTTTAGAGTTACCAGAGCAAAAGATTACACGTGTCTGGGGGTGAAACTCGTCCTTCCAAAAATTTCCCAGGACATTCGTATCATCCAATAGGATGGGAGTGGAGCAAGGGAAAGGAGAGCTATTGAACACCTCTTCTACGGCAGGCAGTGTCTAGGGTCTTTTCTGTATCTTCATTAATTTCATATTTGCACTTATATGTTGATATTGAGATAATAATGCCCATTTACAAGTGAAAAATGGAAGCATACAGAGGTTATGCCATACATCTAAGCAAAGAATTCAAATTTTTATCAATCCAGCTTAAACACAGTATTTTTCCCATGACATTATAGATTCAATCGTTTTAGAGTTATTACCTGATTTCTGTTATGCAAAAAAAAGTATTTTTTAATCAAACCCAAAAAACACCACCATGGGTCATTTCTGATGAGGCAACCCCACGTGCAACAGGATCAGACCCTGCCTGGCCCGGCGCCATCCTCACAAATGTCGTTAAGTTTGAGCCCATTGGGACAGCCCCTGTGTCAATCCATCTCATTGAGGATCCTCTTCTTTTTCTCTGACCCGCTCATCTACCAAACCTGATGTCCTTTCCCAGGGACTGGTCTCTCCTGAAAACGTGTTCAACGTCTGCGAGATGATGCGAGAAGTCTCACCATCCTCACTTCTCAGGAACACTGCAGGGGTACTTCCTCCAAGACAGATTTGTTTGAGTTTTCAGCAGTCCGTGGTACATTCAATAATCTTTGCCAGCATCGTAATTCAAACGCACTGTTTCTTCTCTGGTCTTCCTTCGTCATGGCTCAGCTTTCACCTGGATCTGAGGTGATTGAAGATATGATGACTTGGGTCAGGTGACATCTTGGCTCTGTGATGTGTTCAAGAGGCAGTTCTGTCTAATGTAAAGTGTTTGGTTTCTTGACTACAGCTTCCATCGTCATTGATTGTGGATCCAAGTAAATTCAATTCTTGACAAGGCCAATCTTTTCTCCAGTCATCATGATGTTGACGCTTGGTCCAGTTGGGAGGAGTTTTGTTTTCCTTACAATCAGTTGTGATCCACTCTGAAGGCTGTCGTCCATGATGGTTGTGAGTACAAGTGTTTTGCACCTTCAGGAAGCAAGGTTGTGTCATCTTCCTGTTAGTAAGCCTTCCCCCAGTCCTAATGCCACACTCTTCTTCACAGAGCCAGGGTCTCCGAGTCTTTGCTCGGCATATAAATTGAACACTTTTGAAACGATACAACCCTGATGTACATCTGTCTTGGTTTTAAACCACTCGGTATTCCCTTGTTCTGTTCAAATGGCTGTCTCTTGGTCTGTACAGGTTCCACATGAGGACCACAAAGCATTCTAGAATTCCCATTTTCACATTGTTATTAATAATTTGTTATGGTCCACACAGTCAAATGCCTTTGCACAGTTGATAAAATACAAGTAAACACCTTTGGATATCCTTTGCTTCCAGCCAAGATCCAGCTGATGTCAGCAACGATATCCCTCACTCCACATCTTCTGAATCCAGCTGGAATTTCTGGCAGCTCCCCATCAGTGCACTGCTGCATTTGTTTGACAATTATCTTTCGCAAAAATTTTATTTGTACACAATATTAATGATACTGTTACATAATTTTCACATTCTATTTGGTCATCTTTTTTTGGAATGGGGACAAATTTGGATCTCTTCCAGTCAACTGTCATGTAGTTGCCTTTCCAATTTTTTGGCATAGATGGGGGAGTGCTCCCAGGGCTACATCAGTGTGATGAAACACCTTAATTGGTATTCCATTAGGAACTGGGGCTAGGGTCTTTGCCAATGCCTTTTGTGGAGTGTGGACTTCTTCCTTCCATCCTATTGATGCTTGATCATATGTTGCCTCTTGTGATGGTGGGACATCAATCAGTTCGTTGGGGGACAGTAGTTCTGTGTATTTTCCCCCCATCTTCTTTTGAAGCTTCCTGCATCATTCCATTTTCCCTCAGACAATCTTTCAATATTTCACCTCGAGGCTCAGTTCTTTCAGCTTAAGATATGCTTCCTGTTTACCTCCCTTTGGGCTTCTAGTTCCAACTCCTTGCCCATTTCATTATCATGTTTTACTTCGTCTTATCTGACATTCACTTTGGTCTTTTCTTTCTTTACTGTTTGATTTCTTCATGCGTGATGGTCCTGATGTTACCCCGCACCTCCTCTGGTCTTCAGCCACTAGTGTCAATGCATCGAATCAATTCTTGAGACGGTCCTGAAATTCAGGTGGAATATACGCAAGGTTGCATTTTGCCTCTCATGGACTTGATTTCGTTTTCTTCAGCTACAACCTAACTTGCTAATGAGCAATTGATGGCCTGTAACACAGTCAGCCCTTGAGTGGCTCTAAGAGGTTTATATTAAAAAATCAATCAGTTAACCTTGTAGAAATTTAACTTGTATTTGTCATATGGCTCTACAGAATCCCTAGTCCCCATAATTATGGCCATACACTCCTTTCACCACTTGTCTGTGTAAAAACTCAGCTCTCTTTCAAACTGGTGGAATGGTTGGTTCTTAAATTTTGTACTCTCATGTTTGCCAGTCTGTAGTGTTGTATATTCATCCTCATTAAAACTCTTTCATTTGCTTCTATAGAGTAGCCTGTTTTGCTCTTAGGCATGATTTAGTACGTATTGACATGAAGTGACTGTCATGATATATTTGAGTTAAAAGTACATTAAAAAAACATAATTAAATTCAATTTAAACTTTAAAACATGTAACACACACAAATTGAAAAGCCTATGAAGAGCATCATTTAAATCACTCAGCATTGTGAGATGATGGGTAGCTTTTTTATTTTCTCCATTTTACCTTTTCCAATTTTTAAATTAGTTCTTCCATAGGCATGGGTTATTTTGTGTAAGGCGACCTTTGCTCTTCAATGTTTGTTTGTTTTTCACTTCTCTTTTCACTGTAAGATCTTTTCCCATCTGCTCTCCAGTTGCTCTCTATCACAGTATAAGACTTCTTTAGGGGGCATAGCCTTCCAGCTACAGACCCTCATCCCCTAGGGCTCACATTTGCATATTCAGCGAGAAGACAGTGCAAGGACACAAATAAATGGAATCTATTAATAACTATATCTTCAGGATCCGGAGACACTGCAAGATATGCAAGAGTGGAACACACTACTTCATACATCTAAAGGATTTATAGCAACAGCAAACATCCATAAGAATATTCTAGAAAGGTAAACAAGCGGCCATCTAGCTCAGAAGCAACAAAGCCTGCATGGAACAACATATCAGCCTGTGTGATCACGAGGTGTCGAACGGATCACTGAAGACAAATGGGTGCATAAGCAAATGTGGCGAAGAAAGCTGA
>NW_022109768.1:4379233-4381201 GCF_000313985.2 Echinops telfairi | reverse complement strand
TACACAATTGATGTGTGTATGGATTGTGATAAGAGTTGTATGAGCCCCTAATAAAATGTTTTTAAAAAAATAGAGAGAGAAAAAAGAATATTCTAGAAATCAATGAACAAAGCTTATATGTTGCAGCCATGCCTTAAAAAACCAAACTCATTGCCAGCAAATCGGTGTTGACTCGTAACAACATTATAGGACAGAGTAGATCTGCCCCTGTGAGTTTCTGAAACTATAACTGTTCATAGCAGTAAACAGCCCCATCTTTCTCCTGTGGAGTGGCTGGCTGGTTTTGAACTGATGATCTTAAAGTGAGCAGCCCAATGCGTAACCACTATGCCACCAACAGCGCCTAAACATCGTTCAGTAGCTGGAGCTTGAAGCTTTCAACAGAGGGCTAATTCGTTTCTAGCCATTGTCTTCTCCAGTGAGTTGGCCTGAGCCCCTTGGGTAGAAGGGCTCAGAGATTTGGAGAGAGAAGAGGCTGCACTGTCAGGGCAGGTCCTTTCCAGAAGCAAGCCTCAGTCGCCTCCTTTTCCGGTCCAGCTCATCCTACCTCGAAGCAGGAACCAGGTCATGGGAACTTTCCCAGTCACACCCAATTCCTTAGGTCAAACCACCCAGGGCCTCGTTCAAGATCCCCATCAAAGGGCCTCGTTCAAGATCCCCATGCTTGGCCTCCACTGTCCCTGGAGCCAGAAGGGGAAAGGATATTTCTTCTTTGCGTGAGTTTATGAAAAGGACGGGAGGGAAAGTTTTTTCACTGAGCAAAGAGAAACATTTGAAATGAGCACATCTTTAAACCTGCAAATAAAAATCTGTAAGTCCTCATGCCGTGAACATGAAAGTGATTTCGGGCCCAAGTCCCACCCCTGGAGCACTTTACCTGACAGCCCTTCTGAGGAAAACAAAGGCGGGTTTATGCAGGCTGAGGGCACAAAAAGGGCAGGGCTGGGCAGGGCTGGGCAGGGCAGGGCAGGGCTGGGCAGCAGGGAGCAAGCTGACTGACCCAGGAGGTGTGGCTGGCCAGAACTTCACATACCCAGCCCTTGGCACAGCTTAGTCTCATCGCAAAGCACCGCCAAACGTTGCTTGACCAGGCCAGGTTAAAAGGTAAATGTGCAGCTGTCACTGAACTGCTTCTGCCGAGAGAGGGAAACCTGCCACCTTCGTAGGTATTTGAAGAGCACCACATCCCCATGGAACCTTGATGAGAAGCTAAATACACCACGGGATCGCGCGGCGTTGTTTGCCGGCCCCCAGTGTCATATTTACACATGTGTCTGCTTGTTCATTCTGTAAAAGCCACAATCACAATTACCACCTTTCGCTAAGCCCATGGTCACTCTGAGTTGTGAGGCCGTCGCTTGCAGAGCTGCCTCCTGGATGAGCAGGTTGTCTCTCCCCTCCGACATGCTCGATGTACCATCACTTGGCTCCTTCTCCCTTCCTGTGTCAAGTAGACTAATTTGAGAAGACATACACGCTGCCTTTCGACGGACAGTGAAACCCTCTTTCTTGGGTAGCACTGCTACTGTGGTCAGGTATCATCAAGTTGGTTGGACTCACAGTGACCCCATGTACTGCTCCTGCCCCGTCCTCACAATTGTTACAGTTGAGCCCATTGTTGCAATCACTGTGTCGATCCCTATTGTTCAGGGTCTTCCTCTTTGCCACTGACCCTCTACTTTGCCAAGCATGACGTCCTTCTCCAGGGTCTGGTCTCTCCAGACAACATGTCCAAAGCACACAGGTCAAAGTCTCGCCATCCTCACTTCTAGGATGCCCTCCAGCTGTACTTCCAAGACAAACTTGCTTGTCCTTTTAATCCCTGTTTTTAAAATCATTTTTATTGGGGGTTTGTGCAACTCTTATCACAATCCATCCATCCATCTGTCCATCCATCCATCCATCCATCCATCCATCCATCCATCCATCCATCCATCATGTCAAGCACATTTGTACATTTGTGGCCAT
>NW_022109768.1:4376855-4378774 GCF_000313985.2 Echinops telfairi | reverse complement strand
TGGTCTAGCCGGATTTGTAAGGTAGAATTGGGGTCATGATAGTGGGTGGCGGGAGGAAGCATTAAAGAACTAGAGGAAAGTTGTATGTTTCATCGGTGCTATACTGCACCCTGACTGGCTCATTGCTTCCTTGTGACCCTTCTGTAAGGGGATGTCCAGTTGTCTATAGATGGGCTTTGGGTCTCCACTCTGCACTCCCCCTCCAGGTAGTATGGCAGGGGCCAGACTCAATCTAGGGATACATACGCTAGCCAACTAAAGAGGGGGAAAGAAAAAGAAAAAAAAAGACATGTGTTGTGGGGAAACAGGGCACTAACCCACCAAGGGGCGGGACCAAACTTTATTTTAGTCCATGGTACTGTCAATGTTCTTCGGCAAGGCCAAAATTCAAATGCATCACTTCTTCTTTGGTCTTGGTTACTCAATGTCCAACTTTATATCATGGCACACCTTAGTCCTCAAAGTGACATCCTGCTCTTCAACACTTTAAAGAGATTGTGTGCAGCCGATTTACCCGATACAATGTGTCGTTTGATCCCTTGACTGCTGATTTCATGAGCATTGCATGTGGATCCGAGCAAGACAAAATCCTTGACACTTCCACCTTTTCTCCATTGGTCATGATGTTACCTATCGATCCAGGTGTGACGATTTGGGGTGTCTTTACACTGACTTATAATCCATACTGAAGGCTACAATTCTGGATGCTCATCGGCAAGGGCTTAAGTCCTCCTCACTTTCGGTCAGCAAGTTTGTGTCATCTGTGGGTCACAGATGGTTAATAAGTCTTCCTCCGATCCTGATGCAGCAGTTCCTCGTTGGTAGTATTACATTGGTCTTTATCTGCTCCCCCATCTACCAACGTGGCTGTTTCTCGCATGCATTCTTTCCTTTGGGGTTTCTCAAGCAGCTTGTGCAGGCCGCTAAAGAGAAACAGTCATGTTGGATGAGGAGCTGCAACCTCCGCTCTTGAAAACGGAAGTAGAGCAAACCATTCGAATAGAAGACACACGGGGGGCAAATAAGTCCACGGATAGGTCACATCACTTGTCGTTAAAAAATGAAAAGTAAAATGACAGGATACCACCGTCCACCTGTGAGAACAACTTAAAAGCAAACGACCAAACAACTCAAGAGCCTAATAACAGTAAAGAAGCAGAGCTGCTGCTGCTGGGGATGGAAACTGATGCATCCTCTTTGAAAAACACCTGGCAATTCACACACCTCAAGACCCGGCACTCCCCTTGTTCCGTGAAAGGAAAATCCATGTTCACAGAACAACTTTGACGAAGATCTTCGTGATGGCTTGCATCATCATTGCTCAACACTAAACATGCCTGAAGCATCTTTCACCTGGGGAATGGATGAGCAAGCGAATAGAATGTGAACCACCAATGTAAAGGATGAAGGGCTGCAGTATGGATGAACTTTGAAATCTTCCTGTGGACATGAAGGGAGTCGGACTCAAAGTCAAGGTTCAACAGATGTCTGTTTCTATCATGTTCTTGCAAAGGCCTCCCTGTAGGGACGGGAACAAGATCGTCAGGGACAGGAACAGAAAAGGGGATGCCTACGTGAGGACGAGAGGGGGTCTGGGAGGGAAGGAGCTGGGTTCTATTGTAATGGGGGTGGAAGGTAGCACCGCTCTACCCATTGGTCAAAAATCGACTGACTTATACACGTGGGGTGGATTTTACTGTCTGCAAATCACTTTCATTTTTGAACGATGAAGCCAGAGTAAGAGCCTGTCTTCAAGTCGGTCCCCTCTTGAGGTCACTTCAGGGTCACTGAAAATCAATGCAGTTCTCCCACTGACTTCCAGCTCTGGACGAGACTGCTCTTGCTGCTGCAGTCACCTGCAGTGACACTAGCATAGAAAGTCAGCATGCGTCTAATGGGGTGCCACGTCCTGGCCCCAG
>NW_022109768.1:4374589-4375711 GCF_000313985.2 Echinops telfairi | reverse complement strand
CTATGTATTGTGATGAATTTTATGAGCCCCAATAAATTGATTAAAAAAAAAAAAAGAAAGAAAGTCAGCATGCCCCGTTGGTTTAAACCCAGCTGTCAGGTGCTCTGTCGGGGCTGCCCTTTGTAAGCCATGTCATGCAGTCAGCGGTCATGTAGTAAGTGGCCCCCACCGTCCTTGAGCATGATCACTAGCTCAGCTTCCTAGTGCTGCTGCAACACAGATGTCAGACACGGATGGCTTTCAATAACAGACTTTTATTTTCCCCCTTCTGGAGGCCAAGAGTCCCAATCAGGGGTGGGACTGCGCTGGCTCCTTCTGTGAGCTCGCTCCTTGCTTCTAGCATCAGTTGATGATCCTTGGAGTTCCTTTGGTTAAGGATGATCCTCACATGCGATCTGGCTCCCCTCTGTGTGTGTCTCTATGGGCCCATTGTTCTGCTCGGTTATCACTCAGCAGTGATTAGGGAAACTAGGGGGAAGGAGACCTTTGCTTTTACCTCCCGATGATTGACTGTTGAGAAGGCAGGTCGCTGCAGAGTGGGAGGCTCCTGGATTATATGTAGATATATGTACACGGGTCTACGGATAGATCGATGTTTACAGGAAAGGCAGCCTGGAGGAGGGGATGGCACCACCAGCCTGCACATCCTCCGAATGGTTCTGGAGGTTGATCTCTGCGCTGCAGCCTCTGTATCAATCCATCTTGTCCGGGGCCTTGCTCTTTGTCACTGACCTTCTACTTGGCCAAGCATCATGTCCTTTCCTAAGGACTGGTCTCTCCTGATAACATGTCCGAAGTAAAAAAATCAATAAAGCCTCACATGCTCGCTTCAAAGGAGCATTTGGCTGTTCTTCTTCTGAGACAGATTTGTTTGTTGTTCTGGCAGTCCACAGTACTTTCAATATTCTGTGCCAGCACCATAATTCACATGCATCAGCTCTCCAGTTTTCCTTCTTCACTGTGCAATGTTCACATGTGGATACGGCGATTGAAAATAGCATGACTTGAATCAGGCGCACCTTAGTCCGTACAGTGGCAGTTTTGTTTTTCAGCCCTTTAAAGACGACTTGTGCAGCAAGGCAATGTGCTGTTTGATCTCTAGACTGCAGCTTCATGAGCACT
>NW_022109768.1:4367237-4374432 GCF_000313985.2 Echinops telfairi | reverse complement strand
TGTGTGTGTGTGTGTGTGTGTGTGTGATCTCTAGACTTCAGCTTCATGAGCACTGATGTGTGTGTGATCTCTAGACTGCAGCTTCATGAGCACTGATGTGTGTGTGTGTGTGATCTCTAGACTACAGCTTCATGAGCACCAATGTGTGTGTGTGTGATCTCTAGACTGCAGCTTCATGAGCACTGATGTGTGTGTGTGTGATCTCTAGACTGCAGCTTCATGAGCACCGATGTGTGTGTGTGTGTGTGAGAGATCTCTAGATTGCAGCTTCATGAGCACTGATGTGTGTGTGTGATCTCTAGACTGCAGCTTCATGAGCACCAATGTGTGTGTGTGATCTCTAGACTGCAGCTTCATGAGCACCGATGTCTGTGTGTGTGTAAGAGGCCCAAACAGAATATTTATAGGAGTGTTTCTTAAACTTTGATGTGCATGCACACCAGCAAAGAGAATAAAGCTGAACTGCTGATTCGGATGCAAGATTTCTGGAGAGAGGGGCCTGAGGTTCTCCATTCCTGAAAAGCTCTCGGGTGACATTGGCACTGCTAGTCTTCAACCCCCACTCTGTAAAGGGTCAGTCACAGGTACAGGTGTTCAGTCATTTCATAATAGCTTTTTAATGAATGTTTAATTACGACCTATAAAAACCCACTAAATGCAGGTTAATTCTGATCTGGCTCTCCCCCAGAGTTCCCTGGAGCATTAGCTAGGGTATAGCATTGCTTGGGTCCAATTGGACTCTGGGACAGTGACGTTTTCCTACTAAACAAGGAAAATTTATTTAGTAGTGGTTTACACATTGAACTTTTAATTGCAAGATCAGTGGTTCACACACGCCAGCCCCTCTGTGGGAGAGAGATGGAGCTGCCTGCTCCAGTAAAGATTGACGGTCGGTCGGAGGCTCCACTGGAGCAATGGTCAGCATGCGGTACTTAGAAGATTTATGGTCTCAGAAACCCTACGGAGCAGTTCTATTCTTTTCTACGGGGTTGCTATGAGTTAGAATTGGATTGATGGTGGTGGGTTTGGGGCTTACTAGATAGGAATTCCTGGGAGTACAAATGCTTAACTGCTACTAACTGAAAGGTTGGAGGTTCAAGGCTATCAAAGTTGCTGCAGAAGAAAGGCTGGGTGATCTACTTCCATAAAATCAGCCATGGAAAAAATTCCAGTGTAATTTTACTCTGACACACATAAAGTCACCATAGGTCAAAATGGACTAGGGGGCAACTGGTTACACTTGTGATCGTTAGGCTTTATGTTAACTTGGCTGGGCCAGGATTCTCGGTAATTTGGCCTGCACTCTTCCATACAGTGAAGGCTGTAGCCTGGTGGCATCTCCTTGGGGGTGTGGCCTACTTACATCAGTAAATAGATGATGTTGGCCTGGCGCTCTCTCTTCGTTCATGGATGGCCTGGATCTTGCATCGGGCTTTCATGGGACTTGGACCTGCAGCCCACCATGTGACCTGCCTTGGGTCTACTCAACTAAGTCACCACTAGCCTGTGGTCTCCCCTCCTCCTGTTTTGCCCTTGTGCCGCCTGATGTTCTAGCTTCCGGTTTCCCCATCAGAGCAGCTGCATGAGTTAGGAGGGGCCTCCAGATTGGCCTCTGGCCCACCGACTTGAGCTGGCCTGGGCCTACCACTCTGGGTTGTGTGGACTGCTTTCTTGATATAGACGTTCAAGAAATATATATAAGTGCCACGCTGTTTCCTTTTTAATATCTATTTAGTTTTATTTCTCTAGAAAACCATACCCAGCACAGTACTAAATACCCCAAGTAATTTCTAGAAGCGAGAGCTAGCGTGAGAGTGGAGAAAGTCAGTTTTTAGAACTTAACGAGCAGACCTCTTACTCACAAACTCTCTGCCGCTCCTCTTGTTTCTACCTTCTCTGAGTACAGTCGTAACTGGATGTTTTAAATTCTGAAGCTGGCACTGGATAGGCTCGGAGGCTGTCTAAAAGAAGAGAGAAAACTAGGAAATGGATCTCAAGGGAAAGAGGAAACCCTAGGTATGGTAAGGGCAAATGGTGACGCTAAAACGTGGTGTAAGTTTAAATCCTGGATACCAGGAAAATGTTGCAAACAGACCTCATGGCTATACTATTCCTAGTAAATACCCCTCCACGTTCTTTCCGGGACTTTCAGTGGCGTGATGTTTCTGCAGTGGGCTGCGCTGTGAGAGAAGATGGCTGCAATCCCACGGTGGGAATGGCCACTGCATCTTCAGAAGAGGGAGTCTCCTCGTCTCTGCCGTGGAAGGAAAGGAAGAGGAAGATGCTGAGGGAGCAGTGCCAACCTTGGCTCCATTATTACTTGAGCTGCACTCAGTCCCTAATGGAGAATACAGAGGGACAGGTGCTTTCAGGTCGAGTCGGCTGCAACGTCCTGGGACCAATCAGGAGCTAGGCGGCCTCAGGTGTAAGGCCTCTGCCAGGAGGGAGTTCCAGGACTGGGAAAGGCGAGTTGGATGAAAGAGCAGGAAAAGATGGCTTTTCAGGATTGGCTGGCTGTGTGTCTTTCTGCAAGGATAATGGTTCCAAACCAGGAATTGGACTTTTAGTTAAATTGCATTATTTCTCTGAAAACATCCAGCCCATAGGTAGTTGTGTGCCCTTGAGTTCATTCAACTCATAGTGACCGACCCTATAGGCTATTGTGGAACAGGCCCCCCAGCCACCCAACCCCGGGTTTCCTGGCCTGTAGTCTTTGCAGGAGTCAATCACCAGGTCTGTTCTCCTGTGGAGCTGCTGGACCCTCCGCCAGGCTGGCCTTTCAGTTCATGGGTGGGTGCGTCACCATCACACCACCAGAGCTCCTCCCCCTGGGTGGTTAGAACTAGAAATCTGATGCTTGGAAAGCAAGGGTCTCCGGAAAATAGACACGTGGGTTACCCACATTGAGTTTCTTCCTTGGTTTAACGTTTGACTCCCTAGTCCCCTTACCCTGAACTACTGTACTCACCAGGGCACCAAAGGGTGGGAAGAGAGAGGCCCTCCCTTTGTGGAGTTCTCAGATACCTGGAGGAAACAGGAGCCCTGCGTGATCAAATGTCAGTGTGCTGCAGGGAGTGCCGCGGGAGAGCTCTCACGCCAAGTGCCAGGGGCACACAGCTCATCGTGGGCAGTTGTTGGGGCGGATGAGATGACTGAGAAGGGCAGGGGCTGCAGAGGGTGGGACTCTTTCTCTTGGGCCAATAGTTACTGAACACTTACCGGCTGCTGGAAGTCTCTGGGTGGCTCCAATGGGTCAATCGTGGGCTATTAACGGACACGTTGGCCAGTCACGCCAGCCCAGAGGTGCCTCTGAGTAAAGATCTGCTTCCAGCAACTTGCAGCCAGGACCATTCTGCAAGTGCAGGGCTGCTCTGCAGACATGGGGTGGCCAGGAGCTGGCATCTTCTCCGTGGCAGCTGGTGGCGGTGGGAGAATGTGCCAGGCTCTGTAATAAACACTGCAAAGCACAGACTGGTAGCCACCATGCAGTAGATACCCTGTTTCCCCAAAAGAAAGGCATCCCCTGAAAATAAGACCTACTTACAGTTTTGCCTCTTGCTGAAATATGAGGCACGCCCCCCAAAAAATAAGACCTCTCCAAAAATAAGGCCCCCCGAAGCTACTGTAACTCACTCCGGACCATAGCCACTGCGCAGCTCACTGTTGGCCGCAGTGCAGCCGGAGCAGACAGGAAGTGCGAGGTCTCTTTTCATAATAAAACAATAAACAATAAATGCGTACCGTATTCTTCTTCGTGGAAAAATAAGACGTCTCCCGAAAATAAGACCTACTGCATCTTTGGGAGCAAAAATTAATATAAGACACTGTCTTATTTTCAGGGAAACAGGGTACTCCTCTCCTGAGGGACAGCTGCGTTCCGCTAGCAGGGATAAGACATCGCCAGAAGGAAGCAGAGGGGGAAAGAGATGAGAGGTCCTGTGGTCATTACATAATTTCATGTCACCTTGAAGGTATCAAAAAGTATAGGGGTGGCGTTTAGCCTGTCAGCCAGGTTGCAGCCAACGACCTCACCAGTAGGTGCTGCCAAGATCTACCCCCTCTCTACCTCCACCTTCCTCCTGGCTGACCCTGATTACTGCCAGAGCCCCGCAATGCGTCCACTGCTGCAGGAGCCACACAGCTGCGCACCCACCAACCTGGGATCCTCCCGCGTTCTGCATCATTGCATACGGTTGTGTGAGTCTGCAGAGGGATTTATGGACCAGTACTGGACTTATGGGCTTGCGTTGGACTGGGCTGGGATATTTTCTTGATATATAAAGCTTCCTGCTAGAAAGCTTGCTCTTAGTCATATAGGAGTGTCACGGGATTCGTTTCTCGCGTCAACCCAGCCGAACACAGGCACAAAATCAGCATCCTCAGAAGCCCCCAAAGTCAAGAAAGGAAGCCAGTTGAAGTGATAGCAGTGGTCGGCTGTGTGACCACTGTGAGACACTACGAGGAGGGTAAGAACAGAGCCGAGGCACCTGCACTGGGGACGTAGAAATGTGTTAGCAATTTCGCTGACGGTGCTTCGAGGACAGCACATTCCGGGGAGGACGGACTGGAAGTCATGCGCACGTGAAGGAGCCTGAAATTGAGATGTCTTCTTTGCATGTTTTGCTAGTGAAAGGGAACGTGAGGGCTGGGAGTTCAACATGACAGTAATTTAGGGCCTTTTTCTTTTTAAAGGTCAAGGTGGCTGGAACATGTTGGTGTTCAAAGAGAGAAGACACCAGGGAGGGCAAATATTGAAGGATTGAAAGGATCTTTAGTGGAAAATCTGGGTCAGCCAGAGAGTGTGGCAATCTGTGTGGCTGGCCCTGCAGTTCCTCCCTAGTGCTGCTGCCTGGACATCTCCCGGGGCTGCAGCCCTTGCTGGGGAAAACAGGACTCCAGACAATGGTGGTGGCACCCTGGTCAGGCATTTTTCCCCTGGGCTCCATTTCCCAGGATTGCACCACTGGTGAGTTAGTTAATTGTGCCAGCCTGGCCAATAATCACATGTGGGGCTAATTGAAAGACAGAGGGATAAATGGGTGGTGAGCCTCGCCTTTCTAGTTCTCAGGTCTCTTGCTTTGTGATGGTCAGACCAGGGTGCAGCTGCCTTAGCAGTTCCCTGCTTCAGCTTGCAAGATTGACTTCCTACAACACATCCCCAAGGAGAAGCCGCATGGACCTATCCCGATGCAGCCCTGGGTGCTGGAGCAGCCGTGTGGAGACCCCTGCTAGTGCTGAGATGCTTGTTTGTTCACTGACTCAGCTTCCCTCCTGCAGTTGGCATCATTGCCTCTGTTTTGTGAGGTGGAGGACTTTGTGGACTAGTGTTGGGTTAATGGGTTAATGTTGGACTTGTGGGCTTGGGTAGCCTTGGGTTGGGATGTTTTCGTGTTGCACATTTTCTTTACATAGAACTCTCTCTTATACATGAGTCGCTGTGGATTTGTTTCTCCAAAGTACCCAGACTAATACAACTGGCCTCAGCCCAGTTGCCTCGCGGTGCTCTACCGGCTGTCTCCCCTTTGGAAACAACTGTAGGCCAGACTACAACATGTCAGCAAGCTGGGTTTCCTAGCCCTGAATTCCAGTGCCCCTGATAGGACGGCCCCACCTAGTGTTGAACTAGCCTTCCCTATAAAGACCACCAGGATTTGGAACCTGTTTGGAAAATTTTACCAGTTGTCTTGTTCCAAGAGTCTTTGTATTAGAGATATCATTTAAACCCATAGCTATGCAATAACCTGCCTTACTTGCCCTTAAATCAGCTCTGGGCTTTGCTCCAGTTTTAGCTTAGCCAACTGCTGTTTCATGCTCGTGTCTAGATCAGGGGTGATGGTGATAGAGAGCAAAGGTAGGAGTGGGGGTGGGGTGGGGGTGATACCCCTTCCTTCTAGGAAGTTCAAGGCACAAGAAAGATTAAGGAGTTCCAGCAGGTCAGGCTTCCCACACTCCAGCCAACTACCTATGCACCTATCCACCTCATTCATCCATTCATTCATCTGCTCCTCCCTTCAACACTGTGTATTAGTGCCCCCACAAAATGCCAGTATTCCAGAAAACAGGAGGCAAACGTACTGAAAGACTGAAACTAGCCCATCAGTGACTCAGAGGCCAAGACACGCCTACGTTTTCTCTTGGTTTCAGCCAAGAGAAAGGGAAAAACCTGTTTTCTTCATCCACCTTGGTGCTGGGTTCATGAGAGTGCCAGGTGTCTCTCACCTCCCCAGTTTTCCCCCCTGAGGTCTGAGCACAGCAGCCATTGAGCAACTCTGGGCAATCAGGTAAACACAAGAGACCAATCACCCCAAAGACTTCGCTGGTTTGTCAGGTTTCTTCAAAGAGATGAATGTTCCCATCACAACGATTCTTGCTATGCAGCTAGGGACCAAGGAAATGTGTTCTATCACATTTGGAACCGAATCAAATGCCAGATCCTGTTGCAGCATTGCTAAGGCTTCTCAGCCTCCCACTGCTTCACAGTCAGAGACCCAGCAGGCCCACTTCCACTCAGGGATGTCTGTCTCTGCCTCCACTTCCTCCCCACCCAAGCTCAGAGGCCACCCAGGAGACCCAGAGTCTCACCAGCATCCTCGGGTTCTCCAGGGCCAGAGAGGAGTCCAGCATGAGGCAAGGGAGAGGGGGAGGCGGAGACAGCAACTGAAAGATGCAGCGATGGGAAATTCTGCAACTAGAAAGCAGACAGAATATCCCACTGCACTTTAACATAGCCACACAGTCAATATGCAGCAGCCTTACAGCCAAGGCCCCACACAGGTTCAATCTGCCAACCTTTTAGCCAATAGTCAAGCACTTAACCATTCACACCACTCAGGGAGCCCTGGCGGCATAGTGGTTACACATCGGGCTGCCACCACAAGGTTCGTAATTCTAAACCACTCGCCACCCTAGGAAAAAGACCAGGCTTTCTACTCCCACAAAGAGGTAGAGTCTCAGAAACCCATAGAGGCAGCTCTACCTTGTCCTACAGGCTAGGGTCACTCTGGGTCAGAATCCACTCAACAGCAGTGAACGGGATGCTATTTTACAACAGATTGTTCCTGTTGTGTTGTTTTACGTGCTGTGGAGAGGATTCAGACCCAGAGTGACCCATGTGACAGAGGAGAACTGCTCTAAAGGGTTTCATTGGCTGTAATCCTTAACAGGAACAGATCCGAACCACTGGGGAGCCTTTCAA
>NW_022109768.1:4364447-4365785 GCF_000313985.2 Echinops telfairi | reverse complement strand
GCCCACGGCCAGCTGCTTCCATAAAGGTTTGCAGCTTCGGTAAACTTGAGAAGCAGTCCGACTCTTGTCCTAAGGGGTCTCTATGAGTGACCATCGACCCAATGGCAGGGGATGGGTAATGCTTACCCGAAGCTCACAGGGGTAACTTGTTAATCCTTACAATAACCCAATGTGAAAATTGCAATAGAATCAGCCCTGGTGTACAAGTGAGGAAAAGGGGGGCGTAGAAAAGCATGGAGAAGCAGAATAAAACCCAGTCTCAATGTCCAGCATCTTTATCCACAGGCCAACCCTTGACCTCATTTATTTAGCAGGCTCCAATGACACGTGGGAGATATTTCCAGTTTGGCTCCAGACCATCACAATACAGAGATTCTCTCCTGAAAGTCAGTCCCACTCTGTTTGCTTGCCCAGTGCATATAAAAGCTACAGCTACGCTAGACTGCAGTCTGCTAAGTGTGCAATGACATTATGAAAGGGTTTGAAATACTGTAGTCTATGAAGTGTGCAATAGCACCATGAAAAGTTTGCAATGTTGAAGAGACGCAAAATGAATACATGCTGTTGGGAAGATGCTGCCAATCAGCGCAGCCCTGCCCCAAACCTTCCATGTGGATAGCCTGCCATATCTGTGAAGCACAATCAAGCTAGGATGGATTGGACTTAGCCTTGAGGAGTTTTATCGCTATCATACACAATGCTTACTTGAACATCCTTGAATACATACTTTTCTTCTAATAATTATTAGGCCAAAGGAGAACTTACTTTTAAGACTTTAGCTACATTATATTGCAAAATTCCAGAAACATACCAAATTATATTTTAGCACATAAGACCATACGACTTTCCTATGAATGATGATTTTCTTTTTTTCTGTGCAATTTGATTGGTAAAAATAACCCCTCCTGATTATTTTAATGTGCAGTTCCTGCTCCAGGAGAATTTTTTTCTTACAATTATTGGCTATTGCATTTTTTTTTTTCTTTTCTCTTCTAATAAACTCATTTGCTTACATTCTCCCCTTGGGCACTCGCTTTCCTTATGAGTTTCTGACAATGTTAAGATCTAGCCATTTTTGTCTGCTATTTTGGTGGAAACAATTCCAGGTTGTCATTCGCCTCTCAAAAATGGTTAGTAGTGTTTGTTTCTTCTATGCAGTCATTTACGTTTTTTATTTTAACTCATCTTTTCCCTCATGTTCTATCCTAAATGTCACACTTAATGTCCATACTACCCCACGAAAAGATAAATATTCACTTAGGTGTTTACCTCTTTCCAAAGTCATTTACTGGATTTCCGATCAGGAGAGGGGCCCATTAACAGTGGTTATGCATTGGG
>NW_022109768.1:4359030-4363866 GCF_000313985.2 Echinops telfairi | reverse complement strand
GCACTTGGACCACGTTCCTCTTCTCCTCGGGCTCCCTAAAGAGTATGTTTAGGAAAAACAAACACCTGCAGCTTCGGAAGACATTGAAAAATTGGCCCATGGATTTGAGCAGTGCATTTTTTTTTGTTTGATTTTTTAAAATTGCTTTTATAAACGTCCACTAAACCATATTCCTTCGGAAACAACCCCACCCAGGGAGCACCCTCTCTCTGGCTGTGATCCTAATGCAGAAAGGTTGTTTGTCACCCACCAGGGTGCTGGCAGAGGACAGGAATGGTGACACTAGTGAGCTGCATTTCCTCAGCGACCTGCGGAATTAAGGAAAAACCACTCAAGTGCCCAAGAGCCACATATTACTGGCATACATGATCTTTCTAGACAAGCAGGGTCAGGTGGGAACTGAATGAGAGACCTCACAATGCCAGAGCAGGAATTCAGCATTGAAGGCGATGAAGCTGCTAGACAGTTACAAAAGCAACAACAACAACAACCAAACCCACTGCCATGGGGTCAGCTCTGACTCACAGCAATCCTGCGTCAGACTGTGCGTCTGCACAGAAGCAGCCAGCCTCGCCTTTCTCCTACAGAACGACTGGTGGGCGTGAACCACCAACTCAAGAGTTGATGGATTCAGTGTGTTTCCAAGACTTCTCGCTGCCCATTTTGAGAAAAAATAAAGCAAAATATTGTCTCTGTATTTTATCTTCCTACCCTAACTTCACGGTCTTTTATTTTTCTATTAAATTATTTTCTATTAAATTATTTCTATTAAATACGTATCCAAGGTCGAGAGAGAGAGAGAGAGATCCCCCAGAGAACTTGCAATGGCAGAGAGATCAATGAAGTGAGCCCTGTGGCAGGGCAGGAGGGACCAGGACCAGCCACGGGTCCTAGTTTCTTGTATTAATGTCACAGTTTCCATCCCAGCTTTCCTGACAGGTGATGCAGCAAAACCCAATCCAAAGCAAACTATTAAACCACCACTAACGAACCCAACTCCCACGGACCCTGTGGGGCAGAGTAGAAGTACGCCATAGGCCGTCCAGGGCAGTAACCGCTACAGAAAGCAGACCGGCACATTTCTCTCTGGGGGCGTGGCTGCTGGGTTTGAACGTCCGTCTCTGAGTTAGCAGCCCAACGCGTAGCCCGCTGCAGCCCCGAGGTCCTGGGAGCAAGAGCTCTGGTCCTCTCAGTTCTTCAACGTCTCCGGAAGTACCCAGGAATCACACGGACTTCAAACTTAGATGGAAACAGTGTTGTTGCCTATGAAATACCAACTTTCAGAAAGTTTTGGTTTTCTTACACTTATCAATTTTTCACACACACACACACACATACACACACTTGTGTTTATCTAAGCAGTGAGGAGAAAATGGAAGTAAAAGGGAGAAATTCTAAGATCCTCAGAGTATCACATTATACCCATTATACCCATTTTCATGACAACCTTTGTTTAAAAAATGAGAATCCTTTTAGACTGTAGTCATCCCTGTGAAGGGGGTGCTGGGAGCTTCCAGATGCCCTATTACTGCCATCTTACTTCTGTCTCCTACATTTGCAGTAATTAATGAACCAATATTGACCTTTTCTTCACTCAAATCTATACTTAATTCAGATTCATTCCAAATTTTCTCTAGTGCCCTTTATCTTTTCCCAGATTCCATCTTCGTTTAGTCCCCATGCCCTGTGGAAAACAGAAAGATTTCTCCAAGTCGCCTTTCCCAAATATATGTTAGACTTAGGACACTGCTGGCAGCTAATGATAAATGACTGTCAAGTTACCTCCCTGAAGGCAGTCAGCTGCCAGACTACTGTCTGGTCCCACCACAGGTAGGGCCCACTCCATGCTGTTAAGGACAATGGGCTACTTCTCCCTAAAGGCTTGTGGCCATCAGTCTGGTCCCTGTAGGGTGGGTTTGCATCCTACTGATAATGGTATCTATAGTGAGCCAGAGAACAGGTCAAACCCGCTCTGTGACATCCAAAGCTAGACACCATCCTGAATCTAGGATCCAGCCATCTTGTCACATGTGTACCCCCATCACCTCCCCTTCCTATTACTTGGATACCCCTAGATCACCCCCTTCTCACTACTGTATTACCTATAACACAACCCTTTCCTGTGATGTATGTTCACCTGTAATTAGGGGGCTTGGGTGTCCCTAGAAAATATAAAGTCCTTGGTTAGCAATAAAGATCTCTCTCTCCCCATGGACCACCAAGTGAGGCTGAGGTGAGCATGCTACCATGAAATGTGTCTGACTCCATTATTTCAATCTCTCTTCTCTCTCTCATGCTTTCTATGGCTTTACTATCATCTTTACTTATTATCGCTGTACAGTTGCGCCTACCGGGCCCATGATGATGTGTTAGGGCGGGTACCCTGACAATGCCCTTCACGCTTCTCTTGGTTGTGATGCTTTTCAGACGTTTGTCCTTTGTGATGACCTTGACAACTTGAGTTCTCAAATAGCCCTCAACTTGGATTTGTCTGATGTTTTCCCCATGACGAATGTGCTTTGGGGAGGAAGACCAAATGATGGATGAACTGAGCTTCTCCTGAGTAAGCACAGCAAAGGAACACATTAACTAAATGTATGAAAGTAAATGAGATAGTACGTGAGGAGGTAATAAGTACTATTTTAAAACCTTCCAATTCACTACCATCAAGACAAGTCTGACTCAGAGTGGCTCTATGGGACAGAATAGAATCGTCCCTGTAGACTTCTGAGACTTTGAGTCTTGACAGGAGTAGACAGCCTCATCTTTCTCCCCTGGAATGACAGGTGGGTTTGAACCACTGACAATGTGGTTAGCACTGTCAGTGTGTAACCCACTATATCACCAGGGTCCCTTAGTGAGTACTACAGAGAGAAATAAAGCAAATTGGGAATGGGGGAGGAGAGACTTCCATTTTAAATATGGAAGTCCTATTTAAAAACATGATATCTACGCTTGGAGGGAGTCGTGGAAGTGAGTCATGCAGACATCTGGCAGCAGGGTTGGAGGTGTGGTGTGGTGGGATGTTCCAGAAACGAGGACCCTCCAGAGAAAACCCTTGAGCAGCAGTATGTCCACTGGGCCCTAGGGACAGCAAGGCCGCTGGTGGGACAGAGCCTCAGTCTGAAACGCTGGGTTCAAAACCCAGGCAGGTATCCTTTACAGATCCCACTCCATTCCATCGCGGCATTGACCACTGTTTGAACTGATCCTGTAATTTGTCTGTCTCTCTGTCTGTTTCTCCCCCACTAGAAAGCAACTTCCATTAGGGAAAAAACCTTGGTTTTCTCATTCATCTGGCTCCTAGGCCAGAGTTGCAGTAACAAATGTTTGGTAAATATTTGTTGACTTACTGATTGCCAGTGAATGCACAAAGGGACAAATGATCTTGACTCAAGATTGTCTCCCAGGCCTTGTTCCCCTGTTCTAAGGCTCGCTGCTGGTGCAAGGGACCGCAAAGAGACATCGGTAACGTCAATCTTCCTGATCTGATGCCATTTCCCAGGGGTGTGGGGCAGTTCAAAGAAAGGAAGGGAAGAGGATGGCAATACCAATAGAATTGCCTCTCTCTGGGGGAGAAACCCAAACCCACTGCCATGGCGTGGTCTCCAATGCACAGAGCCCCTATCAGACACAGTCTGTTTCTGAGACTCGAACTCTCCTGCAGTGTGGCAAGAGGGTTGTAGCTGCCGACCTTGGGTTTAGCAGCCCAGTACCACCAAAGGACTCTTGGGGTGGGCAGAAGAGAAAGATAAAATAGGGGAGCTTTGCTGCTTTTCAAAGTGCATTTACACCACTAGAGTCTGCCCCCCCACCCCCACCGCTTCCTTTCCCAAGTGTGATCCTCCTCCCAGTGTGGGAGTGTAGAGGGTGGAAGGAGTGGTTGCTGGGGTTAGCTCACCTGTGGTCAGCAGCCCTCTCTTATCAGAGACAGAAACTCAAAGGCCCAAGGGTTAAAACGCCACTAGGACCACGCCCCCAGGCTTCCCAGTGGGCTTCCCAGCCTGCTGGAATTCAGCTCCTAATGGTTAGGCACAGCCCACCGCCATGTTTGATTAGCATTACCTCCCAATCAGGAAAGACGCAGTGGAAGACCTGACCTCAGGGAGATTTCCATTGACCTGCTTTAGCACACTGAGGGCCTGGCAGACAAGATGGAATCTACAGTCATACCGGGTCTTCATTTTTAGCAGACAGGCCCACGCTGGTGCCAAGGAAATGAAAACAAGCAGGTGGGAGGTAAATCAAAGGCTAATTCCAGGCGTAGGGATCAGAGTTGGATGTGTGCCACGGGGCTCAACAGCCCTGTCCAGCGTGCTTCCCCAACAGCAGGTTTCTTAAGTCCACTAGCACTTGCAGTGTCAGCCAACCAGCGAGGTTGCTTCCTGGCCTTATGAAATGTGTGCATTTAGTTCAACAGGGAACACCTGGAGATTTTCAAGTACTAGAAGTGGAAAATATGAGTTGTCGTGCCACATAAATGGGATTTATAACCCAAATAGGACTTACATGCCAGAGAGCAAACACTGGAAGCAGTTATGGAGCTAGAAGCTGAGGGAGCGCAAGGGGTTTTAAAATCATTCCGCAAAGCCAGGAAAACAAAAGAGCGATGATGCCAAATTATTCCAAAGCTTCTCTTTGTCGGTGGGTGTTCAACCTTCACAGGGACAGGCTCACCTATTTAGGGAAAGCACATCACTCCCTTTATCTTGATATTGCTTATGAGATTTGGTTCTTTACATCAGCTAAAAACTAGATATGCCAAGTCCATAGAAATGCCAAAAATGGAGGTGATTCCCTTCCCAGAACAGCTATCGGTGTACCCACTTAATAACT
>NW_022109768.1:4354875-4357891 GCF_000313985.2 Echinops telfairi | reverse complement strand
AAAAAAAAGAAAGTCTTTGTAGTTTCTCTCACCGAGAAAAGTTTCAACTTTCTCTCAACAGAAAGTTGGTCCTGTTAGCCAGCCCCACGTGGACTAGAAAATATACCAGCCGGTCTGGTACAGATCAGAGCCCAAATCAAGTGCTCCATCATCTCATTCCACTTGGATCCATCATCAGCGTCTGGGGACTCAGCCATCAGGAAGCCAAATGGTGGTTTCCGCTGGGAAAGCCTCCTGCAAAGATCTCTCTAAAGATCTAGGAATCTAAGAGGTCGCGGTGATGATGAAGGCGAGCCTGAGCCAAGGCAGGTGTTTCAATCGCCTAATGCACAGGAAAAGAGAGGCCGTGACAAAAGAAGTCAGAAGTCGTGATCCACTGAATTGTGGCCTTGCCGAAGAATATCGACTATTCCAGGGAGTGCCCAGAAAAGCAAACCAATCGTTTTCAGAACATGGAATGTCCCATAGAATCAAGGAGGGCAGGACTTCATATACTTATGTTGGGCATGTTATCCAATCACTAGAAAAGGGCATCATGTTTGGCAAAGCAGGGCATCCAAGAGAGGGACCCCTCAATAGAGAAAGCTGACAGAATCGCCCCCACTATGAGCTCAGACATGCCAACCATTGTGAAGATAGCAAAGCCCCGGCAGCAGTAAGTCGATAAGCATTGTTACCATGGTTCCCGTTTATACAGGCATGAGGTGATTCCAGATAAATCATGTTTAAGCAAGCTTCTGGTAGAGTAGTGGTTACTTATTGGACTGCTAACTGCAAGATCAGCAGTTTGAAACCATCGCGAGAAAGATGGGACTTTCTACTCCTGTAAGAGTTACAGTCTGAGAAACTCACAGGGGCCATTCTACGCGGTCCTATAGGGTGGCTATGAGTTGGCTTGACTCCATGGTGGTGAGCTGAGTCAGGAGCAAGCCTCTGTGATCAGTGGACGGCCTCAGACAAGCTCCCTCAGAAGTAAAACACTGGCCTTCGTCTTGTGAGCACAACTTAGACCAAAAAGCCCAATCACCACAATGACTTCCACTTGGATCGGCTGGGCCAGTTAAATTCAGACAAAAAGGTAATCTCAATCTGTTTTCTCAAAGGACACAGGCTGATCCTGGGGGGCGTGTTATGAAGAAATGTTAAGAACGTGGACAAGTGCATCGGTGAGAAAAAGAAAGCGGACAGGGAAGTTGGCAGAACAAAGTAAGAAAACGCATGTAAAGTCACACCGTGGTGCTTGGCCTAGTTACTGTTCATGAAATGTTACAACCCAAACCAAACTCATGGCCAGGAAGTCAATGCTGACTCAGAGTGCCCCCTGTGGGTTTCTCAGACTGTCACTACATGTTAATTTGGAGGGTGTGTGTGTGTGTGTGTGTGTGTGTGTGTGTGTGTGTGCGCGTGTATGCATTTGGTTGCTGTGTCAGAGTTCTTACTTGAAAGCAACAAAAATCTAGCGAACTGAAGCAGGAACACATTTTATTGGAAGCGCTTCAGATAACCCAGACTTGACAGAGGGCACGCAAACCAGGGCCAGGTTATCAGGGAGGAGCTGCAGCGGGGCAGGTGAGAGCAGAAACTATTGGCAAAGCCACATGGTGGTAGGCCAGCCCTGCCTTCCACCAAGACTCTCTACGATGGGGACGCCACCAAGCTGGAAGATCAGGATACTGGTTGCCACCTGGCTTAGCAAATATTTCCTGAAGTAGGTTTCTGTTTGGGGGCAGTAGCAATATATTCTAGAAGTCTGAGATTGCTGGTGAATACCACTGTTCTTCCAATTTTACTAAATGAAAACAAAAAGAAAGTAGGAGGTAACATCCATCAACAGGAGTTGGTAAATAAAGGTCTTAGACTGCAGGCTGAATCTGGTCTGATTCACCACAGGGAAAGGAAACCTATTTGGTACAGAGGTGGAGGGAAAGAAAGGCCTGAGAAGTGCATTCTGATTCTACCTGGTTTGGGTAGAAGGTGCAGCCAGGGATATAGAGAAGAGCAATTGGGTGCAACCAAACTCACTGCCATCAAGTTGATCCTTACTCATAGCCCCTCTTTATGACAGAGGAGAACTGCCTCTTTGGGTTTCTGAGACTGCAAATCTTTCTCGCTCGGAGCGGATTTGAACCACCTACCTTGCACTTCGCTCCAGGCATAACTCACTAGGCCACCGGGGGTCCTTAAATGAAATGTGTTGTTGTTGTTGTTGTTGCTGTTGTTAGGTACCATTGAGTCCGTTCTGACCCATAGAGACTCTGTGCACAACAGAACATGGGCCAGTCCTGGGCCATCCTCACAATGGTTCCCAGCCTTGAGCCCATTGGTATAGACAACTAAACGGGTTGGTTAAAATCAGAGACCCGAGTTTATCTTAGGGGCCAGAGTTGAAGGAGTCAGCAGTTCAAGCCACAGCAAATTGTTTCAGTTCCAGGTTTTCCTCCAAGGTCTTAGCACCAGAGAGAGAGAATAGAATTGTTTTCTAGTGATGCAAAACAAGAAAAATAAATGCATTTCAATTTGGGACATGATAAAACCCCAGCTGTTGCCCTCATACTATCAGTATAATATCATTTCACTCACAAGTGTTTGGAAGTACGCTTTCTTCAGTTTTATCTCTGGTTGAAGGATTGTGCCTTTGAAATATTGCTTTAACAGTGACCTCTAGCGTTCAAAAGAGATCTTTGCTGACTGAGAAGGCAGTCTGAAAGTGACAATTCCCTTACCCTGAGAGTCCTTGTCTGCATTCAGATGGCCAGAAGGTACCTTAATAAATTATGCAGTCTGTTTTTCTGCTTTCAGGGAGGCTCATCCTTGAACAATTCCAGGTCACTTCCCTTCAAGAAAGATGTAACGGAGCTTAAGAAAGTTCAAAGAATGGCAAGGAGAATCAACAAGGGGAGAGATAGATTGGTGAGGTAGGGGAAGGGGGAAGATGATACTGCAGACGAGAGAATCAACGTGTATTTAATATTGAAATCATAGAATAAATAAATCTCCTTGTACTAAGGCAGCCTAA
>NW_022109768.1:4344092-4353709 GCF_000313985.2 Echinops telfairi | reverse complement strand
AAAAAAAAAGAAAGATTCTTTACAGCTTATCTAAACCGTCCCTTTGATGTCCACTTGCTCCTATCCTGTCGCGCGTGAGGCGGAGAACCAGCTGCACATGACCTCCTGCCACCCTTCTTTATGAACACCGCTGTTCAGCCCCTCTCCAGCCTTCTGGTCTGTCTTCAAGATAGAGGCCCGCCGATTTTCCCATGGAGCCCACTGTCGATGCTGTGGCCACAGCAAGGTGCTCCCGGACAGCAATCGGGATGAGGCTTTCTGCACCTGTAACGATGTACCGCCTGGGAACCCCCAGGGGTAGTTCGACTCCGTTCTCAAGGCTCGCGACGAGTCAGAATTGACTTGACGGCAGTGCGTCTGGTCTGTTGTTGTTGTTTTTTTTGGTTAACAACAATAACAACAGCATGGGAGCATGAAGGCTTCCTAGTGGCACACTGGTTAAAGTGCTCCGCAGCGAACCAGATTACAGCCCTGGAAACCCAATGAGGCAGCTCCGCTCGCTCCTACCGGGTCACTATCAGGGTCACTCACGAGGCGTTGAAATGGACTTGAGGGCAAAAGCGTGTGTGTGTGTGTGTGTGTGTGTGTGTGTGTGTGTGTGTGTGTATGATATTATTTCCAATCCTAAAGCGAAGTCTTTGTGGATGTAAATAAGAAAGCATAAACGCGAGCTCCATGATATCTACACAGGGTGTCTCATGTTCTAAGTGGTTTTCATATACCATATCTTGCTTGACCCACACATGGTTTTCCCTGTCTCACAGCAGAGAGAGTGAAGCTCAAGAAAGCGAAGGCATCTTCCCAAGGTCGCACAGGGAACCGGGGGCGCTAACAAGGGAAGAGGGTGCCACGGAGGCGGTGACTCAGAATGCCAAGAAGAATGCTGCAGAAGCATGTCAGCGGGGAAAAACAGAATCCGTTTCTGTTTGTTTTTGTTAGCGCTCAGCATCGGTTCATAGGAGCATCCAACAAACAAAATCAGAAAAGGGACAGCCTCCCTTTCCAGTCACCCTGGGGGATTTCACCTGCGCAACTAGAGCCCCAGGCATCTCCCTGCACAGATAGGACCTAGGTAGCTGCCAACTCCATGTCACTTAGCCACCGAATTAGAATTATGGCCCCAGGCCCCGTTCTAACCATGTGTGTTAACCTGTGGACCTTCACCTTTGAGGTAGGTATTATTTCTCACCTTACGGATGAGGACACAGGCACTGAGAGCCTAGCTAATTTGCTCACGGTCATACAGACCAGTGCTGGTAAATGTGAAAAAGGGAAGTTTAAGGGCGAGCCATGGAAATCCTACTTCAAGCAGAAGGATTTGTGCTCATTAGAAACGAAGGCGAGACTTGGTCTTACCATGAGTGTGTCATCGGGAAAGGCCATTGTGTAAAGCAGGACACTGTGTCTGGCGGAGGGTTAATGAGAATACGAAAGCCCCTAAGTGCGATGCCTGGATGCAATGACTTCTGCATGGCCTCAAACCTATCAAAGGTCATTGAGCACCGACGGCCTTTCGCTCGGTTGTGCCATGCCTTCAAGCCGAGTCCATGGCCACTAACAATAAAAAGGTCCACTACTGAGTATCGCCTGCTTTAATGTTGTACAATATGAGTCCTTTGACACCCAAGGAACAGTCTCAGCAGTTGGGCTGGGTTGCAATCGCCAGTAGGAGGGTTAAATATCAGTTGTTAAATATTATATTATGCATATATATATGACAGAGGATGTTTGAACATATGTATTTACATATGTTGCAAATATATCCATGGGAGTGGTGGAATATACAGGGGGGCAAAGTTATGACAATGTCTTAGATGTAAGTGAACATTGAGGGAATGAGTCGCTGGGCCTGGAAGATCAGGAGCATTGCTCAGGAAAGGCCAAGTCCTACTGATACAACATAACCCACAAAGACAAGGTTCTACACCCTCTTTGGGTGAGGAACGGTGGGGGTTTTCAAGCTCAGGCGCCGTAATCTAAGGTACAGCCATTAGTCTGTCCCCATGTGGAGGAAAATCAGAAGGCACATGGACACAAATAATCCAAAGGACCGGTGGGCCATGCAGACATCAGTCTCCATGACCCAGAGACCAGAAGAACCAGAGAGTGCCCGTGACCGCTACCTGCAGCTCTGAAAAAAGATCCCATGAGAAGGTCCTGGATAGGGTGAGAGAAAGTGTGCAACGGAACTCAAAACCAGGAAAAAAGACAAGGCTTACCTGTCAGGTGGACTAAGGAACTCCCCACGACGAGAGCCAGGTCTGGAAGGGAACTCACCCCCATGGCTCAATTCCAGCCAAACAGACAAGTTTGTAAGGGAAACAATAACACTAGGGAGGTAGGCACACCTTAGACTAACCAAGCCCTTGAGCTCAAAAGGGCAGCATTTACCCAAGGAAGAAGTTCAGCAGGGTTAGGAAAGAGGGAGGAGCGTAAAAGGACACATGGCAGGGAATGGGATAAGCCCCGGGACAGAGGGGACTGCAATGGAGAAAACAATGTGGAATGTAGAGCTGGTGATCCACACTGTAAGCCTTTAGCCAATTCACACTAACAAGTTAAAAAGGAAATACAAAGTTCAAAGACTTCTGGACAGGTTGGCCATGGCTTCTGCTCCACACTCCAAGTGCTGCCCACCACCCTCATTGTCCAGGTCCCTCCAGAGATCCCATGTCTAGGCAACTCCAGGGGTGCCTGGCCCCTTGAGGGGGTGTGCTCCACCAGGCTGCACGCTGTGGGCACTGGGCAGAGAGGGACTGGGGAGTGCAAATGCAGGGCGGAGCGCAACCCAAGACCTGAGACTTTCAGGGGGCTGTCCAGGCACCATGTCCACCACACAGTTGTTTTCGGTCTTTCCCTTTGCTTTACCAAAACCCAAATCAAACTTCCTGTCACTGAGTCCATTCCAACTCACAGCGACCCTCCAGGGCAAGGTAGAACTGCCCCTGTGGGCTTCTGAGGCTGTAACTCTGCATGGGAGTAGAACGCCCCATCTCCTCCTGCAGACTGGCTGGTGGTTAGCAACCCGATGTGTATCCCACCAGGTACAACCCCAAACCAAAACGTTGATGACGTCAACCCACCAGCACTGTGCAGCCTGGAAAACCCACTGGAGCCAGTTCTCCTCCATCCTGTGGGGTTGCTATGAATCAGAATTGTCTTGATGGCAATGGTTATTTGATATACTATTGATCGAAAGCCAACAGCAGGGTCTCAGAATAGCAGAAACCGTAGCCAGTGGTGGTTAAGCTCTTTTAGAAAGCACAGTGGTCTGCTTTAAGCCCAGGATTTAATAGGGGATAACTATAGCACCGGAGCAGGCATACAGGGCCAGGGAGAGGTTGCCAAATAAGGGAACATTGTTTTAGTAAAATAAAAAAAAGTCTCTGTAATGGGCCAGTCCTATAACTGTCTGAGAAATGCCTGGGCACTGATGTCAGAGGAGGCAGAGGAGGCCGTGCGTGACAGCATGGCTGAGGCCTCCACATAGAGAGCCCCTGAGGCAATTCGGATCTACTTAGGCAGCCGCACAACAGGAGACCACAGGCAAGACACCCTCAAACTGCAAACACCCCTCCTGCCTTCCAGGCTACAGGGAAGGGCGCACTGGGAAGCAGAACACTAGAATAAACTGCTCAAGGTGATGAAAGAGTAGGCAAGCAGAGTCTGAGAATTAGCAAGGCCTTTGTGGCGTGAGAGGGGTTAGTCAGCAGAGTCCCATCCGATGAAGAGACTTCTGTTTAACAGCCTCATTCTTGCAAAGGATATAGCAGAAAGGAAGACGGTTCATCAAAAGCAAAAGATATGAGTGTTCCTGTGTCCTAGGACTGCAAAACGGGCACAGACTTGGTGGCTGAAAACAACAGAAATGTGTTTTCTCACCGGTCTGGAGGGCAGCCATTCTCTCTAGAAGCCTCTTCCAGCTCCCGCAGGTCCCCAGCCTCCTGGGACTTGTGGGAGCATCCATCCCTCCATGGCCTCTCCTTGTTGTCACACTCCCTCCCTCCCTCCCTCCCTGCCGGGGCATCCTTTCTTCTTTCCCAAGGACAACAGTAGTTGGATGTACTTAGTCCCCACGCATACCTAAAATCTCCGATTTTATCCGGAGATCCTAACTAATTACTTCGGCAAGATCGTCATTTCCAATAACAGCACAATCGAAGGTTCTGGGTGGGCAGGCCATCTTGTCAGGGGGATGCCTGTGTGTGACTGTGGGGCTATACCGACACAACGGGACACTCTTGACAGAAAATAAATAAAAGGGATCATTTGCATTTATGAAACAAAAGAAATTGGTTTACTCTCTTCAATTAACTAGTTCATCTTAATTTGGCCAATCTTATGGGCGGTAACAATCAAAAGTTGCCAGGTGAGAAGCTTCCTCTAGGGACCTGAGCTCCACCACTCAGGTTCTTTAGGGTCCAATAAAGAATAAGGAACATGAGATCTGTTGTCCTTCTGTTTACATAGAATATTTCAATGCAAAGAAATGCCATAGAGTGTCACTTCCATTTTTGTTAACAAGCCTGCAGCATTAAAACCAAACCCACTTCCATAGGATCCTTTCTGACTCACAGACTAAATCTGTACAAGAGCAGATTAGCCTCATTTTTCTCCCAAAAACTGGCTGGTGGGTTTGAACCACTGACCTTGCAGTTATCAGCTCAACACCTAGCCCATAGCACCACCAGGGCTCCTTAAGCCGATGGAAGAGTGACTTCAACAGTGAATGGATCAAGTACAACACAAATTGGACATTTATGCTTCCCTCTCTGCTGTCCCATTGAATAAATAGAAATCACCACAAACTGATAGATGTGTATGCCAACAATGTACGCAATGCAATGCTATAAAATGAAATTTCATACTCTATTTCTTCTAAACTAAAAAATGATGTACCCTTTGTAAAAAAATATATTTCATCCTTATTTCTTTGCAGTTAGGCTATCAACTGGCCTTCTTGACATCATTTTATTTTTTGATGTCATGCTTTTATTTGTCTCATTCCATCAAACTTTGTTGTGTACTTTTCTTAGATTGTGGTGACGCATACCTAGACCATCTCCCTGATTTCCCGTGTGTGGTTCAGTGATGTGATTGTACATTTTAAGCCGCCTCATTCTCACCAGCTTTTCCCCAAACATTCTCCCACCATTCACATACACTCCATGCCCCCCTCCCAGGAAAAACGGCCTCTTTTAAGAATCTTTGGGGTTTGTGTCTTTTCACGTTTCCAAACTGTGAGAGCCTATATAGTCTTTGTCCTTTTCCGACTGACTTGATGTTTCCAAGCTTCATCCATACTGTGGGATGCAACACAGTTTCATGTCTCTGTGTGGCCATTGTTGTGTGTTGTTGTTGTTGTTGTTAGCAACCCTATGCATAAATGCATGAAACACTGCCCAGTCCTGTGCCATCCTCCTGGTTGACGTTCTGGTTGAGCCTCTTGTGGCCATTGTGTCCCTCCCGCATTTCATTTATCCGCCATCTGCTGATGGAGACTTCCGCTCGCTCGCTCGGGGACTGTGGTTTGCCAAGTGCTGCAGCGAACGCTGGAGCACGGACCGCAGCTCAGCCTTCTGCACGTCTCCTGGGGATGTGCCTAGAATTGGGGTTTCTGAGTCATAGAATTGGGGGTTGTAGGTTCAAGTGTTTGAGGACCCATCAGATTGTTTTCAGCACTGGCTGTCCTACTTTATTTTCTTCTCGTCAGTAGATGAGGGTTTTCCCACATCATCACCAGCCCTATTGTTTTCTGCTTTTTACCATTCTGTTCTAATAAAGGTGGGGTGGCATTGTTGTTTTGGTTTACATCCCTCTGATGCTCTGGACTGCTAACCAAGAGGTCAGTGGTTGGAACCCAATAGCCACTCGCAGGGCAAAAGTCTGCTTCTGATGTAGCAATCTGTTTTTGATGAGACCGGCGGCCCTGGAAACCTTACAGGGCTGTTCTACTCTGTCTTACAGGGTCGCTATAAGGATCCACTAGATGACAATGGATTTGGTTTGGAATAGCTAATGACTTTGACTATCCTCTTTGGTGAAATGTCTCATCAAGTATTTTCCCATTTTTTAAATTGGGTTACTTGTCTTTTTGTTAAGTTGTAAGAGTTTGTTGTAAGAGTTGTAAGAGTTAAAAAGTAGAAAGCCTGAGCCCCTAATAAAATGATTTATAAAAAAAAAAAAGTAGAAAGCCAATGTTTTGAGAATGATAAGGGCAACATATGTAGAAATGTGATGATGGATGGATTGTGATAAGAGTTGTATGAGCCCCCAATAAAATTATTTGTAAAAATACATTTTAAAATATTAGTGCCTTATCAGATTCAGTGTGCCCCCAATTTTCCTACCAATTGTGCCTTTTTCTTTTTGATAACATTCTTAATGCACAAAAGTATTTCATTTTTATGAGGTCTCTTTTACCCATTTTGTCGCTTGCTGCTTGTGTTTTTATTGTGATAGCAGGTCCTCCACTCTTAAATAACCACATCTTATTTCTTCTAAGAATTTTGTGATTTTTGTTTCCACATTTATATCTTTGAAATATTTCTCTCTCTCTCTCTCTTTCTCTGTGTGTGTGTGTGTGTAATATGAGACAGGGATCCTGACTTGTCCTTCCCTAATAAGCACCCTGATAAACATCAGTCAATCACACTCTTTTCCCTGCTTTACAGCATCTCTTTTATATTTCAGCGAGTTGTTATTCCATTGTTCCAGAGTTCAGAATGACTCTAGACTTCGAATTAAGAAAAGTACTTCGCCAGATGAACATCTGTTGTTTCAAAGTCAAACTTGAAGGACATGGTGGGTGAAATGTGTTGTATCTGTGTTTTCTTTTGGGGGAAATGAGTCTGCACTTAAACGGGGATCCACCATGGGTTTTCTTTACACAATAAACTTCTAAAGTGCATTTACAGTAAGGGTTCCATTTTTTATATTTAAACCACAAATTTCTAAAGTATAGACATTTTACAAAGGAAGTTACACCTCCTTCTATCCTCCCCCCATCCCCCAACCCCCCCCCTCCCTCGCCCAGGAAACTACCTTAGCTGCATCACTTGTCTTGCCTTCCCATCTGCCATCACACCAGGCTCTCTGAGGTCAGGCAGGCAGACCCCACTGCAGGGAAAGAAGGACTGCAGAGTGGGGACCCATCTCCAACTGGACCTAGCCCTCTACCCAGGACATAGGCTTGTCTCTTCTTTGGACCTCAACTCTGACAGCCGTCTGAAAACCAGTTATTACAATTGCTTTCAAATGTCAAAGGACCTTGATCCTCTTTCACCTAAGGGAAGTAATGAGTACCTGTTAGTCCAAGGTGCTCCAGGAGGCGTGGCTTACCATCTAGTTGTGTTTTGTCCCCATCACCCCTTGATGTTTCCTTTGTGCCATGGTTTCTGGGCTACCTGCTCTGTATGCTGAGAAAGAAATGGGAAATTTCCAGCTGCCTTCCTAGAAATGTTTTTTGTCAACTGCTTGTCCTTAGAAAAGGACTTTGTCAAATTGTCATTTAGTCTTTCGGGAGATTTCGAGCTTCCAGAACTGGGAGTCTTATGTATCTGTGCATTGTAAGTGCTGTTGTCATCATAACCAGAGGTCTCCAGGAGAAAGTCACAGTCTAAGTGGGATCTGTGCTGTGTGACTGACTTGCTTTCTAATTGGCATGGAGCACTGGTTGTATGCTTACATGTATTGATGCAGGTGGCTGCAGATCTCAGGCTGATTTCAAATGAATCTCTTATTCGCCTCCATGGAGATTGGCAGGCTAGCTGGCTGCATAGCAACTGCCTGTGTCTTTCATCTCTAGCATAGACACAAGGATGTCAGGCGTCTGCAAAAGATGAAAAGCGCTTATAAGTTTCTTCCTGGGCCTTCTTATGTGTCTGCAATTCATACATAAAGTATATTCCGTCCTTGGAAACGGCCTTCCCCCTCCTCCCTCCCCACTATCGTGTCAGAGTCTAATGTATCATTTCTAAGCCCGATATAAGCATCCTTTCGACTGAGCTGACCAGTAAATTAACTTATGCTAAACGGCGGTCTGCCCATGACTGTCAACTCTATCATCCTTGTCTGTCTCCTTTTCCCTCTCCCAGACATTTCATTCCACTGCGCCTGACATTTCATTCCGTTTTCAATGCCATTTCATTTCCTTGCAATGTATGAAATTTTTCAGTGAACAAGTTACTCACTGACCCTCTGAAATGGATAAGGATGCCCATGTGCCCCAAATAAACACAACACTGCTCGGCTTTCCTTCTGATCTTCCAGGCTAGCCCATACTTCAGAGGCCGAGTTCTTACAAGGGAACACCAGTTCCACCTATAGTAATCACTCAGTGCCCTCCATTATAGTCACCCATTATCAAGGCTAAACTGTCACATGGAGGTCCTTCATGAGCTAGTGAGCACAGGTCATCTGGGAATCAGCAGCTGTTTCCTGAGCATGCATAGTGTGGTCTTGGGTGCTAAATTGGTTTCAGGGACACGGTATTAGTCTGGGTACTTTAGAGAAACAAATCCACAGAAACTCCTGTATAAGAGAGAGTTTTATATAAAGGTTAAGTGTGGAACAAGAAAACATCCCAACCCAGTGCTGCCCAAGCCCACAAGTCCAACATTAACCCATGAACCCATATGTCCAACACCAATCCACAAAGTCCTCCTCCAACTCAAAAAACACACACTATGATGCCGACTGCAGGAGGAAAGCCGAGTCAGTGAGTGTGTAAGCATCTCAGTGATGGCAGGGGTCTCCGCACAGCTGCTCCAGCACCCAGGGCTGCATCGGGGTAGGTCCATGTTGCTTCTCCTTGGGGATGTCTTGCAGGAAGTCAGCCTTGCCAGCTGAAGCAGGGAACTGTACGCTGTACAGTTGTACAGATGTATGGCAGCTGTACGCTGGTCCGACCATCACAAAGCAAGAGAGCCGAGAACTAGAAAGGCGAGGCTCACCGAGCCATTTATCCCTCTGCCTTCCAATTAACCCCACGTGTGTATCAACAAGGTTGGCACAATAAACTAACTACCTCTTTAATACTCCATGTTCTTCTGAAACTTGAAATGTAGTCTCTGTTTTTATTAACCAGGCTGTATAGCTCAGGCTTGTCACCAGAGATCTGGAACTCTGGGAAAGAGAAATATCTGGTTCTTTTGTAGAACAGCAATTACGAAAAATGGCAGTCCTTCCTTTGACCAGCTGTGTAAACCTCCGTTTTCTCATTTGTAACGCTGGTGTGTACCATTGCGTCAATCCTGACTCATAGTGACCCTATAGGTTTTCTAGGCTGAAATCTGGGTGGAAGAAGATCCCCAGCCTGGCCTTTTCTCCTACGAAACAGCTGGTGAGTCCAACCTGAAGACCTTCAGTTAGTAAACAAACATGCAACTGTTTTGCCACCAAGGGGGTTCATCATTTATAATTAGGCCCCCCACCACACACACACTTTATAGGATTATTTTGTAGAGAGATTTTTTTCTCTTTTTTTTAATAATTAAAAAAAAAGTACTGCTGTGCATCATCTGGTCTAGCCAGATCTGCTAGGCAGAATTGGCATCCTAATAGTTGGGGGGAGGAAGCATTTAAGAACTAGAGGAAGGTTGTGGGTTTCATTATTG
>NW_022109768.1:4322090-4343712 GCF_000313985.2 Echinops telfairi | reverse complement strand
GAGAGATTTTGTTTTGTTCCCCACTATATTCTTGAGGCCTAGCACAGTGATCAGCACATAGTAGGTGCTCAACAAACATTGGTTGAGTGAATGAAATCATAATTGTTGTCTAACCTAGCACCTGGCTCATATGGATGCTTCATTTTCTTTCTGGGGAGGCGAATGAGCTGAATGAGGACAGAAAATGTTTGGGGGTGGTATTAGAGTAAAATAAACCAAACTCACGGCTCAAAACTAAGCTCACTGCTATTGAGTCACTTCTGACCGCTAGGGACGCTTAGAAGAGATGGCACTCCCAGTGCTGTGCCATCCCTACAATTGTTGCCATGTTTGAGACCATTGTTGCAGGCCCTGTGTCAGTCCATCTTGGTGCAGGTGTTTTTCACCGACTCTCTGCTGCACCAAGTGTGATGTCCTTCTCCAGCTACCGATCCCTCCTGCTACCAAAGTACGTAAGGTGACGTCGGGTCACGCTCCTGTCTCAGGGCATCCTGGCTGGGCTCTTTTGTCCTCTGTGACGTATTCAATAGTCTTCCCCAACACCATATTTCAAATGCATCAGGTCTTCTTCGGTCTTTGACTCACTGCCCAGCCTTCACAGGCAGCCCACGGAATTGAGAACATCATAGCATTGCTCGGAGCAGGCATGCCTTAATCACAAAGTGACTTCTTCGCTTTTTAACACTGTACAGATATATTTTTGCAGCATATTTGCCTGATGTAATACGTTGTTTGATTTCTTTACTGCTGCTTCCATGGTGTTAACTGTGGATGCAAGTAAAATGAGAACCTTGACAAGTTCGATATTTATCCACTTATCATGATTCAGCTGCTCATTGGTCCAGATGTGAGGATTTTTGTTTTTTTAAAATGCTAAGGTGTACCTCATACTATCCTTTACCTCTATTTAATCCTCAAATTTTGGGGTCTTCATCAATTTTTTTGGTTTGGTTTTGTAACACTTTGCCATCCTCTATCTCGTGTGGCTTTCCCCCACTACAGTTTTAGTGGCATATAACTCACATATCATACAATTCAATAGTTCAATCACATCAAGAAGAATTGGACAATTGTCACCACAATTAGTTTTAGGGCATTTTCTTCAACCTTGTACTCATTGTTTTTAGATCAATTTAGGAATGTATCCTAACTTGTGACCTTAGGAAAGTTAGGTAACATCGCCATTTACAGCCTTATAAACCCCGTGTGTTAGTCTGGGTAGACTGGAGAAACAGACACACTCATATGTGTACAAGAAAGAGCTTTACATAAGGAGTAATTGAATATTGAGAAAACATCTCAGCCCAGTGCAGATCAAGTCCATAAGTCCAATATTAGACCATATGTCCAACACCAGTCTGTAAACTCCTCTTCAGACTCGTGAAACACATGCAATGACACTGAATGCAGGAAGATCACAGGCCTGTGGGTGCAAAGTCTTGTGGGTCCAGTGGCGTTGTAAGCATCTCAGTGCTGGCAGGGGTCTCCACGTGACTTCTCCAGCTCCAAAGGTCTGGCTTCATCAGCCTCTCTCCATGTGTTTTCTTCACAGGGATGTCTCACAGGGAGTGAGCCGAGAGAGACCGTGGCTCCCACCTCCAAGGAGGAAAATACAGGAGTTCCCAGAACCCTCAGGAGAAGGCCAGGCCCACACAGAAGCATCATTGGCTATATTCTGATTGACAGGTTAGACTTCACCACTACACTCTTAATACTCAAATTAACACAGGATTATGTAATGACCATACCCTGTATATGTTATAGAGTCAATAGCAGTGGGTTGGGTTGGATGGTGCCTCAGTTTACACATTTATAAAATTGAAATAGTACTAGCCACACAACTCTGTTGTCAGAATGAAATTGGTGAGTCTATCTAAAATTCTTGCAACCATTTCTTGTGCATAGTAAGCACTAAATATACGTTAACTCTTACAAATAGTCCCCGATTTGCAGCATATTGGAGTTACTACGATAACACCAGGCTCCTAAGTTTGGGTTTTTATTTTTCATTACATCTTATCCTTAGTATTAGGTGCTCATACAATGCTACAGCTTATAATTTGCTGATGTTATCAGAGGTAATATTCTGCACCCCTTAAATAAAATGAAGATTCGATTTATAAAGCTATCAATAATAAAAGACAAAAATAAATAATAAAAACCAAAAAGAGAGAGAGCGGTTTAAATCTGTCAGGGCAGATTTAAAATGGCGGGATCATCAGAACAGAACCCTGTTAAACCACTTCCATGCAAGAACCGAGCTATTTCTGGCTTACCGGAATATGTCATTAACTCAGTGATTTTTTTCCAAACGTACATAAAATCTGAGCAATAACACAATTGTTGTTAGGTACTGTTGAGTGGATTTTTGACTCACAGTGACCCAGTGTAAACGGAGCCTTAAAGGCCCTGAGCAGTACAAACGGTTAATGCATTTGACCCGCTCACCAAAAGGTTTAGTTCCCCCAGCAGTACCTTGGAAGGTAGAATTCTGTGTTAAATTAAGAAATGCTTAATTTATTAGTAATCGACTTCTGAAAACGCAGCCTTTGAAAACCTGTGGAGCACAGGTCTCCCCTGACAGACATGGGGTTGACGGGGGTCAGAACTGACTGGCGCCAACCGGTAATGAGCGATGTTGGATTGATTATCCAACAAGCAAGGTAAGCATGGGCTTACATGTATTTATTTACTAATCTGTCCTGAACGATTTCACATCCTTTTTCAACACATCAAAGATTCGCCTTTGTATGGATGGCGTCTCTCCCGCCTCACCCCTCCAAACCACACGCCCTGCCATGCAGTCTATGCTGACCCCTGCCTAGTGTCCCCTGTGGACTGTAACTGTGGACCAGAGTGAAGCCGTCTTTCCCCAGAGGAACCGCTGATGGTTTCAAACCGCTGACCATGCCGATTGCAGCCCAATGCATAACCACTACCCCACCAGGGCTCCATTCTTAACCCCCTAGCACTTCAAATTTACAACTCTTGACAGGGACAGAGTACCCAATAAACAAGAAACGCACAGGCTTGCTTGTGCTTACTTACTAATACTGTAGTAAACAACTCACTTGATTATTGGATCATCCACCCCCGGGTGGTTCAGTGAATCCTCACCTTCCGTACAGGGAGATTCTTGGCCAAAGTATCTCATGCACAGTCACTCCATCTGTCTGTCAGTGAAGACTTCCAGACTCAGACAGACCCCCGAAGGAAGGGCTAGGGTTCTGGTTCCATTAAAAGTCCGGGCAAACCCCAGGATCGCCAGGGTCCTATCTGAAACACAACAGCAGTTTAGTCCAGCTGTACGCGAGGTGGGGCTGTCATGAGTGTGGACAACAGACAACAACAACGTTTTAATGGCTTAGCTTGGCGAGGAGGAATGGGCACTGCTTTTGAGGACACGACTTAGAGTCACTTTTCATTTAATTGGGTTAATGTTAAAGTTCATGCAACCGTGAAACCGAATTGCTGGAAAATAGACAGATGTTAGATTGAGGGGAGAGGTAACTTGTTCTATCTTCAAATCCTCTGATGCAGACAGAAGCCGGCTCTGTGTAAGCCCACTTGCTGCCTCTGGAGCAAGGAACAAGATGTAACATGAGCCAGATGACTTGCCAGCCACTCCTTGGTGCTTAATATGCTTAATATAAACTTATGGCTCCCAAAATAATTCTCTTGACCTCAGCACTGTTTTGGACTTTGGAATTTCCTACTTGATCCTTTCATCCAACCCTAGCTGCCTTGTGGAAAAAAAGCATGAGCTCCGCCCTGTCTACCATCTCCTTTCATATTCATGGCCGGAATCATGATTGTAATCATTAAGAAGTGGCTTCTGTAATGATCACCACCGTCAAGAAGCTGCAGTGATGAGAACCACATGAATTATCAACATCATCAAGAAGCAGCAATTAGGACCACATGTTGGTGGAAGTGCAAAGCAAACGGAGAAGACAAACATCCGCAAAGTGACGTGATTGGATGAACTGGAAAAACACCAGAAAAAATACCGCCGCCAGATCAGCTCTTCTAGGATAAATTTTGGAGAGAAAGCTGGATCTCTCAGGGGAGGATTCAAAATGAAAAGCACAAACCCGGCCCTACAGGACAGAGTACAACCGCTCCACAGGGTTCAAGGCTAAGTCTTTAGGGAAGCAGACACCGTGTCCTTCCTTCCCCCAAAAAAGTTGGTGGGTTTGAACTCACCAGCCTTTTGGTTAACAGTCCAGTGCTTAACGCACTGGGTCACCAGGGTTCTTTAGGAGAGAATAAACCAGCCAAAGCAAACTCAGAGCCAGAGTAGATTCTGACGCATAGCAACCCTATAGGACAGAGTAGAACTTCCCTGTGGGTTTCCTAGAGTGTGAATTATTATAAACAGAAAGCCTCGTCTTTCTTCTGTGGAGCGGCTGGTGGGTGTGAACAGCTGATCTACTGCCACCAGGACTCCGTTCTTCTCTCTCACTACATGGTAAAATTCGAGATGAGACCAGGTGTTGAACCCGTGTAACCTCTCTCCATATTTAACAGTGCATTGGCAGAGAGGACTCAAAACAATTTTACTTTTATGTGACAGCTCCCCTTGCAGTTTGGAAATGGCTTGACCGATAATGATTGTACAATTGGCTCATTAGTTTTTGTGCTTCAAAAACCAGGCCACCTGTCATTGACTGGAGGTTGGATTTGGCTGAGATCTGTAATCTGCAGTTTTGACCTGTGGTGTTTCTGATCATCCAATATCAGAGCTTGTCCCAATTAGTAAGTAGTCTTGGTTTGGGGACTTCAGTCTAGTACTAATACCATTCGTTGTGTTCAGCTTGTAGAGTGGACAGGCTTCAGATAAACAAGTTCTATTTCTTAATTGAATTTGGCAAAGAAAGTAAATTCCTTATAAAAACATACAAGTAAGCTGTTAAAAATAACACGCAGCGATGAAGTTAAAAATAATATGTCCAAAAGAAGGGTCAAGGGCAGAGTGCATTGCTTAAACTTGATTGCAATGTGTTGTGATTAGGTACCATTCGTCAGTTCTGTCCCAAAGCCCAACAGAACAGAACACTGTCTGGTCCTGCGCCATGCTCACACTTGTTCCTAAGCTTGAGCAAATACTGCAGCCACTGTGTCCATCCATCTCATTAAGGGCCTTCCTCTTTGTCACTGGCCTGCTAGTTTACTGAGCATGATGTCCCTCTCCAGGGATAGCTCTCTCCCGACATGTCCAAAGTACGTGAGATGAAGTCTCACTACTCTTGCCTTGAAGGAGCGCTCTGGCCGTACCTCTTCCAAGACACCTGGGCTTGTCCTTTAGCAGTCGACAGCACTTTTGATCGTCTTCTCCAGCACCACAACTCAAATGCGTCGGTTCATCTCGAGTCTTCCTCATTCAAAGTCCAACTTTCACATGCATATGAGGCGACTGAAAATACCATGGCCTGGGTCAGGCCCACCTCAAAGTAACATCCTTGCTCTTCAATACTCTAAAGAGATCTCGTGCAGCAGATTTATCCAAATTGATATCTTTTTTTTTTTTTTCAAATTGATATCTTCACTGCTGTTTCCATGAGCATTGATTATAGATACAAGCAAGACAAATCACTTGATAACTTCAACCTTTTCTCCATTTATCATGATGTTACTTATAGTTGTATTTTGGGTTTTTTTACATTGAGCCGTAATCCACACTAAGGGCTGCCATCCTTCATCTTCATCAGCCAGTGTTTCAAGTCCTCCTCACTTTCAGCAGGCAAGGTTGTGACATCTGCATATTGCAGGTTGTTAATAAGCCTTCCTTCACTCCTGATACTGCATTCTTCTTCATACAATCCAGCTCTGCTGATTATTTGCACAGATAAAATAAATATGTTAAGAAGATACAACTGTCACACACATCTTTCCTGATCTCACACTATACAGTATTCCCTTGTTCTGTTCACACAGCTGCCTCTTGATCCATGTACAAGTTCAAATCCAAGTTTAGAAAAAGTCTATTAACAATTTCTAAAGTATTTATTGAAAACATCGAAGGGTTCTCTTGGTTTGTTTTTGAGAAGTATGTACTGATAGGAGATCTTTCCGTTTTTTGCTTCCGAATATTTTGTACAGCTTTTAGGAAGGTAGACTGTTAGCAGGAGAGAAGAGACCCTGAAAAGGACTTCATGCTTGACAAAGTGGAGGGACAGTGAAAAAGAGGAAAGATACCCTACAAGATGGGTTGACACAGGGGCTGCAACAATGCACCCAAATCGAACAGTTGCGAGGATGGCACAGGACCGGGCAGCATTTCCTTCTGTTGTCCCATGGTCTCCACCAGCCAGAAGTGACCCGGCAGCACCTAGCCAGAACAACAAGTGAAGCTGGGGGTCTCAATTGGGAGCTCTCTTGAATTTATAGGTCACCGTTGTTTCTTTTTCTGGAGAAAATCCAACGCTTTATTTGAATTTTCAAAGGGGGCCATTACTCAAACTTTTGAGTTTGAGCAATTGGCCTGGTCACTCTGTTGTTTGAGCTGCCCTCAAGTGGGCCCTGACTCATGACAAGTCCATGTTCAATGAGGTCGGACCACTGTGATCTGCTTTTTGGGTTTTCACTGACTGCTCTTCTGAAGTAGATCCACCGTCATCCCTTCCACCTACCCACTGTGCGCGCTGTGGTAGAGTCTGACTCAGAGTGGCCCTGCAGGACAGAGAACTGTCCCCATAGGGGTCCCACCGTGGCAGTATTTGCAGAAGCAGACTGCCACACCTGTCTCCTGCGAGTTCCAACCTCCAGCCTTTCTGTTCGCAGCTCCTCCCACCCTTGCCCCAGGGAGATAGAGACACTTCCCCACCCCCTTTACTCCTAGTACATCTTGTCTTTTCATACATCCTTCATGTACTGCATGGTAACAGAACAAACCAAGAAATCTCTACCTTTCACAACCTCACAGTTAAAAAGAAAAACAAACGAAACGAAAACCCACACAGGCTAACCTTACATCATGACGCCAGCGGTCTGTGAAAACGTGACACAGATCCTAGAATTGCTCTTGAGAGCTTTGAACATCTGGAGTCCTTGGGAAAGCAGGGCTTCCAAGTCATTGCAAAGTGTTAGCTTTTTCGTTTGCCTGCTTAAAACGTGCTCACAAAACCCACCGGAAGCACTCCGCCGAGTCCCAGACAGGGAAAGCCTTCTCTGGGCAGTTAATGAGGATCTGTGCCTTCCGCAGACTCAGTTTCCAACTGGTGAGTGTAGTTGTGTCAGAGAAGACTGAAAAACAAGTTATCTGAGTTTGTGGGCGGGAAATTTTCTTGCAGAAAATAAAAGTTAAGAAGAACTATCAGAAGCATAACAACTCAAAGAACAATCAACTCACCACGGTAGAGCTGATACTGACTCCTAGTGACCCTATCATAGAGGGTCAAACTGTCCTTGTGAGTTTCCAAGACTGTTAACTCTTCCCAGGAGTAGAAACTCTTTCTCCCAAGGAGCAGCTGGTGGTTTCAAACTGCTGACCTTGCGGATCGAAGTCCAATTCTTAACCACTACGCCACCAGGGTTCCTTCAGAACCATTCTGTAGGGGAGAAAATCAATCTTGCTAGGTAAGTAGGCTGGGGGTGGAACAGGATGAGGAGGAAAAAGCAAGCTTTCAATGAAAGCAATTTAAAAGATTCCTGTCCCTGTTTAATATGAACATAAAACCGAAACAGACACTCCAGCTGAGAAAGTGATTATAGATCTTGGAGAGGGCTGCTAATACTTCTAAAATGTATTTTCTGTTTTTGTGCTAAGGATGGTTGTGGAATATGATTAAAATATCAAAGAAAGTATTCAAAACGTTAAAACTAACAAACCTTATCTGCTCTGCTTCATTTCCTAAAATATAAAGACTTTTATCTTATGCTTTCTTCCTGACACTCACCCCACAGCCTTTTCATTGTGCTAAACTCAAACCCAACCCGCTGACATTGAACTGATTCTGACTCATGGTGACCCTCTACTGCTTTTTGGAGCCTGCAAATCTTTGTGGGTGCAGGTAGCCTCGTCTTATGATGGAGCCACTGGTGGGTTGGAACCACCAACCTTGTACTTAGCAGCCCAGTACTTAACCCACAGCACCACTAGGGCTCCTGTCATTATACTAGGTAAGACAGAAGGAAACATTTTCTCAAGTTTTATCTTACCTTACGTCTCCGCCTACCCCAAGCGTTTTCAAACCTTTCTTCTGAGACTCAACCCTCAAAATACGTAGCTTTCAAGTTGATTTCCATTTACTTCTTTCCCTACAGCATTGAGGATGTTGTGCCCTCCAAGCAGGCTATTAATTCTTAGGGCATCACTGGAAAGAGTTGGCCTGATTTCAGGTTGCCCCATGAAAAGCCACACCTCAAAACAGAGAAGTAGGAGAGCCCTCCACTTTCTCATTACACAAAATACAGATTTAAAAAATTGTAACTGTTTTCTTGGTATAGAATTCATATAGCATACAGTTCAATGGTTTAAATATATTATTTTAAACCGCATCAATTTTAGAACATGTTCTAAATTTTTGTACGTATTAGTTCATTTCTTCCCAACCTCTCCTGCAATAATGCTAAGACACTAATAACCTCGTTAGATTTACCTATCCTGGATTTCATATAAAGAAAATCATAGAAATAAAACTAAAAACCCAAGAATAATATCAAAATAAAACCCAGGAAAACCTCAACCCAAAAGAAAGTAGAAAATATATGATTAGGACAAGTAAAAAATTGGGTCAAAAGGGAAAACAAAGGATGTTAATTTTAACCTAAATCTATCTGCATTAACTCACTTTCTGATGCACTCTGAGGGCAAGGTTATTTACATCCCTGGCCAAGGGTCCGAGAAAATTCAGTGGAGGCGCAGGAGACTTTGCAAATGGATTTGGGGCTTTCACTGTCATCCTTTGCCCTCTGCAAGCTGGGCGCTCAGAATTTGATCTCCAATACGATTCCTTCCTTTGGTCTTGGATTTTATTATTTACAGTCCTTGGACCACACAAGCCCATATGCTTGCTTCATGTGGGCTTAATTCATATGTCATCTCAAAGGCTGCTTATTTTAAGACAATATTTAGGACCAGACACTATTCTTTCTGATTTCTTCACCACATTTTGCTATAGCACCTATATCTTCAGTGATATCTTTGTGAGGTTAAGTACCGAGCAGAGAGGCATCATAAGAATGGATTGTATTTACTTTAGAGTTTATGACCTCAAAATCCAGTCATATATCTAAGGTCTAAATATATGAGTGGATACCCCCACCCACCCTTCCACCCAGAAAACAGATAAAAGCTCCACTGGGAGCTTTTTCCTTCTAGGTGAGCATCAAGCAACAAGCTTTGAGGTAGTGCACCCAGTGGCATCACTTGGGAAGGTTCTCTCTGGTCACAGTGAATTTTTTTCACAAAAGCAGTTTCACTTCAACCTTGGTTTTTTTGTGATGGCTGATTTAAGAGAACAGTGTGCAGCGGTGAAATTTTGTTTCCTGCTTGGGAAAAATGCCACAGAAACTGGTGTGATGTTGCAAACAGCTTACAAGGACAGCACTATGGGAAAAACTCAAGTGTACAAGTGGTTTTCTCATTTCAAAAGAGCTCAAATGTTGATTGATGACAAACCTCATTCTGGACATCCATCAATTTCCCAAACGGTTGAAAATGTAGACGCATAGTGCATTTGGAGTTTGTTCCACCAGGTCAGACTGTCAATCAAGCTTTCTATTTAGAGGTTCTGAAGTTTGTGTAACAGTGTGAGGCAGGCCTGACTTGTGGCAGACAGGGGACTGGTTTTGCCACCACCACAATGCACCTGCAGCCATCTCAGTGCGCCAGTTTTTTTTGGCAAAAATCCAGCATGCCATCACACTTTATTCACCTGACCTCATTCTATGGGACTTCTTTTTGTTTCCATGAATGAAGAGGGACATGAAAGGACAGCAATTTAATGAAGTAGAAGAAGTGAAGGAAAAAAACCCAAAAAACCCAAGGGGGGTGCCCAGCCATTCAAACCGATGAGTTTGAAAAATGTTTCCAAGAATGGAATCACATATTTGACAAATGTAATAAGTGTAATGAAGAATCTTTGAGGTGATAGGCTGTTTCGTAAAAAATTTAAATAGATAGCTATGAAAAAAATCTGTTTTTTGGTTTTTTTTAAGTACCCCCTAGTTTGGGCCAAACCTGCTGCTAAAAAAGCTCTTTAGAGTATTAAAAAAACCAAGCTATCACCGTGAGGACTAAAGTCTGTCTCACCAACACTACGGTATTTTTTATTACCTGAAGTGAAAGTTGGTCAATGAATAAGGAATATGGAAAAAGAACGGATGCATTTGAACTTCAGTGTTGATGAATAACTGAATACATCACGGCCTGATGGAAGAATAAATAAAGCTGTTTGGGAAAAGTACAGCCGGAATGGTCCTTTGCAGGGAGGACCATGAGACTTTGTCTCACCTGCTTTGGACATGGGAAAGGATGTCATGGTGGGTAATGTAGAGGCTCAATGAAAAAGAGGAAGCCCCCCACAAGATGGATTGACACAGTGGCTGCCACAATTGGCCCCAACACAGCAACAATTGTGAGGGTGGGGCAGGGCTGGGCAGTGTTCTGTTCATGCACATAGGGTCACCATGAGTTGTGACCAGCTTGCTATCACCTAACAACAGGTTTATGATTGTTTGAATAATTATAAACAATTAGGGTGGCTGCAGTGCACAGGCCTGAGTCATCTTTTATTTCCTTACTTATTTGGTAATTAATCACTACACAAACAGTATGAAATTTTCTAGGTGTTCCCTTTACAGTGCAGCCCTGAAAACCACCCCAAGAGTTGAGAGGTGCCAATCTGGATCTCTGAGTGGGGTGTTTTCTCCTGGGGCTGGCAGAAACATGAAAATGGCTCTTATTGCTGAGTTATCTATTTTGCAATCTAGCAAACAAGGTGTGGTACGGCCAGTAACAGGAAAGTTGAATGGTTTACAATGAGGATGTTAAGAGGAAACAAAACAAAAGCCTGTTCTTTCTTCCTAATACAGAAGACAAGACTATCTGTAACTTTTCAGTTAGTTTTTCAATTGAGCAAATGTTTAATCAAGTCAACACATTGCAATGGATTTAACAGGTACCATTGGAGAAATAAAGGAGCCCTGGTAGTGTAGTGGTTATGCATTGGCCTGCAATTCCTATGGTTGGCAGTTCAAAACAACTAGCCACTCCATGGGAAACAGACTGGGCTTCCAGTCTCATAAAGTTACAGCTTCAGAAACCCACAGGGGGTTGCTATGAGTCAGCATTGAATTGATGGCAATGAGTTTGGTTTGGTTGATTGAGGAGCTAAAAAAGCCCTGGTGTTGGGCTGCTAACCTCAAGGTACACAGTTCAAAAGCACCAGCCCTCTTTGGCAGGAAGATGAGGTTTTCTACTCCAGTAAAGTCTTGGAAGTTCACAGCGGCAGTTCTACCCTGTCTTACAGAGTTGCTACGAGTTGGCAGTGAGTTTGAGGGGTTTTTTTGGTTTTGGTTTTTAATATAGGAATTATAAAAGTCTCACTTTGAGACGCCAACTACATCTACAAGAAGAAGCACACCAACATCAGTCACCAAAGGATTGTAAATCATATAATCCAAAATCGAAGGTGGGAATAATATCAGAGCCTAAATTGTGAGAGTCAAGTTTACAGAAGGCTATGGATGCCAGTGGGATATGTTTGTGGGAACTTCATAGGAAATGAGCTTCTGGGGATTTCCCTCTACCCATAGTAGAGGGATGGGAGGAAAGGGGTTACTAAGCAGAGTGCCTTGGAGAGATGACTATTGAAGATCAAAGTGATAAACCTGACCTGAACGGTTAAAACCTTGTCAGTTGGTCCCCATCCATGCAGGTTAGGCCTGATCTAGTTTTCAATATTTTTGGTACTTTTTTGTTTTTTCATATTGGGGTTTATCTCAGATGTGTTGTCATTGGGGGTCACCCTCATGAATTTGTGCTGTATCTCTTTCACTATATGAACCCCAGGATCGATGAACCTATAGGGACAGCAAGTAGAATAAGGGTTTCTGGGGGTACAGTGGTGGTGGGTGGTAAAAGGGAGCTGATGTCAAGGAATTCAGGAAGGAAAAGAATGCTTTTAAACGGATTGTGGTAGCAATTGTACAACACTGCTTGATGTGATTGGACTATGGAATGATATGGGATCTGTATTAACTCCCAATAAAATGGTTTTGATGAGGGGAAAAAAAGGCTCATTTGGAAAAAACAGATACAAAAGACCTAACAGTGATCTTGCTGGGATCAGACGGCTAAGTACACCTGCCGTGAAGAGGAACTTCGGTCACCTCTCTTGATTTTCTTCCTGGTGTGCCGGCTAAGCGTTCACTATCAAGAAAGCTGGCTCCTTCGGATTTAAATAGGCCTGATGCATGACAGGGCACTTGTAATGTGTAGTGTACTAAACCAGAATGTCTAGTTTTCCACCAAGTCAGTGCTATGCTGTAGCTCCAGTTTTACTTGGCAAGTTTCTAACCCTATCCATTAGATCTGCGGCAAGGAGACTCACAAAACGTAGAGGTTTTAGTACCAGAATATGTCAGATTTCCGTAATAGTCACATCACCACTGGCAAGTACATGAGCAGATACACCCAAGGGCATCTCTCTCACTGCCATCAAGTTCAACCGACTCATAGGATATGACGAGGTAGAACTGCCCCTGTGGGGTGCCGAGCCTGGGACTCTCGGGCAGTAAGTAGAGAGCCTCGTCTTTTGTCCATGGAGTGGCTGATAATTGGGCAAATAATAAGTTCCAGACTAGATGCTTTCATGTATCTTTAACTGGTCTTCAAGCACCAATGTGAAATCATCTCAGTCTTATTTCATGCTGTTGTTAGGTGCCCGAGTCAGTCCCAGCTCACAAGGGCTTACGTACAACCGAATGAAACACCGCGATAGGGCACTGCGATGTTTTCTCTGTCGTCCTGAAACACACCAACGCTAACATTTTTGTAACCTCTGTGCAGGTAAAAACTGACCCAACAAGAAATCACTTGCCAGTAAAACCTACCAAACTATTTATACTCTCTATGTACCTAATCTAATGTGAATATTTATCCTATCAAATTATTGATTTTGGAGTGTTGTTCTAGTACTCCCTGGTGCTCAATAATAAAGAGTTCGTGCATCTATAGAGAATATGAAAAGTTCTGACATACAGTTTCCTAGAATTTTAAGAGACTATGAATTGCAATGAATATCTTTTAACATCTTTGTTAGAATACATTTATAAAATGAACAAATAACTCTATGTCCTGGAACCAAGATATCTTGGGTTTGAATCACAATTCTGTCATTGGCTAGTAATACTTGTGCTTTAATTTCTTCATTAGTAAAATTGGGATGCTAATAGTTGGGAGTTCTTCTGAGGACTAAGTGAGGTAACAGACAAAATTCTCGCAACACTTTGTGCAATTAATTAGTACTGAGTACCTGTCACCTATAATTTTAACAAGTCTGTATCAAAACGTATTTCCAACAGCAGTACACAGATTTACACATTCTCTTGCTTACATTTGGCATCATCATTCTTTTTAATATTGACTAACGTTGACTAGCAAAAAAAAAAGTTATTTCATTGTTTTGGTTGCTGAAAACTTTCATAATTTGAATTCCATTAGTATTTTTATGTATTCAACTGCTTTTCTTGAGTTTCAGACCTTATGAGAGAAAAGGAAGTGCTATTATTAGTTGGATTTGGCTGGAGAAATGAACTCATTCTGAAAATATCGGATTAAAATTTTATTTACCTGTATTTTCTTTTCGTACCATGCTCCTTCCTTCCTTGAACCTTTGCTTCATTTCCACCTTCCGTCACGGATTCCCTCCATCCCTCAGCTCTTCCTTCCCTCCTTCCTTTTAAAGACTTTCAGAATCTGTATACGACCTTTTAAGTTCCATATTGTGAGCCAGTTGCCCTAATACCAATTACTGAATAATCCGTCTTTTACCACCGATTAAAAGCCCATCTTCAGCATATACAGTATTCTTGGATCTTTTGCTAGATGGCATATATTACTCATTCCATTTTTTCAGTGTTCTTATCTACACCCTCTTACTTTTATATCAGTAGGTCAAATATTACCTCATTTTGAAGTTTAAAAAATGTTTCTAGATATGGATACATATTTATTCCTCTAGATGAAAATTAGGATTATTTTGAAGCTTTCAACAAACCTGTATTGGGATTAGTTTGGGTGCAACTGACATCAAGTCATGAAATGAACATTCTTCAAATTATATGTTCCATAAACTTTCGTTTTTGCTAGTAGCTCAGCTTATTAATAAGATCTGGAACACACATACTCTGAGTTTACTCCGACTCAAAGTGAACCTACAAGACAGGGTAGAACTGTCCCTGTGGGTTTCTGAGGCTAACTCTACTGGAGAGTAAACGGAAAATGAAATTGCTTTGTCCGTGAATGTCTCTATTGGTGCTAATCTGTTACTTTTGAGTAGCTTCTCACGCATTGCCACCTCAAGCCGTGCAGAGTAAAACTGGATACACTCCACAGGATTTTCAAGGGGGTGGCCTTCAGATCACCAGGCCTTTCAGCTGAGGCATCTATTAATCTTTGGTTAGTAGCTGAGCACGTTAACATTTTGAGCCACTCAGGGACGCCTTGATTAGTACTAGCTGGTGTATTTTTACACTTGCTGTGGGTTATTTTAATCAAATAAAAAGTGGGCAATCAATTCAGCTATGTGGCAACAAAAACAGCTATTTCATGAGGAATACTTCTTGTGTTGCTTTGCATGAGAATAAATTCAAGAAAAGTCAAGGTTTCTAAGTTACCTTATCCCCATTCAAAATGAAAACAGCTTTCAAACTCTGTATATTAATTTCACAGCTTTCAAAAAATGACAGGGCTTTCTCTTCGTAAGTCAGCAACTCCTAGGCTTCCCATACTTGAGAGAACGTCTTGGCTTTGGGATCATCCTTCTTTTTGCTGGGTGTTGCTGTCTGCATTTTACAAGATAGAAGAACCCCAATGAGGACATCGTCATTGACATTTAGTGACTGTGTGGCTAATATCTGGGCACATGTGGGAAGCAGTCACACAGAGGCGTTTTTTTTTAGTACTTCTTTATTGTTGTGGAACATTTTTGAGTTTGCTAAATGCACATAATAATTTCAAATGAAATAGTATTAACTTTATTTTAAGGATAAAAGACATTGAGATTGGAAGAAATCAATACATAAAGGGAATCCAGACCCAGGGTTAGATTTAATTGATCCCATTAGGACATTTTCTGAGAACCTATTGTTCTCCCGAGGTAGGCCTCTCTCCTATTAATAAGGTCTTGTCTCAGCAACCCGGGACAACAAAGCAGCAGCCTGTAGTGGATTCAGATGTGTGGCACTGACAGTCCCCACAGACCTGGGTCCCTATTGGACCAACAACTGAAAAGAGCCTCTTTTGACCTCTGAGGCAGTTGCTTAGAAAGGTCGAAACCAACTCTCACTCTCTGCACCCCCCACCTCCCAACGATTCTGCTTTGTATACAGAGAAAGTGTTTAAATTTGATCTCAGGCCCAAATGAGAAGATGGGTAGGCAACATGAAACCCATGGGCCTTGATTCACTTTGGCCTACTTTATCCTCAACCAAGGCTTTCCCGATTTGTCGGTGAAACGATGTCCAAATCCAATGTAAGATCTGTTGCTTGATGAAGTAGAAAGATGCAAAACATAAGTTAAACAGTAGGAAAGTATAAGCTAAGAGCAAGGTAGAAATAATGCTGAATTAAGGGCAGATTGTAAACCAAGTTGTATTTTGAAGAGCAGAGTGACAGTCAGTCCCACTGTCTAGACGTCAAAAAGAGATGATGTAGCAGGAGTGAGATACACAGTAGTGATGATCTACGTTTCTAGGAAAAGTCTGTTTAACATTTTTTGTTCAAAAAATTGTTTCAATCTAGTGTCTTGCATCCTACCCAGAAAGTATACAATATTAACAACTTAAAGTTTCTCATTGAGTTTCAATCTACAGGCATCTTTTTCATAGCCCTGGTGGCACAGTGGTTACATGTTAAGCTATTAACTGCAAGGTAAGCAGTTCAAAATTACCAGTTGATTTGAGGGAAAAAGATGAGGCTTTCTACACCTATAAAGGGTTACAGTCTTGAAAATTTACACAGGCAGTTCTACCCTGTTCCATAGGGTCACTATGAGTCAGAATTGATTAGTGGTTTTATTTGATTTGGAGTTTGTTTTGCTTCTTCAAGAAGTACTTATAAGAAATAGGTCCTATCAAGGGGAAGAAAGAGTGGGCGTTTTGCACACTTTGGAAACATTAAACTAGTTTTCATAATTTTCAATAGAACTAAACTCAGATATCTGAATTACTCCATCAGATGGCAGTCTAGTATTTCATTATTAATAGTTTCCTAAAGAGAGACCTTATAGATAGATAAGAACCCAGAATATTATCTGAAACACTTTGCTCTCAGGACCCTAAACCCAAAGGAAAAAAACATTGGGAAAAAACAATTAATCCTAGTATATATATAAGAAGCCCACTGCCATTGAATTGCTTCCCACTTCCTGTAGGACAAAAAGTAAATTGTAAGCTTATACAGAAGCAGATGGAATTCAGCCCTCACCTCTCTACCTCTCACCCCAGCCCTGAGAGGCTTATGGATTTGAACTGCCAACCATCCAGTTAGCAGCTGGTGCTCAACCCACTGCACTGTGATCACTGAGTATTATGCTATATAGTTAGAAGAACGCAAGTCTAGGTGCCCAGGGAACCACTGAAACCACTGTGTGTTTGTTTTGGCTCTGAGATTTTAACTAACTCATTCAATCTTTCTTGGCTTTAGGACCATGTGTAAACATGGAGATGGTAATTTTTATGGCATGGAATATCTACAATAATTAGATTAAAAATACTTGATAGCAGAATGGTGAAAAAAAAACATTTGTGGAGGTTCCAATATATACCAGGCACACAGTTACGATGAGGTTCTTAAGAGCTCTGTAGGTCCTTGAACAAATTAAAAATTTAGGTAAATCATTAATAAAATACTTTTGATTAAATGTAATCCATATTTCATTCTTAATGAGGTTTCTTAGTTTTACTGCGTTTTAAAAGGCATATATTATTAAATCTCAAAAGCAGACTAAATCAAAAGCGGGAAATAATAAAAATGCTTCCTATAAACATTTCCTTCCAAATGTGTCTTCTGTTGGTAGATTTATATACTTTATAGCCAAAGCAATCTGCATAAAGTTTTCCATTTTGTTAAAACATTTTTCAAAGGGACTCTATATGAACTGTAATAAATTAAACAAGCATATTAGTTAAAATTTAACAATGAAAAATATCTCATTGGCATATGTTTCTAGTGCTTAGAGACTATTTTCTAGATTGAGATGAAATAATTTCATATGAGATTTTGGAACATCCTACAGATACGAACTTCTCAAACTGAAATTTAATCTCTAATGTCACCTCCAAAGGGGTGGAGGGGGAGATTAAGCAACAAGGACATTGCTTGTCCTAAAAAAAAAAAAGGCAAAATCAAGAAAATAATTCTTTAGATTAAAATTTTAAGCCGATGAAATTAGAAAATACATAGAAACCACATGTGTTGTTTAAAAATAACTGCATATGCATATTTTATATTTACTTTAAAAGAATAATCTTACTAAAATATAAATGTCACCTTTATAAATATTTTAGCAATGTGTCTTACTATTCAACACACACATATTCACACACGAAAAAAAAATTTAGGAAGAATTTATGACAAAAAAAGCATGATAGAGTCAAAGTTTTCCATTTAACCTTATATAGAGGTAACTGAAATACTGAGATATAAATTTAATCATTTTGGCATATAGTTAGGCCAGATCTTATTTTCAGTATGTTCTACCTTTTTTCTTATTTGGAAGATTCAAATGACCTTAATACATAAGAGTCTAGTAAGAATATACATGGCATATATATGTCTTTATCTAGCACAGGTAGATAAAACATTATACACCAGGATCTGAATTTAAGAAAATAATAGAACCCACCAATCCAATTTGTATGAATTAGCTATCTGGGGAGCTATTTTTAGCATATATATACACACACACCAAGGAACTTTCCTATTCAGACCATGGATTTTTAAATGAAGCCAAAGATTACAAGTTTCTCAGTGTTTATATTTAAGTGGTATTTCCCCTTTATATACCTTATATAATAAAACACACCAGGAGAATCTAGTACTTTTCAGATCTCATCCACAAAATAATTATTTAGATGATAAAGAGTTGATAAAATTTTCAAGGTCTGCTAAAGAATTATGAAGCACATCATTCATAGCTTGACTTCTAAGAAATCTTTTAAGGGTCTCCAAAGCAGTTACTGCCTCCGTTTCTGATGGCAGTGTGAGTTCAGTTCCCGGAGCACCACGGTCTTCCTCTTCGTCAGAAGTATAAGATGCACTTTCTTCTGATTTACCTTCTCTGGCCACCTCCTCATTGGATGCTGCTTCACATGTCTTCAAATCATCATCCAGGGCAGCATACTCTTCGATGGAGATACCTTCAGGAAATTCTACTCCTGCCGCGAGCGCGTGGGCAACCATATCAAGACCGGTGTCCGTCTCTGCCTCTGAGGTGTCACCGTCTCCCTTTTGAGATTGGAATCCTGCCTTTTCGTAGCTCTTCAGAATCGTCTCTGGGGTGACGCTCCTCCAACAGAGATGCAAAGTATCGACTGCATCTAGCAGGGAGAATGTGAATTCCTTGCCACCTTCCACAGAGCTTAAAAATTTCTTGACAAGACAATGTCGGTATTTGATCTTAAGGCTTTTGATAACACCTTGGTTCATAGCTATAAATTTGGAAGACAAACATGTCGGAAGGAATGCTAACTCAATGGATTTAAGGTTTGTTACCTCTGGGTGTGCAGGAGAAGAATCGACAAAAACCACCACTCTTCGGTGTTCGGCTTGGAATTTCTCATCAAGCTTCCGCATCCATTGCTCAAACACGTCTGCGGTCATCCAGGCCATTCTGTTGGCTTCATAATGCACAGGCAAGGATTTAATCCCTGTGAAACACTGTGGATTCCTGCGTTTCCCAATGATGAGCAAAGGCAGCTTCTCCGAGCCGTCCACGTTTGCCCCGACCACCAGAGTCACTCTGTCTTTGCACAGTTTTCCAACCGAGCAGGTTTCTCCTTTAAATGCAAATGTATTTGTAGGTAACATTCGATAGAGCAACCCAGTCTCTTTTATATTAAACACATTTTTAGGACGGTAATCACTTAAATAATAAGGAAGTACATTTTGACACCAGACAACCGAAGGGTCTGCGGGTGCGGCTGTAGGGTCTACAGGCTGAGCTCTGAATACTAAGCCATACCTAGATTTAAAGCGATCCAGCCAACCATTGCTGCACTTGAAATCATTATGGCCCAGTTTCTGGGCAAAATCATTAGCTTTGAGACGCAGCATTGGACCATTAACGGGCACATTCAGACATTGCGCAATTCGATACCACCTCATTAATGCCTCTTCCAGATCGGTGTAAAAAGCAGTCCTCAGCCTTTTTCTCTTTGGGTCAAATCTCAGAGATTCAAAAGCTTCTAGAACCTTGTCTTTATTCTTCATGATAGAAGACAAAGAATTTTTCTTTATTCCATATTCAGCTGCAATCTCTGCTTTCTTCTTGCCACTTTCCACAGCGTTGATGATGTCAATCTTTTCCTCGATGGACAGGCTTTTCTTTTTCTTTGCTGTGATGGGCAGAGTGGAGGCCTCCCCAGGACCTTCTGCCATCTCAGCCAGCGCTCGTGCGGACCTTTCTCTTCCTCCTTCCTGGTGTCTGCTTCTTTACCGAAACCCACTTTCCAGTAGGATTCTGATGTTTGCTTTGGATCCCACTTCCCAGGTGAGATGTTGCCAAGTGCCTTATCGTTTTATTCTTTAGGAAATTGATGACTAAGCACACTCTTCCCAAATGATCCGCACAAGAAAAAACAAGGTATGTGGATGGGCTGTTTCAGAAGAGAAATCTCCCTAGCAGGACCTTGCATCGTTTGCTTTAGTTTATTCAGAGTTCCAGAAGTCAGGCGAAAATAGAAATCTCATTAGGTCAAACCTGTCTGGTCCTGCTGATGTATTTTTGGAACTTCAGTCCTTTAAGATGATCCATTTTAACCATGCGCACATTCAACCTCTTATTAATTCTTCATAGAAGGGCTCAAAGAGATAACAAGAAAAAAAATCTTCCGGTAATTTTCATGCAAAATGTTACCCCTTAATTGCCAAGGCTCCTTCGATGGGGAGGAAAAGTGTAGCATTCTCCTGGGACGTCAGGATGGATCTTCTGTCTTTTGAAAATGTTAAAGAAAAAAAAGAGTAGCAATTTTAGCATTAACATATCAATTATCTATCAACAATTACACGTATACCCATTAGTTGTAGTCCTAACAACAGTGATAAAGATGGAAACATGTTTCTGAAAATCAAAGAGCAAAGCTTCCAGGAGAAATGCTTACCTCAGGGAGAGCCTTTCTAAAGAGCTCTCTACCTCTGCTCTGCCAGTGGGGTCCTCACTTGTCTCAGCAACAAATCAGACAAACAATCTGCTTCAAGAGTTTGGGCTTACCAAAATTAAAGCACTAAAAATGATTCTGGATAGCTCCTTGGTGGCTATTTTCTACCCGAAGCCAGACTCTGGGCCCCTCTGGCTTCTCTAAAAGAAAAATATAGTCATTAGTCACAAGGTCCAACTTTTAATAGCACATGAAAGACAGTGTCTCATTTATAGGAGGCTGGGCGAAAATGCTTCTCACACACGCACACCCCAAACTGAATCAAATCAAGTGATGGGAGAACGCCATTTAAAAAAAAATCTAAATCCCATTCTATTGAAATGCTTCAAAACCCATTAATGTTTTTATCAATTTCACACATCAGTCACATGGACAAAGCCCAGAAATAGTTAACACAATGCTTAGAATAAATCACTTATGATGAGAATGCAATGCAGAAAAAGACTGGAGGACATGCCTAGAGGTCAAAAATCAGACCTTGGTCTATTTACAGGTTTTTCTTTCTTTTTAAAATTTTTTCTTTTTTTATTTTAATTCACTCATTCTTTTAAGGGTCATTGGTTTTTTTTGTTGTCATCGTTGTGTTCTCTTTTGTCTCGTTGTCTTGCTATGCCTTGTTTTTTTGGTGCATATTATTATCTCTGCAGATCTATCTAGATAAGATAGGCTGGATGAACAGTCTGGAGGAGAAAACAATGGGACCGATGGTTCAGGGGGACATGGGAGAGGGGGAGGCTGGGGTAAGGTGGTGGTGTTGACCAACCCAGGGACAGGGGAGTAACAAGTGATCCAAAATTAGTGGCAAGGAGGGTGTGAGAGGCCTGGTAGGGATTCAGCAAGATAGTAACCGAGAGAAATTACTGTAACCGATGTAACCGAGAGAATGTAACCAAGAGAAATTACTGAAACCCAAATGAAGGTAGAGCATGATAGTGGGACAAAAGCAAAGTAAAAGGAAATAAAGGAAAGAACTAGGAGACAAAGGGTATTTATAGAGGTCTAAATACAGGCATGT
>NW_022109768.1:4317898-4321182 GCF_000313985.2 Echinops telfairi | reverse complement strand
GAGAATGATGATGGCAACAAATGTACAAATGTGCTTGACACAATGGATGGATGGATGGATTGGGATAAGAATTGTACGAGCCCCCAATAAAATGATTTTTTTAAAAAGAGTGTGAAGGAAAAACTCCACAAGCTCCCCACCCCCACCCCCTTTGGGACCTCCACATTTTTATCTGTAAAATTAAAGGTTCTGCCTTGGTGGCAATCAGATAGGCTGTGGGCTGTTACTCACAAGGTTGGAGGTTCAAACCCACCAGTCGCTCTGCAGGTGACCAGTGAGGTTGTCTGTTCCCATAGAGATTTATAGTCACTCAGAAAGCCTAAGGAACAGTTTTCCTCTATCCTGTTGGGTTGCTAGGAGTCAGCATTTACTTGATGGCAACAGCAATGGGCCCACAATATAAAAACATGGGCTTTGGACCTGGGCAGATTTGAACTAAGAAGCAACTCTACCGTCTGCACTCCTGTGACTCTGGACAATTCATTTCCCCATTTGAAGCCTCAGTTGCATTACCTAAAAAATGGTGGTATCACCTGCTTCCTTGGATAGTTTCGTGTGCAATGAGATCCCGTGAGAGAAGTGTAAAGCAACTTGCCACTGCATTTGTTGTTGCTGTTATCTGAAATCAAGGGAAGGAAACTTGTCTGATCTTGTGCTTTCCCTGGGACCAGGTGCAGAGGGGATCATCAAGAACCACTGGGCTTTCATTGGCTGGTTTTTGGAAGTAGAGTGCCAAATCTTTCTTCCTAATGTATCTTAATTTGGAAGTCCACAGGAATCAGCGGTTTCACAGCAGCACCTGGCCCTCACCGGATAGGCAGGTAGTGGCTACAGGAGAATCCTACCACTGAACCACCACTGAGTCCCAGGGCAGTACTGAGCCCTTCACTAAGCTGCTCAGTAAGGAGCACTGGTAGCAGATGTGTTCGGTAGCTATCCACAAGGTCAAGAGTTTGAACACACCAGCTGTTTCACAGGCGAAAGACAGGGATTTCTACTCCCATGGAGTCACAGTTTGGGAAACTCACAGGGCAGTCCTTCAGGGTCACTATGAGGCTCAGTAGGTGTGTGGTGAGATGCACCTTGGTGTCCTTTCTCGACTTCAGCAGAATAGTGAGTTACAATCCAGGGACTTTATTAAATCCCACTTGTAACAGGAGCAAAACCCCCATTTGGAAAATATATAGAGAAAAGGGCTTTCCTTGAGCAAAACGGTCCTGTGGAAAGTCACAGGGCCCCAGATGGACAAGATGCTAACTGGCTAATTTGACAAACTGGTGTGCTTACTGTGTGAGGCGGCGTGGGCACTGCATCACTCTCGCTCTGCCCACAGTCCCCCCCACACTTCCAGACGACATGTACACTGGAAGGGTGGCTTGTGGACAAACCCCTCTGGCTCTGTTTTTAAAAATTTCCATCTCAAAGAAGTACATTTTATAAAGGTCTGACTTCCAGTGGTCTGACCGTCTTAACAATGAGAATGATAGTCTGGCCTCTACTCCTTGACTAGCTGTATTCCAAACAAACCACAGGCAGGTAAGCCGGGTTTCAAAGGTCACACAGTTCTAATGTCTGGAACCCAGACTTTCCAATGTCAAGTCTGCGATGTACTTGAATCACACTTGGCAGGGCCTCCTCTGACCACAGTTACAGTCTCTGCCCCCAGCGACAAGCCGTCAGCACTTTCAACATCAATACAAACAAAAAAGAAATGAAAAAGGGGGGCGGGTACGGAGGGGGAAGCAGGCCTCCACAGACGAGAAGCCCATTATGAATTCTGTGAACACAACTAGCAACCATCTATAACGGTTAGGGAGAGCTGACCTTCCTACATAAGTAAGATGTAGTAATCCCACTATAAATCAAGAAGAATCTTGCTCATTTAAGGGACTTCCCTGTATATTCATTTCTTGCAATTGCCTATAAATCTATTTTTTTCAAACCAAAGAAAAAAATTAAGCTTTTGTTTCATAGGAAGATACTAACGTTGAGAAAAGGACCACTTTTACAAGAGAAAATACAACAAGCCCCAGACTTGTGTTATCCAAGAAGAAAGGAGCATCTCCCCAACTCCTCCTTTCCTTTCCCTACCTTCCCTCCTTTCTTCCACTGCCTCAGCTGCACTTGGCTTTTCAGAAATAAATTCTATCATCTTATATGACAAGGATTATCGACAAATACCTTGAATTTCCCTCCTTGCCCCCTCCCAGGTAAAACAATAAAAGATTCAGAATCAGATGACTGGTCAAATTAATGATAGTGTTCCCTTCTTTTAGGGAGATAATTCCCCTCTGAATATTAACAATATGCATTTCTTTCTAAAACTGTCATTAAAAATTAATTCACACGTCTGTGAAAAGATCCAATCTTTCTTTATTCCTCAATCACATTTCTATTGCAAAGCCAGACAAGATAGACGTTTTCCTTAGAAAAAAATAAAAGAAGGAACCAGCATTGTGTCGTCAATGAAGCTGATAGTCACCATACTGCTCAAGGTAATATGTTTTTTTATGTTTCTTCTTTTTGAGAATGGCAGCAGGTATTATTTTTCAGAAGTATTCCTTCTCTAACAGAAAAAGGCTGTATTGCTTGTCAGGGACTAGCCTCTCGTCGGTTGATTGTAAGGCCAGCCAAAGAAGAACAGGTAACTCACCAACAGGCTGACCAATTGAACTTCAAATAAAGAACACAATGGTCAACTCTACCACTCCTAAGAGAAATAGAAGCCATCTTTCAAAAAGGCCTGTGCTTTTTTCTTCTTCTCCGGCATGGCCAAAAACGAAGCAAGGGGTGGAGGAAGGCTGGAAGAATTTACTGTTTGCCAGGGCCAGGGGGCAATAACACGGATTGCCAGGTGGCACCCAAATTGGTACAGAGCTTCTGGAGATGGGCAAGTTAACAATGTGGTACAACCACTTTTAAATGTGCTTAACTCTTAGTTTTAATCCAGCCAGTTCATAGCTAAGATTTGATCCTGAAAGAATAATCAGTGATACAAAAAAGGATTTTGCTTACAAGTGCAGTAATTTTGTATCACTGCACAACCAATTAGTACACACTCAGTGGTTTAAGGCAATGCCCATGGATGATCTCACAGTCTGTAGGCCAGGTGTCCAGGCCTCTACTGGATCCTCCACTCAGCTTCTCACAAGGCCACGTTCACGAGGGGGCTGCCATTGTTTCTGGAAGTCCTGGGGAAGAAACTGCTCCCCAGCTCACTTGGGTTGACCAGAGAGTTCAGCTGTATGATGCTGTTGTAGGAATGAAGCTCTGGTTTACTTGCT
>NW_022109768.1:4311052-4316275 GCF_000313985.2 Echinops telfairi | reverse complement strand
CCCAGCAGACAGTAAGTGCTCACTAACCCTTGTTAAAGCAGTTGATGAAATATAGATCTATGCAACGAAGACAAGACACTGACCACAATGTTGAATGTGCCCGTTAGGGGATGGAACATAAGTAAGTTTAATTTCTTCTTGGTCTTTGTAGTTAAAGCAACTTCTAAGACTCTCATGTTCTACTTTTGTAACAGGTTTTTAAGAAAACCAACATGAAGTTTAAAAAAAAAAGTGGCATTCCTGTCATAGACTGAATTGTGTCAAGTTGGCTGGGCCATGATACTTAGGGGTTAGGTGGTTATGTAATGATGTGATCATCCCAACATGTGATCTGATAAGATCAGCCAATAATCAGCTGTGAGAGGATGGGGTGGGGGGATGTAATGCCCTTACATCCCTGATCTGATGTTACATAGTGTTTCCCTGGGGCAAGGGATGCATCCCCTTTTCTCTTAGAAGAGCCAGAGAGTGTGTTAATTGAGCAGAGATAAGGGAACTTGGGATCACGAGAAAGAAGACCTGGGAGTGGATCCAGCGCTTTGGAGCAGTTTCCCTGTACTGAGAACCTCAGAGACCCAGGGGAAGCTTGATGTCAAGACATGTGGATATTTCCAAGGAAAACCAGGCCCACAGAAAATGAACCGAGACAAGGGCCTTCCCCTGCCAACACAGAGAAGTCTGCTTCTGGGGCTGGACCCCTGCATTCCCATTTCTAAGTCCTAAATTGCTCGAGAATGCATCTCTGTTCGCCACATCATTCATGGTATTTTTGTTAAAGCAGTGCTAGATCACCAAGACACGTCCCATTCCAAACACCTAGTAGGTAATAAGTGATTCTCCTTTTATCAGTAATTAACAGCCCCTTGCAGGGAATCAACCACCTTCTCAATTTAAGTAAGCATTCATTCACAGTCTTCCAAAAACAGATAGGAAAAAAAAAAAGTCTACTTAATCCTGTACCGTTATCCTAAGGACCAGAGGTTGTTAGTATTCTGGAATTTGCCTAGTGGAAAGCAGAAGATTTAGTTCTACAATTTAAACAGTTAGCCAGTTTCCTGGTGCTATGAATGAACAAAGCAAGTCCAAAGTTCAGCACCTGTCCTCTCCCAGACAAAAATCTTTGTTATCATGGGAAATGGATAAACACACAGAAGAGTCTACAGATGACTAACATGGAAGCTCAAATCAAGTGCTATGGAATCAATGAGGAAACACATTCCCACAGGGAAGATAAGAGACAGTTCAAAAAGGAAGTAATTCTGAGTTCTACCATCAAGGCTGCATAGCTACCTGATGACAGATAAGGAGAAAGGAAAGCATTTCAAGTGTTAGGGATAGAGAATAAAACATAGAGGTGGGAAACTACAGGTCAGTTTGAAGCATAAACAGTTCTGTGTAATGTAAGCTATACAGAGAGAGAAAAAGAGAGACAGAGACGGAGAGTGAGGAAAAGGTGGTGTAGTAGTTATGCAATTGGCTGATAACTGCCAGGTAAACCATTCGAAACTACTAGAAAGACAAGGCTTTCTACTCCCTGAAAAAGTTAGTCTTGGAAACCCACAGAGGCAGTTCTACCCTGTCCTATAGGGTCGTTTTGAGTCAGATTGGACTCGGTGTCAAGGGGAAGAATACACTGGAAAGGAGATTGGGGTAAAACCGTGGTGAACTCTTAATGCCAGAGTACATAAGCTTTTACTCAGTGAGCCATAAATGCCCTTCCAGATTTCTGAGTGGGAGCTTAAGAAGATCACACAACAAGCTTTCCCATATTATAACAAATGCACAAACCAATAGGCATTTAGAGTACTCCGACTCCAATGATAAAATATATCAAATATGCACATGCAGGTCATATGCAACTGAACTAAGCTGTCTATGTACCTTCTATGAACATTTTTAATGTATTAAGTCTTTATACTTTCCATGGACTTCTTCAGATGTTACATTAACCAGCATCTTGTAGTAAACGGTTTACTTCCAGAAAATCACACTGTACAATCAGTGCCCTACATCTCTCTGTGGAATGGGAGCTGCTGCCGCTGAAGAATGATGAAAGTTCTGAGGCTTCACCAGAAGTTCCCAGAAAAGATATGATGATATCTACTCTCTACTTTCATGTTAGCAAACATTACTGATAAGCAGAGATGATGCTCACTTCCAAAATTTGTATGGACGTTTAACTCTCTCAGAAAGAACCACAGCAACATTCTTCAACCTACTGCTTCCTTTCCTCCCAGATCACTAAATACTGGAACAGACTACCAGACAGGTGAATATAAAGTACTTGACTTTTTTGGGAAAGCTGGGTAAATAGCCAATATCTGGCAAAGGGAAACGAAAAGATCATCCCCGATGTCACAAGCATATACCTATATTCTTTGGTGCCACCGAATTGGTTCCTACTCACAGCAACCTACGTACGACAGAATGGAATATTGCCTGGTCCTGGGCCATTCTCACCATTGTTGTTTTGCGTCAGCCCATTGTGGTAGCCACTGTATCGGTCCATCTCGTCCAGGGCCTCTCTCTTTTTGGCAGCCCCTCCACTTTACAACCGTGTACAGCAGGTTCTTTTCACTTCTCCAAACATAAATGCCAACCTTGAGGGAAGGAATGGTTCCTGTTCTTCCTGAAGGGAATACTCATGCTGGCTCCTAGTGACCGTGTAGGACAAGGTAGACCTGCCCTGTAATTCTTTAGGCGGGTAGAAACCCCCCAATGAGCTTTCTGCTGATTTTTCAAATGGCTGACCGTGTGGATTACACCTCAGTAGTAGCCACCGGGGTTCCTTCCTGAACCGAATGGGAAGACAGAATCCCCCAAGCTCTGGGGAAAGGAGGATGGAGAGCAGAAACGAAGAAAATGGGAAAGAAAAAAAGTATCCTGCTAAATAGGGCTAAGTTCAAAATCAAATCTTTCAGTTAATGTGAAACTCTACTCCCCAAATCCCAAAGAGTACTAGTTGTGGTTTCCTTTATCCCAAAGTATATGTAAATTTTCACTACTTTCCATCACCAGCTGAAGTAGCTGTTAGGTTTTTCTGAGCATTCAAAGTTCCCTTGAGGCAGTAGAAATCATGGGACGATAATTCTGTGTACAGCCTTGTACAGTTTAACAGTATTTATGAAGACTAATGAAGCATAGTACCACAGCAGTATTGGACTGAATGTCTACGAAACAGGATTCTGAGCATTTTCACCATGCAGAAGTGAATAAACTTTCTAAGTGGTTCCAACTCCATCAGAATCCTCCATTAAAGCTACCAGCTGTTGGAGCTGCTCAGCAAACTTTAGGTAGGGATGAATAACTGAAACAACTGTCTACCTTTCTACTATAGGAAACACTTCTGGGTCTATCATGCTTAGTAAATTTAGTGAAGCTAAGCTTTCTGAAATGCAGGGACAGGTAGTGGGAATCCTAAGGATCCAGTCTGCGCAAACAGTTCCTCATTGTTCATATCACTCAAACACCACTAAGCAGTGCCTACGCCTCTCCCTGTACCTGTACAGGAAGCACCTGTATTCGACTATGTTTCATTCTGTTTGTATCAATAAAATTAACCATTATTTGAGATTGGGATCCCGTTCCTAAAATTAAGCTCCTCAATCGTTATTTGGGATCCCTTTCCTAAAACTGACTCAACACCAACACAATAGCTTGGAAGAGAAAATCGACAATACAATGTAGGGCGGAAGTTACAGTTTGAGCAAGTTAGTTTATGCGTTTTTCTTTGGTTAAGGACAGTCCTTTAAGACATGGGCCCTTTACAGACTGATTGGTATTTGGGGATGTCAGTGTTCCTTTTTCAAAAGGGACGCATTCTGTAGAGTTCAGTGGAGCTTGAAATTTTATAGTTAAGTATTTTATGACATAGGTATTTGCTTTTCTCAGAGGAGAGGAAAGATATTTGTACAGGGACATACTTTTAACTCTAGTGCACTTGAACTCCCCGGAAATTTAGAGGCGGAGTCCTATCTTTGGACATTTTCCCCCCTAAATATCTTGTCCGCTAATGTGGCAAATACCGTGCCAAATAATGGCAAATGAGAATTACTGTCTAAAGAGAGTAAATTCCATGATGTACCCAAGTTACTCTTCGTATTTCTGCAAGTGAAATGGGGTGAAAATGAACTTCCAAGACTGCCAAAGGAAGGGCAATGACAAGTACAGTTCGAAGGGAGATGTGAGTGGATGGACCACAAGGATATCCTGTATGTAAATGAGCTTCAGGTATGTCTAGCATCCCAAGGGAGCCATACTTTGCCCCCTTTTGGTGCTGGGGATGGGGAGAGCATCTTAAGTACTACTTGGGGTCTTGGATTTAGGAAACTGCAGAAAGTTCCGAGAGAAGGGATTGGTTAGTGGCAGTTCTCTTTTTAAGAAGCGGTGAGACCTGCAGGCATGCAGAGCTCTGAGGTCTGTGGAAAGATAGGAAGGAGGAGCAAGAATAAAATTGGGTTTCAGGGTTCCGCCGTCAGTGAGAGATCAGGCAGGCCAGAGCAAAGAAGAGCAAGTAACAAGAGCTCGGGGACGCCAGGCACAGGGTCTGGTTTCCTCGAAGGAGGGGTGGGAGGAGAGCTCTTCAGGAGTTGAAGCAGCAAGGGTGGGGCGCTCGAATCTCGTGTGCCCCTCTGTCCGCGTTTTCCCTCTCACCTCCCCCACGGGGCTGCAAAAACCTTCGTCATGCTCTCCGGCGGCTGAGACAGACGCTTTGGCTCGCCTGAGGTCTGCGTGGGAGAGAACTACGTCCACCTCCACCCCCCCACCAGCTCACAGTCTGTTGGGGGGCCGCCTAACGCGTAAGGCCGGGCCGGGGGGCTGAGGGGGGTGTGTGAGTGAGAAAGACCTCTGACCTAAGGTCAGGCGGGCGCGCCCTTCGGCACGCTTGCAATGCTGATGGGTGCGCGGTCCAGACCCACGCGCAAGCCCACCTACAATTCGACTGCCGCCGCCGCCGGAAAATTACCTAGGCAACGGCCCCGGCAGAGCCCCGGATGTGGTTGCTAGGGCCGCAGCGGAGGGGCGGGGCCAGCCGCCGGGAGCGGGGCAAAAGGGGCCTCGCGGGAGGCGCCGCTGGCACCATCGAGACGTGGCCGGGTCGGGCCAGCCGAGGGGGAGAGCGAGGCCGTCCAGGGCCCGGGACAACGCTACTTCCGGTCTCCTCACTTCCGGCTCCGCCGCCCCGGGTGCTGGCTCTCGGAGGCCGGGCTGAGAGGTCGCCGG
>NW_022109768.1:4303850-4310502 GCF_000313985.2 Echinops telfairi | reverse complement strand
CCAGAGTGGCACTCTCGGGGTAGGGTTGCGTGCATTGGATGGAGAGGGGGTTTGCAGGATTCTAAGTCTTGGAGTGGGCTACTTTCGGGACGGGCGGCCCATCCCATTGCTCTCCTCTCGGCGGCGCTCACTTCCTCTCTCCCGCCGCGGGAGGACGGGGGAGAGCGATAGTCCCTCCGGGAGGTTGGTCTGGCTGCGGTTGAAAAGTCCCAAGTCTGAGTGGACTGGCGAAGGCGTCCAAGGACAGCTGGAGGCTGGGAGGAAACTGTAATGCTGCCTTCTCTTCCGTTGCTCCTCGCCAAGGGACTGCCGTTGACGTGTCTCGGAAAAGGAAAGAGAATCTCCCCCCCCCCCTTGGAAAAAACAATTTCCCGACGCCCTTGTGCAATAAAGTGTTTGGCTGCTCCTAGAAAAGAAAGGACCAAAGTTTGAACCCACCAGGCGCGCTGTGGGAGAACGTGGCCGTCTGCTCCTGGAACCTTCCTTAAGCCCTCTGTAGGGTCGCTGGGAGGGGAATCCAAGCAGTCTAGGGCACTGGGTTGGATTCGTTTCTTGTGTCCTGCTGCCTGAGCCCTCTGATCTCAAGAAGGTTGTCGTTTGCACTTCGTGCAGAACCTCAACCCCCTGCCATCGAGTGGATTCCAACTCTTGGAGACCCCGTTGGCCGCCCACCCTCTTTCGGGATTTCTAAAGCCTCCTGCCCCCTCGTGTTTCTCAGAAAGATACATGAAATCGGTAACTTGGTTCTCTTTTTTCAAGGAAAAGTGGCAGTTTTGCTAGACCACTCCTGAATGAGTGTTTTCACCTTCAAGGGCGTGTTCATGTTAACGATTTAATTAGCTTCATTGGCATACAAATGTTCAATTAAATCCCCTGTGTGCAAGGGTACCGAGATTGCTCATTCCACTGCTGCCATCTCAAAACGACTGCAGCAAACTGTTCTAATTGTCCTTTTCTTCAATGTGCCCTGTGTTGTTGCCCTTGCTCAACTTGACCTCTTCCCTGCCTGACCTACCTGACTCTCATTAGCTGAGAAAATAGAAAACCCTTCCAATCGCCTTTGATTTTCTGAATTAAAATCTGTCTCAGCTACTTTGCTTCCTTGATCATGTAGTTTTCCTTGAATTAATAGTTTGCCTAATCCTCTTTCTTGATTTGGAATCTGTGGTTTAGGGATCTTTCATGATCCCACCTCTGGAAGTGATGTGCAAAGTTCTGTGTGAATACATTCCCCTCTCACCTGCCTTCTCTAAAGTCCTTTTTTGTTAAAGTCCATTCTTGCGATCACATCTCGACAGAGATCTGTAGAAAGTGGTTAGGAAAAAAAAAGTGGTTAGAAACCATTTACTGCTTAGAGAGTGGGTAAGTTGAGGTTTGTAAAAACATTTTTGTGTGAAGGTTTTTCCAAGCTGTTAATGACTGGGTTTGGCACCTTGGAGAGTGGAGTGCAGAGATTATAGCCGTGTTTCTACATTTCTTCCTCCTCCTCGAAAAGGAAGGAAGACTGCCTGCTTACTGAGTTCCCGATTTGTGGTTTTGAGGTTTCTTTTTTAGGATGACTATTAATGGCCAGTGACCTGGCAAGCCAGTAAGTTTATGCATCGGTGTGTGTGCTAATTTTGTACACCTTGAATAGCATCAATCTACTGGGTCCAGTTCAGTGTAAAAAGTTTAAATTTTGTGGGTAATTTGCTAATATTTTCTTCCTTTTCATCTTCTATGCACCTTGGGCTTCAGCTTTGACAAGGAAAAGCAAGTAAGGTGGCATGGCCAATGATATGTGTGCTTATTGTGACCTCCCCTTCCCTCTCTTTGGTGTTAAGTATTTTAATGCCTGGGTCTCCCTTTTAAATAACTTAATATCCTTCTAAATGAAAGTTTGGGGCCCAGTTTGATTTTACTTTTTTGATTGTGGTTTGCTGATTGAGAGTCTGAATTCTAGATGTTGACTCTTGTTTCATAGGATGTTAGAGTTTGAAGAGACCTGTATATCATGTCCTATGTAGAGCAACCCGGGTTTTCTTCCCATAGAAATTAAAAAGAAAATTCTTCTCTGTATGCTACCATAAAAGCAGTAATGTTCATTTACTTGCCTTGTGCCAAGTGCTTTGCATGAATATCTCACTTCATCTTCACAGCAACCATAGAAGGTAACCAAAGCCCCCAGTTTCACAAGGGGCTTCAAAAAATTTATGGAAAAATAGAATTAAAAGATAATGAAATTTGTCCCACAAACTTGGGATCACCCTCATATAATGAGGAAACTGAAACTAAATAATTGAAGCCAAAGTAAGCTACTCAGAATTAAATTGTTGGAGCTAGGATTTAAACCTAAGTTTTCTGATTTCAGGCTGTTAGCTCTCACTACTCTTTTAGGCTCTAGACTGCTTCTACCACATTGCATCCTTTATGAATGATGTTCACCTTCTTGTCTATCAGATGTTATGAAAAGGGAGTCTTTTCATAAATGAATACCTGGTGTGACTATCATACCAAAAAGTAAGATAAAGGAAGATGGAGGTCTTATAGAATGGTATTTTATCATGCTTTGCCATGGGGATAGATATAAGTGTTTTGTGTGCCTTTTTCTCTGTGGTTTTGTGAGTCTACTTATTATAATGAGGAATAAAGATGTGAAAATAAGGTCATAAAAAATCTGAGGTATAAAGTAACATTTAGAATGATTAATGGGGATAACAGAAAGAGGTAATTCAACAGAAAACTTAAAGTTACACGATTATGGTTAAAAACTATGTCTATAGACTGGAAAATGAATAGTTGCACATAATATAGAAGATAATGACATAGACCAGGGCTGTTTAAATGTCAGATATCCACAATTATTGGATCTGGGATGTATGAAAAGAATGTAAGACAGAAGGATGTGGATATAATCTTGTTATACTTGGCCTCTATCAGCTTTAGGGAAGTCTTAGAAGGTACTGAGAAGTCCTTGCAGATTATTGGCTATTCTCTACAAAACTATATATGTGTTTTCTGTCCTTTACCCCTCTTCATTCCCTTCATTACCCTTTCCTTCATTTCTTCTAAATTTTTATCTTAGGATGAACATAGTACCTCTCTGACGAGATTATATGCCTGTGATACCCACTGCCATCCAGTCAGTTCTGACACGCAGCCCTAAATAGGATGGAGTCGAACTGCTCCCCAGGGTCCCAAGACAATCTTGTAGGGGGCAGACACCTTCATCTTTCTCCTTTTGAGTGAGTTTGAACCACTGACCTTGTGGGTAGCAGCCGAATGCTTGCCCACAGTACTTTTTTCCTGTTAACAAATACATAGAATTGGACACTGGTACAAGTATTTAGTAAAAGGTCACCAGGAAAAGGCCAATCTCTGAATTTTTAACCGAAATTGCTTGACTCTAAAACTTGTACTTTCACAATGGTGAATTAAATTATTTCATTACATTGGGTATGTAGCAGTGGATTCAGAGAGTAGTGATGTGCTGTTCAAAGGAAGCCAGAGTTCCCAAGGCTGTAAGCTTTTATGTGAGCAGACAGCCTCATCTTTCTACGATGGAGCTGGAGGTGGCTTATGGGTAGCAGCCCAACACATACTCAGCAGCGCCACCAGGGCTTCTTGGAGTAACTTACAGGTACTTCAAATCCAATATGTCTAAAATTCAACTGATTTTCCTCCCCTTTCTCCTGAAAAAATCCCAACTCGTGGTCCTCTTTCCTTATACCTTATTTCAGTGAATGATGCTATTAGTTGTAAAATCTTAAAAACTTAATAGCTTTTTCCTTTTTATCTAATATTGTCCATCTTTCAACAAGTTTTATTAATTTTACTTTCTAAAGGTTTCTTCAGTCTGTTTTCTCCTGTTTCTGTTACCTCCACTTTAGTTGGTTACCATTGTCTTGCCTGAAACTTCTACACTAGCCTTCATTCTGATCCTCCCCTTTCGTTTGTCCCCTTTCTGATCCATGTCCATCCTAAAAGCACAGTGATTTATTTTCAAACCGATGGTCGTACTCTTCACCATCCTTTTTTGGTTTCCCATTGCTTTGTAGGGTAAAAAGATAACCCAAAGAAAAGTTTTATTGGCACGTAATTCATATGTCATACGATTTAATAGGTCAGTCATATTAAGAAGAGTTGTACAATCATCACAAAAATCACTTTCAGACCATTTTCTTCTAGACTTGTTACTAGCTCCACCCTCTCCCCACACTCCCCTGCCATGCCCCATGGTAATTATTAGTCCACTTAACCATCTCTATAGATTTAGCTATTCTGGATTTCATATTTGGAAAATCAGACCATCGGAAAACACATATTTCCGATGGTCTTAGGAACCGACACACCACTCCTATATCCGTCTTAACACTGGATGGTCCTGTGCCATCCTCACAATTGTTCTTTTGCCTATGCCCACTGATGTAGCCACTGTGTCAATCCATCTGGATTAAGGGCCTTCCTCTTTTTCACTGTCCCTCCACTTTACCAAACATGATGTTTGGCAGGTGTGCCCACATGCAGATATGCCACATACCAGGCAGGTGTGCCCACATGCAGATATGCCACATACCAGGCAGGTGTGCCCACATGCAGATATGCCACATACGAGTACCCAGAGTGAAGACTTACCCATGCTACACCATGCTCCAAGACAAAATTTCATTTGTCTTTAGGAATAAATATTTCACAATACATAATTGGATATTGTTTTTGTGATTAATCGCTGTGCTTTAGTTATGTTCAATTTTTAACAATGAAAATACATCCTGCATATCAGATATTTACATTATGATTCATGTAACAGTAGCAAAATTATAGTTATGAAGTAGCAACAAAAATAATTTTATGGTTGGGGTCACCACAACATGTTGGACTGTATTTTAAAGGGTTGCGGCATTAGGAAGGTTGAGAACCACTGCTCTAGCCTCATCTTGTATCCTGTTCTTTTAATTCTGCACTTCACCCATGCTGGACATCTTCAGCCCTTAGTACTTGTTTTCCTCCCTGGCATTACAGGGCCTTTCCAAAGTTCCTTTCTAAGGGTGATTCCCCCCTTTCTTAGCTTATTGTGCTGGAGAAGAATATTGAAAGTACCTCAGACTACAAAGAGATCTCTCTTGGAAGAAGTTCGACCAGCGTGCTGGAGGCAAGGATGGCAAGACTTTCTCTTACATACTGTGGACATATTGTCAGGAGAGACCAGTCCCTGGGGAAGGAAAGGACATCATGTTTGGTAAAGTGGAGGGACAGTGAAAAAGAGGAAGGCCCTTAATCCAGATGGATTGACACAGTGGCTACATCAGTGGGCATAGGCAAAGGAACAATTGTGAGGATGGCACAGGACCATCCAGTGTTAAGTTCTGCCAACTCGATGGCACCTAACAATAACAGCCACTGTTGACACCTTAGTTGAAGTACCCCTCAACCCCCTTGGGGAATATGCTAACCCCAGAATAGATGAAAACATCGGACATTTACCATAGTTGCAATTTGTATTTCTTTATATGAGGCTTTGGTGATTCAGTGGCAAAATTCTCTTACCATGCAGGAGACCCAGGAGTCCTGGGTCCCTAGTGAGTTGTACAGTTGGGCTGCTAACCACAATGTCAGCTGTTTGAAACCACTGAAAAGATTTGCATCCTGGAAATCCACAGGGGCAGTTCTACCCTGTCCTAATGTGTATGAGTCAGAATTGACTTGCTGGCATTGAGTATGCGAGAGACGTGGGTTTGGTTCCCAGCCATTGCAGCCTTTACGCTGCCGTTGGCTGTCTGTCAATTAGGGCTTGTGTGCTGCTGTGATGATGAACATGTTTTAGTACAGCTTTCTGACCCTAAGTACAACCCTATCCCATCCTAACAGCAATAGTATGTTTCTTTGAGTCCATTGCTGCAACCACTTCATCAGTCCAACTCATTGAGCATCTTCTCCCCTTTCACTGACCCTCTTCTTTTACTGAGGATTGTGTCATTCTTTAGGGTATCGACAGTAGGTGAAATGAAGTCTTGCCATCCTGGCTTCCAATGAGCATTCTGGCTATAATTTGCCATCCTGGCTTCCAGTGAGCATTCTGGCTATAATTGTTCCAAGACAGATTTGCTTTTCTGGCAGTTCAGGGTATATTTGATATATTTTTATCAACACTGTAAATCAAATGCGTCAATTCTTCTTCAGTCTTACGGTTTCATTATCCATCTTTCTTTGGTTTCAGATTTGCCTTATGTTTGCCCATTGTTGGATTTCTTCACTGCTGATGCCCTGGGTTTTAATGGTACATCCAAGAAACTTTGGAACCTTCGCTTTTTTCTCTGTGCATTGTGATGTTGCTTATTGATCCATGGTATTTTAATCGTTTTATTAGGGGCTCATACAACTCATCACAATCCATACATACATCAGTTGTGTAAAGCACATTTGTACATTCATTGCCCTCACCTAAGCCTCTGGCTTCAGCTCCTCATTTTTTCCCCTCCCTCCCCACTCCCCCCTCCCTCATGAACCCTTGATAATTTATAAATTTTTATTTTGTCATATCTTACCCTGTCCGATGTCTCCCTTCACCCACTTTTCTGTTGTCCGTCCCCCAGGGAGGAGATCATATGTAGATCCTTGTAATGGGTTCCACCTTTCCAACCCTCCCTCCCTCCACCCTCCCAGTATCGCCACT
>NW_022109768.1:4299909-4301352 GCF_000313985.2 Echinops telfairi | reverse complement strand
TAGATTCTTCCATACCCAAACCTACGTCATCAACCAGTTCTGTCATATAATAAGCCTACATCGAGTTTCCCAGACTATGCATTTTTACAGGAGCAGACAGGCATATCTTCTCCTGAGGAGGAGCTAATGAGCTTGAACCAACAGCCTTGTGGTTAGCAGCTTACGAGTACCCCCAGAGGTTCTTTCCCTGGGGTCTACAGAGAACTTAAATTTAAAAGTTATAGGGTATAGATTTCTCTTATATTCTGATTTAAAAGCTTACGTTGTTTCCTCTGGATAATCACTTGTCATTGCGTCGATTGTGCACCTGTTTTCACTGGGGTTGTTTAGATGAGGACCACCAAGGCACTTCGTTCTGATGGATGTGAATCTTCTCCCGGACAGTGAGCAGCTGAGCTCATCAACCATTTGAACCGTTCAGGGACTCCTCCTTCTGGATTGCTGTTGTTTGTTGTTCGGTGCTAGGAAGTTGGTTCTAACCCAACAACCTTCAGTAGGAAAGACAAAAAACTGTTCTGGGCCAGCTTCACAGTTGTTCTGTTTCAGCCCATTGTTGCCGCCATCTTATCCAACACCATCCTCTTTTTCGCTGACCCTGCACTTTACCAGGCATGATCTCCTTCTCCAGGGACTGGTCCGTCCTGCTGACATCCAAATACCCGAGACAGAGCTCTTCACCCTCCTTGTTTCTGAAGAGCGCTCTGCTGCTGACCTGCTTCCAAGGCAAATGTGTTTTATCTGGCAGGCCGTGGTGCCTTCAGTATTCTTTCCAGCGTCATAATTCAGACACACCCGTTCTTCTCCCAAACCCACCACCATCAAGTTGACTATGGTTCATAATCATCTCACGTGGTGTTTCTGAGGCTATAAGTCATTAACGGAGCAGAGAGCTTCATTTTCTCCTGAGGAGCCACTGGTGGGTTTCAACCATGGGCCTTGCAGTTAGCAACCCAGTGGTTAATCTACAGTGCCACCCCAAACAAAACATAACTGCCATCATGTCCAATCCAACTCAGCAACCCTAACGGACAGAATTGAACTGGCCCTGTGGGTTTCCAAGGCTGTAAGTCTTTGTGAGAGTAGAAAGCCTCATCATTCGCCCACAGAGCACCTGGTGGGTTTGAACCATCGACCTGGAGGTTGACAGACCAATGCATAAGCCCCTACACTGTTCCTTGCCATGCTACCAGTGCTTCTTAATTCTTTTCCAGTCTTCATTATTCATTGTCCAACTTTCACATGCATATGGGTTGATTGAAAATACCGTGGATTGAATCAGGCACACCTTAGTCCTCACAATGATATTATTGCTCTTTAACACACTAAAGAAATCTTTTGCTGCATATTTGCCTGATGCAGTATGTCATTTGATTTCTTCTTCTTTTTTAAAAAAAATCATTTTATTAGGGGCTCATACAACTCTTATCACAATCCATACATACA
>NW_022109768.1:4287576-4298637 GCF_000313985.2 Echinops telfairi | reverse complement strand
TCCCCCCAGAACTGTTGCTCTGTTGTTTTCTTCTCCAGATTGTTCATCCAGCCTATCTTATTTAGACAGACCTGTCATTTGATTTCTTAACCTACTGCTTCCACGTGTGTTTTCTACAGATCTAAGAAACATGAAATCCTTCTGGATAGATCTAGTCTATTCCGTTTCTAGAAATCAAAATTAATTTGCATAAAAGTATAAAATCTCTAGAGATACTTTTTAATTCTAATAATGCACTATATAGGATGTTGGTTACTACATTTATTAGTTAATGAATACCTCTTGCTGATTTATAGAAGCTGAACACCAGATATGACTTAAAGCACTTTTCACCTTCAATATCACTAGCCTGTTAATTCTTAACATTAGTGGTAGAACTTTTAGTATAGGCAGTGCCTGGGTACAGATGAGATTCATTCTTCAGTGGGTGCAGGTACATAGAGTTTTTTGTCTTAGAGCAAGGAAAAGGAGCGCTGGTGGTGCTGTGGGTTAGGCATTGGGCTCTGCTATTGCAAAGTTGGCAGTTGAAACCTACCAGCCATGCCACAAGAGGAAAATGAGGCTGTCTGCTTCACCAATGATTTACAGAATCAAACGATATGTAATAAGGTCACTGTAAATCTGAATTGTGATAAGTAAATCTGCTTCACAAGACTTCCTTACAATATTGGAAAGCAAGACTGCTACTTTGAGGACTGGATGCTCCTTTCCCAAGCCATGGTATTTTCCATTGCCTTATATGCATGTGAGAGTTGAACATTTTGAGACAGAAGAAGAATGGATGCATTTGAATTGTGGAGCCAGAGAAGAATACTGAAGGTACCATGGACTGCTGAAAGAACAAACCGATCTGTACTGGAAGAAGTTGAAGGCCGGAGTGCTTCTTAGAAGCAGGATGGTGAGACTTCGTCTTACATACTTTGGACATGTTATCAGGAGAGGCCAGTCCCTGGAGAAGAACATCACACTTGGTAAAGTGGAGGAGCACCAAAAAGAGAAAGGGCTGCAATGAGATTAATGGACAGAGTGGCTGCAACAGTGGGCTCGGGGACAGGAACAGTTGAGAGGATGGCGCAGGACTGGGCAGTGTTTTGTTCTGTTGTGCACAGGGTCACTGGGGTCGGAACAGACTCAATAGCATCTAACAACATAAGTCAATGTTGATTTGTGAGCAGTGGGATTGGGTTTGATTGGTTCTTTTTCCCCCTCGTTTGTTTTAGTGCAGAAAAAGGCTAGAAAACTTCAATGATTTAAAAGTTGTAAGTGCAGTGAGAGTGTGTATGATGAAAAATTTATTGCAGATGGGGGTTAATTCATCAGTTTCAAAGTTATAGCTTTTTTACAAACATTAAAGGGCAAGAGCGAGTAACTTAAAAGTTATGTGATGTATCAAATATTGTCCCACTCTGTGGTTGTTAATTGGTATAGACAAGCAAACATTTAGATATGAAGTGAGTCAGAGCATTAAAAAATATTAATAACACAAATTTGATAGCATCATTTATAATTTAATTTCCTCTTATTTATTTGGACTTGTTTGGTCTTTTTAAGAGGTGCACGGTACTGCTCTGATTTCTTAATGGCGCCATTGTTTAATACAGAGTAGCAGGCGATAATGGCTATTTCATAAGAAGTAGAAGACCGCAATAATTAACTATCTTTTCATTTTCATTCCACTCCTGCCCATTATTATTGCTACTTTACATTCTGCCTCAATGGGAGAGGCCTTCCTTCTGTCTAAATCACTGCTTTTGCTCAAAATCCCTCAGTGGTGGTTTTTTGGTGTTTGTTTTGCTTTTTAAACCTTTACTTTGGACTAATTTAAGACTTGCAGAACAGTTGCAAAAATAGTATAAGAGTTCTCTTATATTCTTCACCCTAACTCCTTTAATGTTAACATTGTACATAACCATAATGGAATTATCAAGAATAGGAGATGAACACGGGTACAATATTATCAGCTAAACGAAAGATTATATTAGAACTTCACCAGTTTTTTGTTACTTGCCTTTTTCTGTCGCAGGATTCCATGCAGGAACCCATGTTGCATGTCTTTGTTACTGGTCTCTTCCAACCTGTCACGGTTCTTCAGTCTTTCCTTGTCTCTCATGACCTTGACTCTTTCAAAGAATACGAATTAGTTTGAGTTTGCCTGTTGTTTCCCCATGATTAGACTGAGCTAATTAATACATTTTGGCAGGAATATCAGAAAAACTGGGCTATGTTCTCAGTGTATTGTATAATGTATTATTTACCATGCTGAGTTTCTACACTCACCTTATTATCTTTCCCTGTGTAGTTGGGAGCTCTCTTGCTGGGTGCAATGGTAGCTCATTGGTAGAATTTTCACCTCCTGTGTGGGAAACCCAGGTTCATTTCCCAACCAGTGCATCGCAAACACAGACACCACCCTTCTGTCAGTGGAGACTCATGTGTTGCCATGACAGTGAATATGTTACAGCAGGAGCTCACTTGTCAGTAGCTAACAACAACTCAAAACAAGTCTTTCTTCCCAGTTCAATTGAGCATTTTTATCCAGGTTACGCAAGAAACCCAAACCCTCTGCCATTAAGTTGATTTCAACTTAGCGCAACACTGTAAGGTGTTTCCGAGACTATAAATCTGTACTGCCTCTGCCAGCTTCATCTTCTCCCTCAGAGCAGCTGGTAGATGTGCACTACTGACTGTGTGCCTGACCCATCGTGCCAGCAGGGCTTCAGTCCACTTGGGCATCACTTAAAGTTCAGGATGCAGTCGATGAGATAGGTTGGGCTTGTGCTAACACTATACTGGAGTCTAATCATACTTTTCCTTTAAACATCTCGAACAATTGTCATGTTTTAACAGTGATCCGTTAACAGCAAGTGGATAGGGATTCACTTTTGTGTTTGGTCCTCAATTCACATCAATAGCAGTGTCTCCCTCTCTGGTTTTCATTAGCCTTGTTAAATTCAGGGGAGCTGATCCTTTAACAGCTTGGAGAGGTTTTTATTTTTGAGGAGCATCTTGGTTGTTGTGTGTGACATGCCTAAATTCCAACCAGTAACATTTACTGAGTTTTCCACTTTCCTGGTATTTATTAGCCCTTATTTCACTTCCAAACCGATACTTCTCTGACTCTTGCTACTGGTATCACTAGTGCTGGGCTTTGCTGAGCTTGGGAGCTATGATGGACGTCATGGTAATATTTTTTTTTAAATTAAACTACAACCTTAAAGAGGAGCACAATACAAAAAATTGTATGTCTCTGCTTTTGAGCCAAAGCATATATTGTTATGTGGTAAACTTTTAGTAAGTATGGAATAGTTCATGCATAGCTAATACAATATCATGGGCATTTATCATGATTATCAAGACGTATATTATAGGTCATAATTATATACAATTATATACATGTACTCTATCATTATGAGGGGAAAATGGATTGAAAAGATAATGGGATCTCTCCATGAACTTCACGAAGCCCCTTGGTATATGCTGAACAATGCCTTCACTTGTATACCATAGAGAGGAGCTCTGTGTGTTGTCCATAAGGTGCTGTGGTGCTCCTCATGTCACGTTCTTCTGCTTGAATTTCTGAACTCTTTTATAACCAACCTATGGAACCACAGACATAGGAAGGACCTTCAAAAATTTGTGAGAAAATTCCACTGTTTTAATTTCATTTTTCCATGAACTCTTTGACTTCCCCCTTATATATGTAACCAGTCTTTGCCTGAACAGATAGGAGTTTGTACATTAAAAAATTCTTTCACTGCAAATTTCTATATATGTCATTAAGCATTTTATGGGAGATACTTTGAGACCTGCAAAGTTTCTTAAACTCTAGCCCCTCAAAATTTTAACATCCATCAGTGAGTCGCCTGCAGTTTTCATTTATCTGGTGTGTACCTTAGGGTGATTCTGTTTCCTTCTTTTGATTTGACATTCTGTTGTGAGGAAGAACTCTGCCTTTCCCACCTTTTACTTCAGCACAGGTTTCCCCAGCTACCCAAAAGTAGTGTTTGTATGAGCCTGGCATCAGCTCCTCATTTTTCCCCCTCCCTCCCCACTCCCCACTCCCTCATGAATCCTTGATAATTTATAAATTATTAGCTTGTCATATCTTACACTGTCTCCCTTCACCCACTTTTCTGTTGTCCGTCCCCCAGGGAGGAGGTTATATATAGATCCTTGTAATTGGTTCCCCTTCTTGACCCCACTCTCCCTCCATCCTCCCGGGCATCGCCACCCTCACCACTGGTCCTGAAGGGATCATCCGCCCTGGATTCCCTGTGTTTCCAGTTCCTATCTGTACCAGTGTACATCCCCTGGTCTAGCCAGATTTGTAAAGTAGAATTGGGATCATGATTGGGGTGGGGGGTAGGAAGCATTCAGGAACTAGAGGAAAGTTGTATGTTGCATCGTTGCTCTGTCTTGTTTTTGTGCATGTTATTATCTCCGCAGGTCTGTCTAATTAAGATAGGCGGGATGAACAATCTGCAGGAGAAAACAATGGGACTGACAGTTGGGGGGGGGATGGGAGAGGGGGAGGTGAGAGGAAAGGAAGTGGGTGGTGTTAACAAACCCAGAGACAAGGGAACAACAAGTGATCCAAATCAGTGGTGAGGAGGGTGTAGAAGGCCTGGTAGGGCGTGACCAAGGGTAATGTAACTGAGAGGAATTACTGAAACCCAAATGAAGACTGAACATGATAGTGGGACAAGAGGAAGGTAAAAGGAAATAGAGGAAAGAACTAGGAGGCAAAGGGCATATATAGAGGTCTAAATAAAGGCATGTACATATGCAAATATATTTATGAGGATGTAGAAATAAATCTATATGCATATATGTATACGTTCAGTATTAAGGTAACAGATTGACATTGGGCCTCCACTCAAGTACTCCCTCAATGCAAGAATACTTTCTTCTATTAAACTGGCATTCCATGATGCTCACCTTCCTGACATAATCACTGAAGACAAAGCGGGTGCATAAGTAAATGTGGTGAAGAAAGCTGACGGTGCCCGCTATCAAAAGAGGTAACGTCTGGGGTCTTAAAGGCTTGAAGGTAAACAAGCGGCCATCTAGCTCAGAAGCAACAAAGCACACATGGAAGAAGCACACCAGCCTGTGTGATCACGAGGTGTCAGAGGGATCAGGTATCAGGCATCATCAGAACAAAAGATTATACCATTGTGAATGAAGGGGGGGGGGGGTTGCGGAATGGAGACCCAAAGCCCATCTGTAGGCAATTGGACATCCCCTTATGGAAGGGTTGCAGGGAGGAGAGGAACCAGTCAGGGTACAGTGTAGCAAAACTGTTTTAATGAAAAAAATTCATTGTGTCCAGGAGAACCTTCCAGGCGGTGCCACGGGTACACTAACCCAGAGCAGAGTTGCTTGAAGCTCTCCTAGTGGAAAAAATGCTTAGTACGAACGATCCCCAAACAGCAGAACTTTGTTCCATTTTGGGGGGAAGTAACCCCTCATACATAGCCATGGGGAAAAAAATCTGGCATTTCGGGGTAGCCTCTTGTCTATTGCATACATGAAGGTAATAGACTATAGGTCCTCATTTGGCCTTAGCCTTTCCCCCTTAACAGTGTGTCATGGAAATTATTACATGTCATAGAGATTGACCTCCTCCTTTCTTAAAGTCACAGTAACGTCCCACTGTATAGATGTTTCATGGTTTATGGAGTCACTTTCTTGTCTGTGGACATTTAGGTTGTTCATAAAGTTTTATAATTTAAGAATTCTGTAATAAAATATATGTATTTTTATATTGCTAGAGGTGTATTTCCAGAGAAAGTACCAGAGGTGGAAATGTTAGGTCCAAAGTTCAGTGCAGATGTCCTTTTGTTTAAATAGCCCAAACGAATCTCAAGGTAGACCTGCACCTGTGAGTTTCTGAGCCTGCTAATGCTTTAACAAAATAGAAAGCCCCTGCCTTTCTCCATGGGAGTAGCCGGTGGTTTCAAACCGCAACCTTTGCGGTTAGCATCCTGACAATAACCATTATACCAGGACTATTAGCTTAACTTGATTTAGATATTATCAGATTCCTCCTGAATGGTTGTACTAGTTTGTATTTGCATAGCACTATATGAGAGTGTCTACTTTTATAACCTTACCAACAGATTGTGTTTATCATATATTAAAATTTTCAACTCTAATAGGTAAGAAATGCTATCTTGGAGTTAATTTCTCTAGTTATTAGTGAGTTTGAACATTTCTGTACATGCTTGATGATCATTTAACATGTTTTCTTTTGAGCATTATCTGTTTGTGTCTTTTTACTTTCTATCTGGTTTTTAATTTCCCTTAGGTTTGTAAGAGTTCTCTGTGTATTAGGAGTATCACTCCTGTGTCGGTGGCATATGTTATGGGTATTTCATCCTAATTTTTCATTTGTGTATGACTTTAAAGTATTTATTTCTTGTGAAGAAGGTTTTTTTTGTTTATCAAATTTATCAATTATTTATTTTATTGTCCCTGGATTTTGAACCCATTGTTGAAAGTCATTTCCTTCATCAAATCAAAGAAGAATTTACCTCTATTTTCTTCTAATTCTTTATTCATTTTTCTAATACTTCATTTTTAATAGCAAGAAATTTAATCCATTTGGAGTTTATTCTTGTCTGTGGTATAAAACATGGGTCTATTTCTTGTTTTTCAAATGACTACCTACTTTTCCTAGCATCGTTTATTATAAAGTCTGCCTCTACTTCGGTAATTTGAGATGCCATGTTTGCTATATACCAGAATTTCCTTATATACTTTGGGTCTAATTCTAAAATGTTCATTCTATTTCACTGGTCTGTTAGCCTTTTCATGTATCAGTACAACACTGTTCTGATAATAGATGCTTTATAGCATGTTTCCATCCGTGCAACCCTTCCCCAAAGATGTCTACACTCTTTGATTTAGACCACATCAAAATGGCAGTTTTGACATACTGGGAGGACTCAAATTGTGTTCCTTTGAGATTTGGGAGCCAAAAAATAAAAAGAGGTCTGAAGGGGCAAGAGCAAGGCTGTCGTGGGACATGTGGGGTCAGGCTTCCTAATGAAACGCCCTACCCTCCAAAGTGAGCAGGCAGGTGTGTTGTCATGATGAAAGACAATTCCTTTGTCCAGCTTTTCTGGCCTTTTTCTCACAAATACAATTTTCATTTTTCTTGCAGCTTCTTCCTAATTAGCCTCTGTGATCATTCTGTGTCCTTTGAGAAAATTTTATCAAATTCTTGATAAACCATAGGAGCCTTGGTGGTGTAGTGGTTACAAGTTAGGCTACGATCTGCAAGGTCAGTAGTTAGAAACCACTAACAGCTCCGCTCCAGTCTGTACATTTGGCTTTAGAGAAGCCTTGCCAGCTACACTTTGGTTTAAGGCATCTCTGGGTTTCACTCTTTATCTCTTTTAAATCAAGTGGGCACTCTAATCTTTTACATTTCTGACCCACATCTAAAAGGATTTCATGATACTTGTTTTTAATTGGAAGTCTGAATTTTTACGTTTTGCATACTTTCCCTGACTTGTTTGGTTAGATTGTTTAACTGTTGTAATCAATAGATAATTGTAGATCATTATGATAAAGCAAATTTTGACTACAGAGAAGTTAGTTGTGTGGTGGAATATTTGTAATAATATTGGTGAGGTGATACAGCTCTTTTAACTAAATTGTTTAATGTGTGCTTAACACATTTTGCTTTCAGGTATGTCTGACTGCGGCAATGATACTGCAACTCTTGATGCATCTAAGCCTGCCACAGAAGAAGTCAAGTCTAATTCTGAGGTGATTGGGTGGTATTTCTGTTCTTCCTTTAAATCAGCCCATCTCAATCAGAAATTTTCTCGTTTGGTTTAGTACTTTTAAAACATGGCATTCAAAATAAACCACTACTCGTATGAAGAAAGAAGATTTTTCCCAGTGGGAATTAAGTCATTTGCTTTTGGGGCACTCTAGACTTTCAGCTGATAGCTCGTCACATAGAAATGAACATAGAAATGTCATATAGAAATAAAGTTATGGGTCAACTTTTTTTTCCAGTTAAAACTTTTGAATCAAAATTTTAAAATTTAAATGTGAAATGTGGCAATGGCTAAATGTTTCTAATGAAGTAATAGTGGCAATATACTTACATTTGAGCTCATCTGCTTGTTTGCTTTCTCTACTATGGGTGCATCAGAATCCAAGTGTAGTGCTTTCTAAAAAGTACGTTGTTCTAGGGTTCATCTCCTACTCATTGAATCTAACCTTAGTGATTGCTTTGGTACCATGTGTACATAATTTATTTTATTGATGAAGGTTCTAATATATACTACTTAAGAATCACTGTTCTAGTTCATTAGAAGAAGAAAGATACTAAACAATTGGTTTTATATTGAATTCCAGGCAACCCTGGTGGTGCAAGTGGTTACTCATCATAAAGGTTTGTGATTTAAGCCAACTCAAAGATGCTTTAAGATATAAACCTGTGATCTGCTTCTGAGAGGTCATGGCCTTGAACATCCTCAAGAGCAGTCTGCATTCATTGGGTCGCCCATGAATGGCAACTAGAAACAGCATTTTGTTGAATGACTAATACTAGTAATACCTCTTAAAGCTTAAGACTCTACTGAGGGGCACTTTCAAATTGCCCCACCTTGATCCTCTTGATCCTTAGAGTCATTTGGTATAATTCAGCTAGCTAAGCTTTGTCCTTTCATATTGTTACTTTTGGTTGAACAGACTTGAGGCTCAGAGAAATGGTGACTGACTCAGAGGAGATGGTAAAGCAGGAACACAGTGTGAGGTCTGACTGTAGTGCAGTGTTTACTAACTTGCATCCTCTGCTAGTACTGTGTTTCTTCATCGTGACTCTGGGTGGCAGGCTTTAGAGCAGGCTTTGGAGCTAGATAACTTCCTTTAGTCTGCAAGTCAGAGAAGAGTTCTGGTGGGTAAGATGTGTCATTTGTGGAACATTCCGGGTTCTCCGTGATTTCAAATTACTACCTGACTGATTAGGCAAGATGGATGGACACAGTGGCTGCGTCAGTGGGCGTAAACACAAGAACAATTGTGAGGATGGCACAGATGGCGGTATTTCATTCTCTTGTGCACAGGATCGCTGTGGGTCACAACTGCCTCAGCGACATCTGAACAACAGCAACAATGGAGGGCCTATTGGCAGCTGAGCTAAGGGTGGGACTCATTCATATATGAATGCATTCTGTTTGTGACCTGCCTCCTGAGTTTACTCTCTGGGAATGTCACTCTACTGGGCTGATTCTAAGCTAGAAACTAGAGTCTGGAAGACGCTGATCTGAAGGAAATGGCTGCCAAATCGAACCCACTGCCTTCAAGCCTATTCAGCATAGTGACTCGGTAGGGTAGAGGAAACTTCTGAAGCTAAACACCTGTATGGGAGCAGGTAGCCTCATCAGTCTCCTTCGGCAGCCCATTGCTTAACCCACTAAACCACCAGGACTCCTAATTGCTAAGTAAGTGATTATTCACAGTTGTCCGTAAAATTAACATTAAAACATATATTTATAATGCCCTGTGCTTTCAGCCGTGCCCAAATGTGTAGCCTCCACAGTAAATGTTGTAAGTAAAAAACAAGAATAATAAACATATATATATATGAATATAGCTTAACTTTATGCTCCAATTAAAAGCTGTTTTGTGCGTTTATGGTTAACCAAAGTAAAGGAATATTTTGTGTTTAAAATGTTTTTAATCACTGGTATTCTACTAATTAAAATCTGCCCTTTCAAAACTTGTAATTTCATGGGTCAAATTTTTTTATAAAATTCCTTCTAGTAGATAGTATGTGCCAATTATTTTTTTACTGAAAAAAAATAGTGTGAGGAAGAAAATAAAATCTTTCTAATGTTATCAGTGGCTGTTCTTTAGGAAGTTATCCTTTTTACCAGCACATAATATTTTTATCAATCCTATGGCTGAAATAATACCACATTTTATATTTAGGTACTTCCATTTCACATATTTTAAACATTTTTTAACTTAAAATGATTTCATATTTAATCGTTATACATTGGTATACACTGAAACTCTTTAATATCTTGTGCTAAGCATATTTATTAAGTTGCATATGTTTTTAATATTTACTCTATATGTGTTTATTGGAAGGATTCTTGGTGGCATAGTGGTTACACATTGGACTGTGATCTTCAAGGTCAGCAGTTGGAAACCGCCAGTCGCTCTGTGGGAGAAAGGTGGAGCTTTCTATGCCTTAAAGAGTTACAGTCTTGAAAAACCCAGTTCTACCCTGCCCAGAGGGTTGCTATGTTTCGGCATTGACTCAGTGGCAGTGAGTAGTGAATGTTTATTAGGAATGGAAATACTGAGTCAAAGAAAATAAACATTTTATTTTCCTTTTTTTTTTTTTAAAAAAAAGATCATTTTATTGGGGGCTCTTGCAGCTCTTATAACAATCAATTGTATCAAGCATATTTGTACATATGTTGCCATCATCATTTGCTAAATATTTGCTTTCTATTTGAGCCCTTGGTATCAGCTAAGATAAACATATTTTAAGATTCTTGACGTATATCTCCAACATGCTTTTCAAATTGATTATGACAATTTTTGTTATCACAGTAATATATTAGAATCCTAATTAGAAGCTTTATTTTGAAAAATGGGCTTGTAGATTAGTTTGTGTATTTAAAAATATTCAGGTTAAGTATTATTTGTGTGTCCTTGTTTGTAAATCAAATATTTGTGATTTCCATTGGTTGACATAGACATTGACTGTTAAGTAAATGTTTTATACTTCACACTTTTCATCAATTCAGATTTTTCCTAGCAAAATTTGGCACATTACCAGTTTGATGAATGAATGAATTTTCACCTGTCAAAAAGGGCAGGACGGTAATATCTGACCACCTCAGGGAAAGAGAATCAAATTTCACATCAGCCCAAAACTGATTCCTGTGAGGCAAGGACCAGGTGTGCTTCTACCCTCCAGCCTTCCTACCAGTTCTGATAGCAGCCATCCTTACCATGACTACTGAGTTAGTTAATTGTGCCAGCCTGGCCGATAATCACATGTGGTGCTGGTTGAAAGGC
>NW_022109768.1:4283329-4285963 GCF_000313985.2 Echinops telfairi | reverse complement strand
TTTCATTGTTACTTCTTAACTGTAATTTTGCTACTGTTGTGAATCGGACAACCTCCGTGAAAGGGTCGTTCAACCCCCCTCAAAGGGGTCGCGACCCACAGGTTGGGAAGACCACTGAGATAGCTCATTGTAAAGGCAGCATGTTGGCAAACTGACCAATCTCTTCATTAGAGTTGCAAGTATTTACAATCACAATTAACTCTGTTAATAGTCACTCACAACTGAATCACATAAATCTACCAGCATCTCCTTGTACCTTCAATTACCTGACCCATCAGGAAGCAGTCATTTGGTAGGTGTTTCAAGAGTTACAAAGACCATAGCTAGAAGAACCCTATCAAGAGATTCACTTAGACTAAAGCACCACACAACTCCAATAGCAGTGCAAATGATGTATGGATATTTGTTTCTTAGGGGTAGAATATGACCTGCGTGATGGTTTTCATTCTTTAAAAACAAAACAACACTTATACCACACGCACCCTTTGGTATTTTTATCTGAGCCAAAAACATCTACTTGAACTTCGAAGGAGCTTAAAGTTTAACTTTAAGCTGGATTGCCTTGTTCATGGTCACCCAACTTTATCTCCTGATCCTCAAACTCTTAAGTAATTTATTTCTTCAGTGGTACATTTTGCTTGTGACTTCCCACTGTGAGTTTCTCCTCTATGAGTGCTACTTTAATATGAAACAGCTTCAGAAAGTTCATGGGATAATCCCATTTCTCTTAACTCCATTCCCCCCCCTCCCATCTTATTGGGAGCTCTTACAGATATTGTAACGGTCCATAGTTCAGTTAGATCAAGCATGATTGTACAATTGCTGTCACTATCATTTTCTAAACATTCTCTTTCTTCCTGCACTGCTTGATATCAGCTCCCCTCTATCCCCGCCCTCCACCCTACCCCCCAGGAACCAGGAACCCTTGTTGTTATTATTTTTATTATTGTTGTTCCTTTTTTTTTTTTTTGCCGTATCTTACACCATCCAATGTTCACCTACCATTCTGTTATTCGGTCCCCTTGTGTGGGGTTATATTTAACTCTATTTTTCCACAAACTTTTTGAAGCCCTGTGGGTTAGACCAGGCTGTCTAGAGAAACAAATCAGTGGCACTCATTTATGTATAAGAAAGAGCTTTATATCAAGAAGTAATTACATATCAAGAAGACAGCCCAGTTCAACTCAAGCCCATAAGTCCAATGCTAGTCCATAAGACCAGACTCACATAGTTGTAGGTGATGACCCAGAAAGGTGATACGGAATCTAGGAAGACCACAGGCCAGGGTGTGGAATCATGTGGATCCAAGGTCAGTGGAAACACGACACTGTGCTGACAGCTCTCAGGATCACCAACAGAGTTCCACATAGCAGGAGGGCAAAGGGCAGAGAGAACGAGATTCCCATGCTGCCCTGCTTATGAGCAGGCCACACCTCCAAGGAGGCACCATCAGGCTGTGAGCTGATTGACAGGTTGGATTCCACCCCTACACTTCCATACATCTTCAGGTTGACCTAAAATCACCTCACTACCACAACCCCTCAAGATGCCAAGCTAGAAACTTGAGAGTTAAGTCTGGATTGATAATGGTGTGAAGGAAGTTACTGTGGAGTAAGTGGTTATTCAGATTTCTTTCTTGCTCTACATACTCAAAATTACATTTTTAGAAGTGTCAGTTTGTACTTTTTGAGTTAAAAAAGGAAAAGGAAAATTGAGAGTGTGGCTGTGGTAGTTATATAAACGTCAGTTTGAGAGGATTACGAGTGAAGGGGTGGGGTCTAGTCTGTCAATCGGATCACAGCCAGTGAGGCTTCTGTGTGGGCATGGCCTTCTCCTGAGAATTCTGGGAAATCTGGTATTTCCTCCTTGGAGGTGGGATAGTCTCCGCCCTCCCTGGGAGACATTGCAGCTGACAAGATACATGGAACTACACTAGTGCCCTAAGTTGGAGAAACTACATGGACCTACCCTGATGCAACCAGACCTCTGAAGCCAGAGTAGCCACATAGAGACCCCTGCCAGTGCTGAGATGCTTACAATGCCACTGGATCCAAAGACTTTCTACCCACTGGTTTGTGATTGTTCTGGATTTGGCTTCATTGCATGTGTTGCTTGAGTCTGAAGAAGACTTTATAGATTGGTATCGGACATATGGGCTAATATCACACTTACGGCCTAGGACTGGGCTGGGTTGGGATGTTTTCCTAATATACAATTACCCTTTATATAAAACTCTCTCTTATATACATATGCGTGCTTATGAATTTGTTTCTATAGTCTACCCAGATTAACACAGTCCCATCTTGATTAGAGCACATAAAAGTGGTTTTTGTTCTTTCTATTTTAAAGATTCACACTTTATACCTTGGAATATATTTAAATGGATGCTTCTTGATCATTAAAAGGACGAAGCTATAATAGGCACCGTTTGCTGAGAGCCACTGAGGTTCCAGACATTGTACTAAGAGATTTAGACGTAGCATCTCAGTTTTTGCTGTAATAAATAACCTTGTTGGCAATTCGGATTTTACATATTAGGCAACTGAGACCTGGACAGATTAACATAACTAGTAAGTAGTTGAGATAGTTTGTTGTGCCAGCCTGGCTGATAAACGCAGGTGGGATTGACTGAAG
>NW_022109768.1:4280749-4282777 GCF_000313985.2 Echinops telfairi | reverse complement strand
AATGAATTTAAGAAACTAAAATGACCAAAAAATAATTAAAGGTAGGAGCAAAAAATAAATTTAAAATCACATATGGTATATATTTAATAAGATATTAGTAAATGCTAAGATTATAGCCTAAATTCTTACTTTTTGACAATTAGGCATTGTTCTATTAACTAAAGGTTGGCGGTTCAACTCTTATCAGCTGATCTTCAAGAGAAAAATGAGGCTGTCTCTATGAATCTCACAGTGTATACTGTTAAACACACTAAATTTTGTATAAATGAATAAGTAAAATTCAATACAGAATAATAATGTCTTCAGAATGGTACACATGAAGAACTGCCAGCCCAGAGGAGTATAACATTAGTATTAGTAAAGGTGGAATTTAAACTAGGTCTTACTGAGCAGAATTTGAGTGTATGATGATGCACATTACTTGAGCAAACAGAGAGAAAGGAAATTGAGAAACATATACAGGAAGAATGAGTAATTAAGTTTGACTTAAGGTATCTGAAGAAGTGTAAGTTATTGAAAAGAAGAGAGCTTAAGTCATGGGAGGATTTTGAATGTTAAGCTAAGAAGTTAGCTACTATTTATTTAGTAGACAGATTGGGGAAAGAAACAGCTATGTTGAACATACACATGGATTATTTTATAATGTGATAAAAGGTAGTGATTAGTGCTATACAGTCTAATAAAGGGGACCTACTGAATAGAGGTCCTTCTGAGAAGATAATGCTTGATCAGGAACCTGAATGGAACTCGTGGGGGCGGGGTGTCATGTGATTGACTGTGAATATCTGTGAAGTCATGTGAGAATCGGGAATAAGAACCTTCTAGGAAGTGACAACAGAAAGGTCAAAATTAAGATTCGATGTTTGCAGAACAGTAAAATGGCTGGAGCTGGGTGTCAGTGAGGAAAGAGTGGAAGGAAATGTGGAAATGTGCTTAAAGATGTAGACAGCAGCTAAGACTGGCCCAGCAGGAATGAAAATGGTAATCACAAGATGATAAAGTTTGGGGATTGTAAATTAGTGCTTATTGCAGCACTTTTCAGAATAGCCAAAACGTGTAAACAGCTGAAATGTCTATAAGCTGAGGAATGGGTCAACAAACTGTGGTATATACAAAAGTCAGTCAAAAAGTGTTGCTGCAGAATTACAAAATATTAAGCTATTGTTTCTCAGCACTTCCTTCCTCTGGAGAGATACACGTTGGAAGGCAATATTTCTGTCTCGCTAACCCTTCCTGAGGAATCCTGAGCTCTGATTGATACATATTATGTCAACATGGCAGTTTGGGCATCCTTGAGGGTTCACATCATGCTCTGTGTGTGTGGAGTGTGCATAGCAAAAGGGATCTGTACCGGCCCTTGTGAAAATCACAGGGAGCAAGTACATTGTCATAGCACACAATCCCATGGTGCAACTTTCCTGGCCTTTTTCTCACCAACACGTGTACCTTTTTATTTTCCTAAGACATCCTCCTAAAAAGTCCCCTTGCTCACCCTGTGTCCTTTGAAAACAATCTTTCAAGATTATTCCTTTGGGGTCCCCTAAACCAAACCTTCTAAGTTGACCTCTCCATCTGGAATTGAACTGGCCCAGCAGATCCCTTCCGAAGCCCTTGTTTTGATTGGACCATTATTTTGAGGCACCTTTAGGAGACCGAGACAAGTGAATTACTGAGAGAACTTGTGTTCACCCATTCAGTGATCTCAGAGACATGCTTAAACACATTTTCTTTGGAATAAAATCTTGCATGTATGAACTGGAACCCTAATAACAATATGTACAATACTTACAGTGGAATATTCGCAGCTGTAAAGAGAACTGAAATTAGGGTGCACAGCATAAAAGAAGGCAGACTGTAGAAGGAGTGATGCATTTCAATTACGGTGCTGGTGAGGAGTACTGAAAGCGCCACGGACTGCCGAAAGAACAAACAAATCATCTTGGAAGAAGTACAGCCAGAATGCTCCCTAAAACCAAGGGTGGCAAGACTTTGTCTCACATACTTTGGACATGTTATTTGGAGAGACCA
>NW_022109768.1:4276244-4278179 GCF_000313985.2 Echinops telfairi | reverse complement strand
TTGCTCTGCTCCCCTTGCTGTTCTGTTGCACACCCTTAGTGTTTCGTGGTGGTGTGGTGGGGTCAGATCGGGTGCAGTTCCCACACTGTGTCTCCAGTGTTGTACCCCGTAGGGCTAGGGGTTCGTGAGGGATGTTGTGTCTCGTAGTGGGGCTGACCATATGGTTCTCGAAAGCCTCATCTTCTGCTAAGGGGCTAGTGGTTGTGAACTGCTGACCTTGTGAACAGTCCACCACTAGGGCTCCTGTTGCAGAGATCAGAGAAACTTAATACCACCAAGAAAGAAGAGCTGGGAGTATGGAGCATCCTTCAGTGGGTCGCTGCACAGAGAAATCCCTACACTCTGGAAGATTGATGCCCAGATGCCTGCAGATCTCTATGGAATGCTGGGCCTACAGACAGAGAAAAGAAACAAGGAGCTTACTCAGGACGAGCAGAAAGAAAAAAACCTTTCCTTAGAGTTGGCAGCCTGAACTTTCTAAGTTGTGAGAGAATAAATGTCTGTCTCTTAAAGGTCTCCACTTCCACGTGTGGTATTTGTTACAGCAGTACTATATAACTGAGGCATTTATCAAAACATAAGGCAGCCTCAAACACTTTGTATTATGAGTTTAACAGAATTGCTTTCTCTTTTTGGTAGGCAAACGAAAATCTAAATAATTTCATTTGGCACAAAAATAATGTGCTTTCTGATACTGGAACAAAATACATGTCTGTTGACATGCATAATTAGTCCACTATGCACTGCAGCTTCCATTGTCTGCAGTCATAGCTAGAACTCTTTTTAAGAGTTTAATTTATGCACTACTCTTTTTCCCTAGAATTGGCTGAAGTCAAGAATTTAGTCCTTTAAATTTGAAAAATATGTAATTACTTGATAGCAGAGCAAAATACTTACTGAAAGATGTGGCCAGAAAACTGATTATTAAAAAACTTCCACAGTGCATTTTAATGCATTTTTCAAATAACTTTAATTTTGGATGCTACATTTAGTAACTGGAAAAACTTTAAACATATTGTAAACATTTTACTTTTGTTTTGCCAGTGGTAACTATTCAAAAACATTGTTAAATATATGTTTGTAGAAGCTGATATTCCTGTACTTCCACAAAATTAAGAGTAAGACATGTTCTTTTACATCCCTTCCAGAAACTTTCTACCATGATTCTAAGCAGTTTGGAAACTAAGTTTTACCATAAATAATGCAATATGTTGTTAATAGCAAACATATTTCCATGCCACTTTTTACCATTATTAAGTTTTTTAGTCTTTGGGTAAGTCTGAGTTAATGAATTTTCAAATTTTCGTTTGGGTCTTTGCCTGTAAATGATGAACGTAAATTGAACCTTTTGTTATATTAATTTCCAGATTTTGAAAAACAGGCTAGTGCTGCAAGCAATTGTTTGTTTGGTTGTTTGTTTTTCCTTCTAATCATAAATCTTGGGCACCTACAGAACAAGCTACAGACTAGAAATTGAATTGACAGAGTGAATGTGAGTCCTGAAGGTGAAGAGGAAGTTGGCAGACGTGTGATTGTCTCATATGCCAGTATGCAGAGAATTAGGGTAGAGTGAGGGTAGAAGCAACTGGAGAGGCAGCTGAGGGTCAGATTATAGTTTTATGAGCCATGTTACAGCTATTTATAAAACACCAAGAAACCCACTCACATCTAGTGAATTCTGATTGATAGGGATCCTATGTAGGACTTCTAAGGATTTAAATCTTTATGAGAGAAGTTAGTCCTGCTTTTCAATATTCTAAACAGGTCTTATACACCATATTTACCCAATTCAACTCGTCTTTTGATCTCTTGACTGCTGCTTCCATGAGCATTGGTTGTGGATCCAAGCAACACAAAATCCTTGAGAACTTCAATCTTTCCTCCATTTATCATGATGCTACCTATTGGTCCAGTTGTGATGATTTTTCTTTTCTT
>NW_022109768.1:4261788-4275950 GCF_000313985.2 Echinops telfairi | reverse complement strand
GTGGAAGGCCATATCTGACCGGCCCGGGCTTTTGTCAGACATGCCTCTACCTTTCATCCTTTTTTTTTTCTTTTTCTTTCTGCTCTGACACCAGTTGTTGCTTGGGCACAGTAATTCACTACAGTGCCCACACAGAACTCATAGACAATACTCATGCTTACGGGAGTCTAGTTAGGGAAGTTAACCGTTTACCACACCTCAGGATGAGTAGACAGTGAAGCAGTCCACAACGACACTTCTCAACCGGCAGCCAAGTCTCTCTCTCTCCAGTCCTCAGCCTCTCAGCCACATATCCTTTGGCTGCTACCTCTGTGGTGCAAGAAGCCAGCCTGCCTGTCACATAACCGCATAGTCTTGGGCCAGGTGAGGATATTGTACCCCCATAGTCTGGCGCTGCCACTGTGTCTGTTGCCTCTGGTCTTCACCGCAGGCACTTGAGACAAAGATCTGGAATGTGCTCTTCCAGTGGTCCTGGCGTCTTTCTGAGCCCACAATGGTGACTGTACACCAAGGAGTGGCTTTGAGGGAGGTGTGTTTTGTCTTTTAGCTTACCCTACCCAAGGAAAAGGAAGTAGCCCTAAAGATATATTCCACCCTAATCCTGTAGAATAGAGAATGTCCTGCAGATTGAGATTATAGCCACAGGAATAGCATCTAGAATTGTAATACGTCACATAAGGAGTTATGGCTAGAAGACATAAATTATTAACTACATCTCACCTGACATGGTAGTACTCAAGTGTCAGCTCTTATTTTTGTAGCCTTCCATTCACTGAAGGAGAAATGTGAAACATGCCACCGCTTAAATTTCTTCTTTTTTTTCTAGTGTAAATGTCTTATTATCCAGTACCCCTATGCCTCAGCCTCATCATCTGTAAAATGGGAAATTTTATATTGAGCTCATGGGACAATTGGTTTCTTAACAGGAAAACACTGCCCTTTACCACCCTTACAGTTGTTGCTATATTTGAGTCCTTTGTTGCAGCCATTGTGTCATTCCACCTCATTGAAGGTCTTCCTCATTGTCTCTGACCTTTTACTTTACAAAACATGTCTTTCTCCAGCGACAGGCCCTCCTGATAACATGTTCAGTGATTCAAACCCACCTGCCACTCCAAGGGAGAAAGATGAGGTGGTGTACTCATGTAAAGATCTAAAGTCTTGGAAATCCCGAGGGGCAGTTTAACCCTGTTATAAGAGCGTCGCCATGAGTTGGAGTCAACTGGGATGGCAATGAGCTTGTTTTTGTTGTTGTTTTTTAACAGCAACTAAGTTAACCTGTTACTGTTTCATAGATTGTGGCAAAAGACATGAGATTCCTGATTTGGAAACCAAGGACTTTATTGCATGTGGCACAGGATGCGATCTGAACGTGCCTAGGGACTGCTGCCTTATAGCAATGGTGCTCAACTTCGGCTGCAAATTAAAATCACCTATTTTGGCTTTAAAACTATGTTTTTGCTGGGACTTTATCATCAAATAACATTTTTGTCTGGTGGTAGACAGGTGGTTCTAAGGTACACTATAGTTGAACATCATTGCCATATAGAAGTCAAGCATTTTCAAACTTGCTGGATTAGTGCTGAAGCTCGAACCATAAAAGCATTATTAGTTATTGAAAACAAACCAACCAACCACCAAACCCACTGCTGACAAGTTGATTCCAAACCGCAGTGACTGTTGCTCCACAGGTGTCCGATTCCCTCACCTGGTTCATGTAAAGTGACTGGAGAGTTACAACCAACCAACCTAGGTGACTTTATGAGATAGCCCCCAAGCCCTGTGATCCATTTGATTCTAGTTCAGGGTTACTCTAGGATTTCCGAGGGTGTAAATCTCTGTGGGACCAGGTAGTCTTCTCTTTTTACCAAGAAGTGACTGGCTGTTTTGAATGGTCAACCCCGAAGCTAGCAGTTCAACTCTTAGCTGTTTATCCTTAATTATGACCTGTTGCCAAATGCTAGTACACAGTTTTCACTTACCTACACACACACACACACACCCCTGTTATATTTCCTCTTCATTCAAGTCAGTTCCTTGCTCAACAACAATTATTCAAGTCTGCTGCCCATTTTATGATTGAATTATTTCCTTGTTGAGGTTTTCTAAATATTTTGCTTATTTGATTCTTAATGAATATGTGTCTGCAGACCTTCTCCCAGCCTATAGCTTGTCTTTTTACCAGTTTTGAATAGTCCCTTGATGAACTGAAGTTTTAATTTTTTTATCAGATCCTATTTCTTTTATTTTGTTTATTGCTACTTGTGCTTTTGTTAATATATTAGGTGAACCATTTAAAAATTATAGGCCCAACAGCATAAACTTGTATTTCTGTATAATAATCACATTGTTTTAATTTTCACATTTAAATCCTTAATCTGTTTTGAATTTGTGTGTGGTGTGAGACATGGATCTTGTTTTATTTTCTGCTTGTGGAAATTCAATATTCCCAACATCATTTATTTATTAAAGAGACTCTTCTTTCACATAAAATGGGCATGGCACTCTCATCAAAAATCAATACTTATACTCGAGTATATATGGTATTTAAGTCTTTAATCTTTTTCAGCAGTATACTGTTTTCATCATTCAAGTTATTCACATTCCTGATTAAATTCATTTCTAAGTATTCTCTTAGGTGCTATTGTAGATGGGCTCACTTATCTAAAATTCTTTTAGCTTTTTTATTGCTTATGTGTAGAAACCCAACAGATTTTTGATTGGTGACCTAGTATCCTGGAACTTTGCTAAGCACCTAGATTAGCATTAGACGTTTTCATACAATCCTTTTGGGCTTTTTTCTGTCTATAAGAATATGCTATACATGATTGTTTTCCTTATTTGGTTCCTTTCCTTCTGCTTGTTTTGAGTTTAATATGATCTATTTTCTGGTCTTTAAAGGTCATTGATATAAGGCCTTTATGTCAATTTGTTATTATTTTAAGCTATAACTTTATTTTTAAGCTACATCCCATGAATATTGATATGTTGTACTTTCATTTGTTTTTTTCCTTTTTTGACTCAATGATTACTCGAAGTGTGCTTTATTTCCAAATCATGGGCATTTTCTTGGGTCATTGTACTGTGAATAATTGTAATATAACGCTTGCAAACATACCTGTGCCTCTCCCTGACTCCCCTCATTTTTACCCACCTCCTTTTTGTCTGTCATCTCCTTCAGCCAAGTCAACGCTAATCTACCCATTATTAGCCTGCGACAGCTCTCCCTTCCCGTTCTCTCTCAGCGCTGCTACCCATCAAAGCATGCCTATTTTAGCATGAACACCTTTTCTTGACTTTTTGTGACAGTGGTCTCATACAATATTTCCCCTTGTGTGATTGACTAAATTCACTTTTGGGGCGGTCATCTTTTTCTCATTGAGGTGTTGAAGTTTGTATCGTTTTTGTTTTGTTTTTTTACGACCAGTTTCTTGTTCAACATGTCATTGCCATATCAGCCCCCTTTGAACCTGCATCTTTCCCTGAGCATGTGAGTGGCTTTCTAGCTTCCCCAAGATACCTGGTACCTCCCAGTGCCTTAGTTTCCTAAAATAACCCTTCATCTTTTCCTTCCAGCTTTTCTATCCATCTTTTTAAAAAAAATCATTTTATTAGGGGCTCATACAACTCTTATCACAATCCATATATGCATCAATTGTTTCAAACGCATTTATACATATGTTGCCATCATAATTCTCAAAATACCTGCTTTCTACTTGAGCCCTTGGTATCAGCTCCTCATTTTCCCCCTCCCTCTCTGCTCCCCCCTCTCCTATGAACCCTTGATAATTTATAAATTATTATTATTTTTTCATATCTTACACCATCCGACATCTGCCCTCACTCACTACTCCGCTGTCCATCCCCCAGGGAGGAGGTAATCTGTTCCCCCCTTTTCCCTCACCCTCCTTCCACCCTCCTGGTATCGCCACTCACACCACTGGTCCTAAGGGGTTCATCCGGCCTGGATTCCCTGTATTTCCAGTTCCTATCTGTGCCAGTGCACCTCCTCCGGTCCAGCGGGATATGTAAGGTAGAATTAGGATCATGATGGGGTGGGGGGGAGCATTCAAGAACTAGAGGAAAGTTGTATGTTTCATCATTGCTACACTGCACCCTGACTGGCTTGTCTCCTCCCCACAGCCCTTCTGCAAGGGGATGTCTGATTTCCCACAGATGGGCTCTATCCATCTTTTGTCTCCCTCAATTCTATTCTTTGGTCCCAGTCAGCACCTACTTCATTTGCAATAAGACATTTTGAGAAATGCCCTGTGAGTATTTGCTTTTTAATCCTGAGAAAATTCTGAGTTAGATGAAACAGTGGAAGATTCTTTGTTGCTTCAAATAAACCCAACTCAAAACTCACTACCTTTGAGTAAATTCTGACTCACAATGGCCCTATAGAACAGGGTAGAACTGCCCCTGTGGGTCTCTGAGATGTAACTCTTTACCAGAGTCTTCTCTGTCAGAGCAGCTTGTGGTTACAATTTGCTGACCTTGTAGTTAGCAGCCCAGTGGGTAGCCACTATGCCAGCAGGGCTCCTCAAATAACCCATTATGTCATAACAGACAGACACATTTCTGCAGTGAAAGCTCTGTGCTCTTGTGGAACCAGGGACCCGAGCCCCACACTGGGAACACAGGCTGTTCTCTCTAAGATCACTGCCAAGTCAGTGAGTGAGTAAGGTGCAACAAGAGCGAGTTAAAAATGCTGGAAAGTTTTCTTACCACTGTTAAGTTGCCTTTTTCCTACTTAGCATTCTTAGTTGCTATAAACCTTTGATTATTTTTCAAAGTTCTGACAAAGTTTCTTCTGAAAGTCTGCTAAAATTCTCAATGTGTATGTGGGGATAGGCTGACCCTCGGAGCTTCTTTCCACTATACTAAAGTCACTCTTGATGTTCTGTTATTGATTAACCACAGTTAGTTTCTGAGAAAAATGGACATTTCATCGATTATGAAGTCAAGGAATGTGGTTTTCAGGATTATTTTACTCTAAGAACTATAAAGTCTGAGTATGGAACTTCACTTGTCTATTATAGCGCACTGCCAACGAGTCGACGCCGACCCTATACAACAGGGTAGAACTGCCCCTGTGAGTTTGAAACCATAGCTCTTTTTTGTTTTAAATCATTTTACTGGGGCCTCTTATAGCTCTTATAACATTCCATACACAATTGTATCAAGCCTGTTTTGCACATATGCTGCCATCATCATTTCCAAAACATTCTCTCCTTGAGCCCTTTGTTTAAGGTCCTCTTTTCCCCCTCCCTCCCCCACCCTCCTACCCTTCTGGGTCCTTGATATATTTTTATTATTATTTTGTATCTTATACTGTTGTCTCCCTTCACCCAAATTTCTGTTACTCATCCCCTTTGGGGGTGTGGTGTGGTGGCTATATACCCAACCTTGTAGGTTCCCCCTTTCTCCCCCTGACTATAACTCTTTATGGGAGTAAAAAGCCCTTTCTCCTGAGGAGCATATTTAGTATGTTGGGGAAATGTTCTTTAGACAAAAAACAGACACACAAGTCTATTGTATAAAAGCAATAAAAAAGTTGCTTTAGTTGAATTAATAATCAAGCTTGGATTTCTGTAATATTTTTTCCCATTTGTACATGTTAGTCTCTTTTAACTCTGTTTTCAGAAGCAAGGATGTTGCTGACTACCACTTACCTATAGTACACATCTCATTTTTAATCAAGAAGTTTAAGTGAATGCGTTTTTAAAAGCCAAATTAATTTTTAATTATATTAATATCATTTTTATCATGTATTTGGTTGATTTTTTTAAAGTGCTAGAATTGTGACTTATAATTGCTTTAAATGTGAATAGGAGACTTCTTTATATCTGTGATTTGGTATTTTTATAGCTTTATTTTTATTTTTATAGGAGTCTGCCATGGCTCAAGAATCTCCTAAAAATTCAGCAGCAGAGATTCCCGTGACTAGTAATGGAGAGCTTGATGAGGCTCATGAGCACGGCTTTAATATGGTAAGAGCATCTCTGTTTTCTCAACGCAAAGAATCATGACAAGCCCTGAAGTGTCGATATGAAAGTAGCAAAGCTAATAGAATATTTTCATAGATTAGCCAGATTGACAGAAATGTTATGTTGTCGTATAGTGATGACTAGGGTTTGATTTGTCAAGATTAAGCTTTAGGGCTGTCAGCAATTCAACTTTAGTGTTATTATCAATGAATCTGTTGTATGGCCAGAGCAAGAATGAGAATCTAATGTCTTTGTCATATAACTTTATCAATCTACTTTCATATGTGATAAGAAAATAGATTATAGATTATCCTTTTTTAAAATTGGTATTGTTTAATCTCTTATCTAAATGCCCATAATGCATCATTCTTGGGTAAGCCTTTCCTACAGTGGTATGCTCAGTGAGAAGGGAACCTTCAATGCCTTTCATTTTTATCTGCATCACCACTGAAATGTAAATGCAGTGCTATTTATTGGAATCATCATGGGTTTGGAGCTAACCTGAATGCCAGTTTTACCTGGTAACCTGAGCAGGGATTTCAACTGTCCTCATATGCGTTTTCTAATCTCTGTAATGAGAGTTATCTCTACTTTAATGAGGTTATTACTATTGATTGAGATAAGGTAAATAATATGCCTAAAATAGTCTTAAAAGTAATACTGATGACTGTTCCTGAATGTATTTACATTAAAATCCCTTGTTAAAGCATTTGATACATGTTTTATTGTTAGGTGCTGTGAGTCTGTTCCCACGCATAGTGACCTTATGTACAACAGATTGAAACACCGCCTGGCCCTCACCGTCCTCACAATTGATATGTTTGAGCCCTGTTACAGCCACTCTGCCCATCTATCTTGTTGAAGGTCTTCCTCTTTTCCGCTGGCCTTCTGCTTTACCAAATATGATCTCCGTCTCCAGGGACAGGTCTTTGCTGATAACATGTCCAAAGTATGTAAGACAAAGTCTCACCATCTTGCCTCTAAGGAGCATTCAACTGTGCTTCTCCCAAGACAGAACAGTCTGTCCTTTCACCAGTCCATGGCACTTTCAACATTCTTTGCCAGCACCATAATTAAAACGCATCAATAGTTTTTCAGTCTTCCTTATTCAGTGTCCCAGCTTCCCATGCATATGAGGCAATTGAAAATACCATGACCTGTTTCAGGAGCACCCTAGTCCTGAAAGTAATATCTTTGCTTTTCAGTAGAGGTCTTGTGCAGCAGATTTACCTTAATGCAGTGCGTCATTTGATGTCTTGACTGTGTCCATAAGCATCGTTTGTAATCCAAGCAAGATTAAATCTTTGGTACATGTGCATAACTTTAAATGACTTTAAAGATCCTAATTTTAATGTCCTTGAAAAACTAGCAGTTGAAAGGCACTTGAATTACTTTACAGTCCGTTTAAGAATAAAGTTCCGTAATTTAATAGAAGCTATACTTGACAGACTGGATCCAAGACTTTTGTTGTGGGAGGCTGCATGTGCATTGTAAGATGGTTGGCGGCATTCTTTGCCTCTTCCCATTAAGTGGCCATCCAATAACAATGTGACAACCAAAACTGTCTTCAGACATTGCCATAAGTATCCCCTTAGGTCATGGTAGCAAGTTTTTTCCTGGGTGAAACCAGTTATTTTTACCTAAACAGCCTTTTAAAAGGGACTTGAGGTTCATTTTACATTAACTTGGATGGTAAGTCATTCCCACCCAGCACCTTTGTGGGGGAAAGCCTGGCAAAATAAAGGCTGCTGCTGCTGCTGCTAAGTGCCACTGAGTCCATTCCAAATCCTTGTTAACCCCACGTCCATGAGAACGAAGCTCTGCTTGGGCCTGCCTATTTCCCCAAGTGTGATATTCAAGGCCAGTGTTGCAGCCACTGTGCCAGTCCGTCTCATTGAAGGTCTTCCTCTTTGTGCCGACCCAAAGTAGCAAAACGCTACTTTACCCAGCAAATTATCCTTATCCAGGGACTGGTCTCTCCTGAGAACATGTCCAAAGTACATGAGATAAAGTCTTACTGTCATCTCTTCTAGTGAACAGTCTTGTACTGCTTCCAAGACAGAGATGTTCATTCTTCTGACAGTCCTTGGTATAGTTAACATTTTATGGCCAACATCGTAGGTGCATTAATTTTCCTTTGGTCTTCCTTATTCACTGTCCAGCTTTCATATGCATAAAATTCCAAAAACTAATCCAAACTGCCATTTAGTAGATTCTGACTCATAGTGACTGTATAGGCCAGGGTAGAACTGTCCCTGTGTGTTTCTGAGACTGTAACTCTTTACGGGAATAGAAAGCCTCATGCTCTGTATAGCAGTTGATGATTTCAAACTGCTGACCTTGTGGTTAGCAACCCAACTTGTAACCCATTATATCACCAGAGCTACAGGCCAGAAAAGTCCGTGGGTTTGCCATGAATGAAATTCGATTTGATGGCATCTAATACAACTTGGTTTGTAAGCAATGTGTCTATAGGTGGTACATACAATTTGTGTCCATCCACGAATTTTAAAATTGACAGTTCAGATTCACCTAGTAGTGTCTTGGAGGAAAGGTTTGGCTTGGCAATCTGCTTCCACAGAGATTATAACCAAAAAACCCTGTAACACACAGGGTCTTTATGTCGTGTGTGTGTGTGTGTGTGTGTGTGTGTGTGTGTGTGTGATTATTTGTTTGTTAATGAGCTAATATGAAGTCATCTGCATGGTTCATCGGTAGAATTTTGGTCTCATGTAGGAGACCCAGGTTGGATTCCCAGTCAGCGCACCTCCTGCACTAATCGATCAGTGTAGGCTTATATGTCGCTATCAAGAAGTACAGATTTCAAACTAGGGAGAAAAGCCTGGTGATCTACTTCCAAAAGTCAGCTAATGAAAATCTTATGGATCACAGTGGTTCTTTCTGCAACCAGCTGATCAGGGGGATGGCATGGTACCAGGCAATGTGTCATTGTGCATGGCATGCCCATGAGTCAAGCCACTTTTAAGGCAGCTAACAACAATAGGCCGATATTAAAAGGGTATTAAATACTGAGTGTACTAAAGATATTTTCACGTCTAGTTTTAGTCTTTCTGATGTTTAAAAACACTAAGACACATTTTTCATAATAAGGAAACTCAAGTCACCATCACAACAGTTTACCATTTTACTTTATAAACAAAATTCGGCTTAGTTCACATGCTCAATATACCAAGATTTTAGTTAATGATTTTTTTCAGCTTACTTTTGTTCCTAGCTCTATTTGTAAATTTATTCTGAAAATATTTATTGAATGTCAGGCTGTGGGGACATAATAGTGAATAAAAATGACAAAAGTACTTGCCACCAGGGAGCTGGTATTCTAATGGATCATCTGATGAAATCTGAACCCAGAACCAAACTCACTGCTACTGAGTCATTTCTAACTCCCAGAGACCCTATATGACAGGGTAGAACCACCCCTAAGGGTTTCTGAGACTGTACATCTTCACGGGAATAGAAAGTCTCCTCTTTCTCTCTTGGAGCAACTGGTGGGTTTGAACTGCAGACCTTGTGTGGATAACCTCTGCATAACCTAGTGCATAACCTCCTGCATTACCCGAGCCCCTTCAAGAAAAATGCAATACTTGCCAAATATTAGCTTGAGTTTTAGGAAATTTACTTGCCACGTAAGCATTCTTTGCTATTCTTTTCATTGAGATATAGCGTGCACATTGTAATAAGCATAATCTTCATTGTATAACCCAGTGGCACCACCACCTAGATCAATGTAGAATATTTCTAAGCCCCCAGAAGGTGCCTGCATCTTCCTCCTTAGCAGCACCTCTCAGGGAACTACTACTGTGCTAGTGCCATGGTGGATTATCCTTGCCTGCATATAAATGGAGTCAGATAGCATGTACTCCTTTGGGGCTGGTTTTCATGCAACTTATTTTTTGAGATTTAGAGTATGTCTTATATGTTTCATTTTTTATTACGGTATAGTATTCTTATAACACAATTTGTATATCCATCCTTGGGTTGTTGAATATCCAGGCCATTTCCATTATAAACAAAGCTGTTACACCTTCTTGCACAGCTTGTTTGATGTGATCACCTGTTTCTGTTGGGTATATACCTAGGAGTAGAATTACTTTTCTGTGGGATCTATGTATATTTGGCTTTCTGGTTGGACTGATTGACAATCCTACCAGCAGTAAGAATTGTAGCTATTCTTCAACCTTACGAACTCTAGATATTGCCCTACCTTTGAATTTTAGCCATTCTGATAAAGGCTTAATTATATCTCATTGTGATCTTAATATTCCTTTTCCCAATTATTATAACATTTGAATATTTTATGAAGTAACTTTCAAGTCTTTTGCTCATTTTTCTGCTATACTGAATGCCTTTTTCTGATTCAGTTCTAAGGAGTCTTTATGTATTATAGGCATAGGTCAATTGTTTAGCTATATGTCGTATATACATATCTTCTTTCCATAATGGCATCTTTTTAAGAACCAACTGGAAACCAAACCCACTGCCATAGAGTCAATTGTGACTCATCCTGGCCCTATGAGACACTATAGAAATGCTCCATAGAGTTTCCAAGGCTCTCAATCAGTGGTTCTCAACCTGTGGGTCGCGACCCCTTTGGGGTCGAATGACCCTTTCATGGGGTTGCTGATTAATAACAGTAGCAAAATTACAGTTATGAAGTAGCAATAGATATAATTTCATGGTTGGGGGTCCCCACCACATGAAGACCTGTATGAAAGGGCCACGGCATTAGGAAGGTTGAGAACCACTGCTCTAAATTGTTAAGGAAGCAGAGTGCCTCATCTTTCCTGCAGAATATATTTCTAATATAAGGATTTTCTTTTAAAACCTTTATTATGTTGTTTTCTACCTCTACTTAAGTATATAATCCATCTTGAACTGATTTTCATATGTGGTGTGACACAGGGATCAAGGTTAATTTTTTTTCTTATATAGATATTCAGTTGACCCCACACCTTTTATGCAAAAGACTCTTCTTCCACTACTAATTGGGTTGGTTAAATATGCCTCCGTCTATTTCTGGGTTTTGGTTTAGTTCTTGTTTTTTTGTTTTTGTTTTGTCTACTCACAGCAATACCACACTATCTTAATTATTTATTTAACTATGGTAGTTAAGACAGGAACAAATATCCAGCTCCAACCTGATGCATCGTGTTTTGTTGTTCTTCTCGTTTGTGCTGTACATTAATCCCATTCATGAATTCTTAGTTGAGAACCTATATTTGCCTGTAAGTGGCAATAAAAAAATAATTTTTTTGAATACTTTCATATTTTAAGTGGCATTAGAATAAAAATATTTATTAGAATGAAATGAATTAGAGTAACATAACACAGTATAGATTTTTTGCTAATGCAATAAAAGTCAATAATTAACTGCTGTATAAGGTTATTTGGTGGGTAATATCAAATGCTTCTATTAGCTATTTCCCTACAGTGTTATTTTATGTTCTAACTGAAAGTACAGAAGGAAAAGAGGAGGTGTTGTCTTAAAAAACCTCCCTAATGGAAGGAACAAGGCCGCCTCCTAAAAACAAGAAACCAACGCAAACAACGCCCCTCACTTTGCCCCCAGATCATTCTAACCTACTTCTTTTGTTGTGCTTTCTTTCTCTAAAAATCTTTGCATCATTAGAGTCCCATGTTTAATATCCCATAATAAAAATTGAGATTAGCCTGTGCTTCCTTTACTGTGAGTGAAGGCAGACTCTTTCTCACTTATCAAGTATCTTGTTCCCTGACAGTTCACACTTGTGACTGTGGGGAAGGATGTACAGCTAGCAGTACCCATACTGAGATATGAAACTTGAATAACCCTGGCTGTTACAGTTAATGTTATATGTCAGTTTGCCTGGGTATGATTCTGAATCTTAATAGTTTGGCAATTATGTAACTATATATTTGGCAGTTATATAATGATGTAGGTCTCATTTTGTTATCTGTGGACATCCTGTATTTTCATGTAATACTGATTTTTTGCATAACAGCCTGATCTTTGGAACTAACCATGTCGATATTTTAAAGGCCACTTGACTGTTTTGAATTAATTATACTGGAGATCTATTAGGCATATATTTTTTATATTATATTTACCTGAATTTTGGTATACTTCCTGCTTTCCTTCAAAATTTGTTTCTATTTTACTATAGATAACTATTCATTAAGAAAATAATTATTGAAATTTTTACTTAAGCTTAGACTGTGTTTTTTGGGTTAGTAAAGTGATCTGATATGCAAAACTGGAACATAACCAGGGTTTTCTGAAGTACTTTCCTTATACATTATCTTCTTACTATAGATATTTGGTTAGTTAGATCTAATAAAACCAAACCTACTGATGTCAGCTCATTTTTGACTAAGAGAGCGTCTGAGGCTGTAAATCCTTACAGGAGCAAACAAGTCTTATTCTTCTCCTTTGGAGCAGCTGGTGGGCTTGAACCACAAACTTTCTGATTAGCGGCTCATCGTCTAGCCCACAGCACCACCAAGACTCCCTTAAAATCTTATAATGGTCTTATTTAATGTCCATTACAATATATTACATAATGCATTGTTAAAAGTATAACCCACTGCTGTTGAGTCTTAGCAACCTTATAGGACAGTGTAGTCGAACTGCTCCATTAGAGTTTTCGAGGCTATAAATCTTTACGGATTTCATTTTTCTCCTGCAGAGCTGCGGGTGGTTGTGAACTGCCAACCTTTTGACTAGTAGTCCAATGCAACCCGCTATGCCCCCACAAAAAACAAACCAAACCCACAGTCATCAAGTCAACCTGATTTCCGAGGCTGTAAATCGTTATAAGACAGCTTCAGTAGGGCTCCACCATGCCTCAGGGCTCCTTATATAATATTAAACCTAAATCAAACTCTGCAGTCAGTTTCAACTCACAGAGACCATGTAGGACAGAGTAGAACAGCCCCTATAGGTTTCCCAAAATAACTCTTTATGAGATTAAAAACCTCATTTTTCTCCCACAGAGCAGCTGGTAGTTTAGAACTGTTGACCCTGTGGTTAGCAGGCTAATGCATAACCGACTACTCCACGAGGGCGCCCTTTATATAAAATTGGTTTATTAAGTTGTTATAACTGTACTGGCCAGCTGGTGTCACTGTGGGACAAGCAATGAAATTGTACTTTTTTCACCCCTTGTTCTTGGGTTTGGTTTGTTGTTGTTTCCTGTTGCTTGGTTTCCTCTTGCATTCTGCCCTAAGTCTGGCCAGACTCATGCTCAGCATTCATGTCTATATAGAAGTTTAATGGAAGAACCTCCTAGAAAACGCCTGCCAGTATTGGAGTCATTACCTCATATTGGTTGTGTTAATGTTTCTAGGTTTGTTACTTTTTTATTAAGATAAAGGCAACAGCTAGATGTAGAGAATTTGGATAATAACCATACTATTGTCTCAGTTTTCTTGCAGCAAAAATATTTATTCTCTAAATATCACCGAGTGCTCTTTGATTTGTAAGTGGCATATTACTTATAATGGATGCTTTTATATAGTGCTGGTTAATGTATTAAGTTAGATATTTGACATTTGTACAAGGGTTACAAAGAAGAAAGCATATATTACCTTTATATGGTTGAAACTTAAAAAAAATTATTAAATACTTTTATTGGGGCCTCTTCCATTTCTTATCATAATCCATACATTCATCCATTGTGTCAAGCACATTTGCACATATGCTGCCATCATCATTTTCAAAGCATCTTCTCTCTACTTGAGCCCTTGATTTTTTCTTCAAAGCATTTTCTTTCTACTTGAGGTCCTCATTTTCCCCCCACCCTCCTCTGCCCACTCTTCCTCCTAAACCCTTAATAAGTTATAATTATTACTTTCACATCTTACACCATCCTCTGTCGCCCTTCACCCACTTTCCCATTGTTCGTCCCCCTGGGAGGGGTTCTATGTTGATCCTTGTGATCGATTCCCCCATTCTCCCCCAACCTTCCCCTTAGCCTCCTGGTATATCTATTCTCATTGTTGGCCCTGAGGGTTTTATCTATCCCGGATTCTCTGTATATCTATTCTCATTGTTGGCCCTGAGGGGTTTATCTATCCCGGATTCTCTGTATATCTATTCTCATTGTTGGCCCTGAGGGGTTTATCTCTCCTGGATTCTCTGTATATCTATTCTCATTGTTGGCCCTGAGGGGT
>NW_022109768.1:4260090-4261607 GCF_000313985.2 Echinops telfairi | reverse complement strand
TCTCTTGCTGTGACCCTTCTGTGAGGGGATGTCTAATTGTTTATAGATGGGCTTCGGGTCTTCACTCTATACCTCCCCTTCTCCCTCCCCCATTCAGATTGGGTATGATTTTGTTCTGGGTCTTAGATGCCTGACACCTGATCCCATCGACACCTCATGATCACACAGGCTGGTGTGCTTCCATGTGGGTTTTGTTGCTTCTCAGCTAGTTGGCCACTTGTTTATCTTCAAGCTTTTAAGATCCCAGATGCTTTATCTTTGGATAGCCAGGCACCATCAGCTTTCTTCACCACATTTGCTTATGCACCCATTTTGTCTTCAGCAATTGTGTCGAGAAGGTGAGCATCACAGAATGCCTATTATTGTGTCGAGGGGGAGTACTTGAGTCGAGGCCCAATGTATATGGTTGAAACTTTTTGTGAATGAAGTTATAGTTGGCAAATTTAGAGAAGTTACTTCATGAAACATAGCTTAGTGAAACTGTTTCTGTGAAAGGACCTACAAATATTCATAATTAAGTTTCCTTTCACTAGTAGATCATTTCTTTCGAAAAATGTGCAAGTATATAAAAGTAGCATGTTTTTATCCAGTTTTAAGAGGGTTAGGATCCCCTGAGACCTACCTTTTTAACCCTTAGGTTCCTCAGCTCTTAAAAAGCCCTAGGCTATAAGGATTGAGTTAAATCGTTGGGGATTTGTTTAAGAGGAATGCTTTAGCAACCTCCAAGTCTCACTACAGTTGACTCTTGAACAACCCATGGGCCAAGAATGCGGACCTCTTGCACAGTTAAAAACTGTGTATAATCTACAGTTGACTCTTGGGCAACACAGGATGAATAGGCGTGCTCATATACTGATTGTTTTCACTTGTTGCTATTGTGGTGCACTCAAGTGCTCATATACCTGAAGCCTTAAGCTATCTTAAGTAAATTTATAGAGGTGGCCTTCATTTATAAACACATTATTTTGAATGTAAAACACTGAAATATTTTCACAATGATGAATACAGTCTTGGACTGACTTTGGCATTTCATTGCTGCAAGTGCTATATAAATGTTACTACTTAGATTCTAGATTAAGAGATTGAGAGGGGCAGCCAAGAGGGTTTGTGGTAAACCCCCCACATATAGTAGTATTGTTATTTCTTGTTACATGTGTGTGGAATGAATTAAAGAGCGGCAGGAGCGTGCGTGTGCATACATTTATAGAGTTAGGTTGTGTGGGGTGGTAAGTCTAGAGATGGACTCTTTTCATCAGTTGGAGTAACAGGTAAAGGCATGTGATTATAAAAATTAACTACTAGAATTACGTTTCCAGAGTGCTGCAGTTCTCAGAATGACTACTGGACTTGAGCTGCCCACGTGGAACGGGATATGAAAGGCAGTAGAGAGAAATTGCTCCAAGGAATGTAAACCTGAAGTATAGGCCAGCCCTTCCTGCTTCCTGTAGAAGTTAGTTTTGGAAACCCACAGGGACAGTTCTAATCAACTTGACGGTAGTGAGATTGTTGGAGTTTGC
>NW_022109768.1:4238559-4258977 GCF_000313985.2 Echinops telfairi | reverse complement strand
GAGTTTTATCAGTGGTGTCCCGCTTTACCAATGTTAAAATCTGGTCACCTTATATATAGGCTATGGTATATGACAAAAATGTAAAACTTAGGCAGCATAGATATTTACTGGAAGAAATTACTAATGGAAAATGTATATTTATTCCCTGGAAGCATACCTAACAGCATTAACCAGACAATGGCACAAACCTGGATATTCTACAACCCTGTGTAAATATTAGCAGTAGTTGACTGGGAGGTGTTACTGATGAGGTAGGGAAGAGGGCACTGAGGTAGAGTGGTACACAGGAAAAAGGCAGGTGCTGCACATGGTGGAAAAGTCACTCTTTCATAACCAAGCTTCTCAAAATATAGACCAGAGAGCTCTAATTGCTAGGCTGAATGAGAATCTAGGGCTGAGAGAAAATTATGTATTTTTAACAGGTCCCTCAAGTAGTCCTTATCAAAACTAAAATTTGATAACTGGTCATTTAGAAGTACCAGTGATGAGCTGAGAAAAGGCTCACCTTGTCTTATAGCCTCTCAATAACTGACTGAGATGTTGTGCTCGGGCTGGTTTCAGAGGGCAGCCTTGACAAAGGCATTAGTGTTGCCATGTACTTAGGGTAGAACTGGGAACGTGAAGGCCTTGCTTGAACAATAGCTTTGCTTGTAGCTTATGACAGCCACAACAAGAACATGGCAGATATGTCTTATGGTAAGCTAGCTGGTAAAAAGGGGACAGGTTATTTTAAACTACTAAAATTCATAAAACACCGAACACAAGTCTGCCAACCTACGTCCATAAAAATGATACTACCATAAAGGAAAGTCTTATCTGTTTGAAGCATGAGATGAAGTGTTTAAATGGAGCCCATTTATTAGTAAATGAAATAATTCAGCACTGTGCTACATGATAAGAAATCAAAGGGGCCCAAGAGGAGACTCCCTGCCATAGAGAGCTCACAGTGAATACAGATAAACTGCACTTAGTGCTCTAAGGGAAGGGAAGTGCTAGGCCGTGTAGAGCATGATCTGAGAACCTGTAGGAGTATGGAAAGATCCTCCAAGGAATTACCTGAGCCAATCTATGGAGAATAACTGGCCAGGTGAAAATGGGTGAAGATGTTCCAACAAAGGCAACTGTAAAGACCTGAAAGAGGTACAAGACAACAGAACTGAAAATTCACTGTGACAGAGTAGAGAATGTGAGAGAATGTATGTGAAGAATGAGTCTAGAGAGGACGTAGGGACCAAACTTATTGCCATCGGACTGCTCCTGTGGGACCAGATCCTGCAAACCTTAAAATTATGTTGAGGAACATAGACTTTTTATGTATAGGTAACAGTTGTCGTTGTTTTTGCTACCCTGTTTCCCTGAAAATAAGACAGTGTTTTACATTAATTTTTGCTCCCAAAGATGCGCCAGGTCTTATTTTCAGGGGTGTCTTATTTTTCCATGAAGAAGAATATGGTACACATTTATTGTTTTATTAAAAGAGACCTCGCACTTCCTGTCTGCTCCGGCTGCGCTGTGGCCAACAGTGATCTGCGAGGCGGTGTCCGCCACTATGGTCCAGAGTCCAGAGTTAATAGCTTCGGGGGACCTTATTTTTGGGGAGGTCTTATTTTGGGGGGGATGCCTTATATTTCAGCGAGAGGCAAAACTGTAAGTAGGTCTTATTTTCAGGGAATGTCTTACTTTCAGGGCAACAGGGAAGGTGTCATCCAGTTGGTTCTGACTTGTACAAACCCATGTACAACAGAATGAAACACTGTCTGGACCTGTGCCAACCTCACAGTTGTTATGTGTGAGTGTACTGGTTGTGTGTTGGGCTGCTAATTGAAACCACCAGCTGTTCCTCCAGAGAAAGATGAGGTTTTCTACTCCAGTAAAGAGTTACAGTCTCAGAAACCCGCAGGGGCAGTTCTGTATTGTCTTAGGGGTTGCTGTGTGTCGGCATTGACTCAGTGGCAGGGAGTTTGGCTTAGTTTGGTTTTACTTTACCAAGCATGATGTCCTCCAGGGAGTAGTCCTTCCTTCCCGAAATATGCTCAAAGTTAACCTAAGGTTTATTCCAATTCATTGTATAATTGTTAAGGATGACTTTGAAAATTCTTAAACACATTGAATTTAATGTCAGGTACATAAAATGCAACTTAGGGATATTATGCTGTTGCTTATAAATGGGTTTGTTGTCTCTTAAATGTATTATGAAAACTATAGGAATAAATGAAGCAACAGATATTTTAAAAGCTAATAAGTTAGGTTCTTCCTTACCATGGAGGCAATTAAGAATAACCATACGAATGGGTTATGTGAAGATGTATTTTCAATTTATGTGTACTCTGAGGCTAACATATTACTGAGAGAATGCATATTTTAATAAGCCTTTCATCAAGTTTATCAAATGCTGAGCATTGTACAAGTCATGCAATTCTTTCACAGAACCCATATCATTTTGTGTTGCACTTGGCTACCAGACAGACCACTGTCATACTATACTGAGAATTCCCTTGAGAATCCAATGGACTCATTCACACCACTTTTGGTTAGGCTTCTTCTAGTAGAAGCAATTTAAGACAAAGAAGATCTTCAGAGTTTATACCTGTATTAACGTAAAAGACACAAGCTGTTCTTTGTTCTCGTTTTAGTTTGGGAAGAACTTTTGTTTGTTGAATAATGGAATGCTGACACATCATTGGTAGAGTTTTGAATAAGGTGTGGTAGCATCAGCACTAAAGCCATGCCTGCAAGAGGCCTTGTGTGACAATATGCTGTTGTCCTGTAATTATTTGAAAACCTAGATAATCAAAGATAACTACCTTACCTACTGCTTAGTCTCCTACTGGTCCCCCTTCTTCCATGTACTATGAAATATTTAATTTCTGGGAATGTACACAATATTTTGTGGCAGGAGAATGATGCCAGTAAGCCATATTCTTGCAGATAAGTTCCAAGAATACAATAAATGCAACCATTCTGGACCTTTATGCCATTTGCATGTGTCTGACTGTGTTCAGACATTCAAACACAGTCTCCCTGTGCTGTTGTCTTTAACTCCTGATATTCTGAGAGGTCTCTTGGGTTTCTCTTTTCCAAAGGAAAGCTGTTGCTATCTTCACAGAAGCATGTTGTTGTTTTCGTCAAGTGTCCTCAGGTCAGTTCTGACTTACGGCGATCCTGTCTGCAACTGAACGCATCGCCCAGTCCGTGGCCTCCTCACAGCTGTTCTTCTATCCGAGGCCAGGCTTGCAGCCTCTCTGTCAGTCCATCTTCAGGGGCCCTCCTCTTTTTCAGTGCCCCTCTGTTTTACTAAGCACAGTGTTCTTCTCCAAGGACTAGTGTTTCCTGACATGTCTGAAGTACCTGCGGCAAAGTCTTTCCATCTTTGCCTCCAAGGAGCATTCTGGCTATACGTCTCTGAAGCATAAGCTGTTGAAAGCTTTCCAAAGTTAGAGCAAAGCAATACCCAAGGGAACTATTGTAAAGTATAGATGTGCTTAATGACAAAACTTGCAAGCAAACAAAAAATGTATTGAGTTGGTTGGAATGTTTTATTTTACCTGAGGGGAAAAAAAGGTCTGTCTTTAATATAAATGTGATTAAAAGGACCACTGCAGTGTAGTGAATTATTTAATATGATTCTTCTAGTCATTGGCTTTCTTACTCCCACCAAGCCACCTTTTCCTGATGAGTCTGAATAAGAAAAGATAGAGATTGATTATTTAAAATCATAATAGGATTTACTTGTGTGTGATTATTGACAAGGTACATTATAATTGCCATCCTGTTGGCTATAGAATGAGCCATTGAAGAAGCAGGAAGGGGAAATTTCACTACCGGCATGAGAGGAGAGCCAGAAATGGAGCGCATCTTTGGACGCCAACATCCCTGTGCATTGAACCTCCCTCATTCAGAAGATAGCTGTGACAACAGAGGAACAACTGAGGAGTGGCAGAGAAGCAGCAGCAGAACCAAGAGCATGAGCCAGTGGTAGATTGCTCAGCCCACAAAGCAAGTAAAGGCAGGAAGCTAGCTTATGGTGTGCGGTGCCTCCAGGCACTGAATTGGTTGGCTGACCTATAGAGCTAGAACTGAATGAATGCCTTTGGGTTGAGGCTTACAGTGGAATGGCGTGCCCTTTTGACATCTATTGGTAGCCCTAGAATTGCTTTGTAACATTGCCCTAGCAGGGCCAAGGCCAAGGGTTTGTGTGACCAAGAGGCCAAAGAGTAGAGCCCTGTTTGCAGGCATGGCTGAGAAGAGGCTGATTTGTTCGAATACTTTTGTACTGTGTGTAACCTCTTAACTGCCTTTAAACCCCACACGTGTATTTATTGTATGAGTTCTGTGTGCCATTGCAATAAATTATCGAGCCCCAAACAAAAGGGCGAGTGCTGTGGGAAGAATATTTGACGGCAAAATTAGTAGGAAGGTTGGATGGTGAGGCATGTCTGCCCTCAGCCTCATAGAAATCGACCTTGGAAATGTACATGTGGAGATTGATTTTTCCAACCCTGGGTGAACACAGAGGCCAGTAGTCACCCCCAAGTTGTTCTTTGTACAGTTGGCCTCAGAAGTGACTCCAGACTCATTGGAAGCATGGGACTTTAGAACAAGGGGCTATGGGAAGTGAAACTTTATTCTTACTCGATGGTTACTTTGATTGTTGCTGCCTATAATTGTTTAAGGTAGTAAGGGATAAGCTGCAGCTAAGGAGAGGAAAGTTCCTGAAGTGACCTGGGGCACAATCCAGGCTGGTTTAAACAAGATGACTGATAAGGAAACTGGGCCTACTGACTCCACCTTACCACATGCCCAAGGCCATATGAACTTAAATGGAAACACAGTTCAGGGGTGAATATGTTTAAAGATTTGAAAGTTGTATAGTTGTCTGACTACACTGTGGATATACCTTTATTGTAAAATAGGCCTGCACGTGTGGTAGAAATTAATAGTTATCATGGTTACGGAGAGCTTGTAAGCAAGCCCACCTTTAGCCTATAACTCACTACCGTGATTGAATTCTGACTCACGGCAGCCTTATAATGCAGAGTAGAACTGCCCCTTTGGCTGTCCAAGGCTGTAAATCTGTACGGAACAATAAGCCTCATCTTTTGCCTGCTAAGCAGCTGGGCTATTGGGTTTGAACTGCTGACCTTGTGGCTGGCAACTCAGTGCTTAACCCACTACACCACCAGAACTCTTTCTTCAACCTAGAGGATGTGCTAAAGGGGAAATACAGGTTGTCCAGAAGGAATGGGCTTCATTTTAAGCCAGAAGTTTATGTAGAGTTGGGAGCTTAAGTGGAAACCCGGTCCACCTAGAACTGCTGAGACAATAGGAGATTTACACTGGAAGGGAAAATCTACAGTTTAAAAAAAACAAACTATTTGCTCAGAATTCAAAAAGCCAGTTTGCTATTTGATGCAAATAATGTCTATCAGAGAGAGTCCCCCTTCTAGTACTGCAAGTTAAAGGGAGCCTACTTCCCCCTTCTAGTACTGCAAGCAGACAGCCTACTTCCTTGTGATAACTAGCTGGATCCACTTGAATGGAACTTGGAGAGAGTCAGCAATGAAGATATGGCTGCATTTAGACGTGTTCCATTGGTGCTTGTTGACTGGTCAACAGAGGCTAGAGTTGAGAGAGGACAGGAAGGGCTGGTCAGTCTAAAGTAAGGTAGTTGTGTGCACTCTCAATCTTACAGGAATGACCTAGCCTATGGGGGCTATGGCAGAGAGAGAGCGCGCGAGAACGAGCGAGCTTGTGTGAAGTGCAGTTGGTACCCACTTGCCTTACTTGGAGAATTACAGCTGGAATGACTAGAACCCAACCAAATGAAGATGTTTGACATTGTGAGCTGAGGTAAATTGCTGCTGTTTAAGGCCTTGCTCTGGACTGAACTGTGCTTAATGGATGCAGATGCCCAAAGTTCCAACAGGAACAGAAGATAATTCAGATCAAGGAACATTCTTGGCTCTTCAGAGTATGGTTGATAAGGATACGCAATTCAGAAATTGGGTAGTTAAAAGGGAAGTGTTGGTCACATCATGAAGTAGCTGGCTTATAAGCTTTTGGGGGTGTGCTTACAGTAAAGTGTTTTAAAAGAGTAAGCTAATCTTTCTTATATAAAAGGTACACTGGCTAGAAGAGCCAGGGGGTGATGTGCACTGTAGTGGATTATTGAATATGGCTATCCTAGCCATAGTCTTTCTGATTACCACTCACTGACCTTTTCTTGATGGATCTGGATAAGAGAAGGTGGGAGAAAGACTGTTAAGATTCAGTTGTAAGTGCTAATTGTGATTGCCATCCTGCTCTGTATAAAATGAGCCATCAGAGAAGCAGGAAGTGGAGATCTCACTAGCAAAAAAGAAACCAGGAGTGGAGTGTGTCCTTTGGACCCAAAGATCCCTACTCATTGAACCTCCTTAATCCAGCAAAATGCTGTGATCCAGAGGAATGAAGAGCCAGGGCTTGAGACAGTGGCAGACTTCCCAGCCCATAGAGCAAATAAAGCTGAATGTGTTCAGGCAACATACAGTCTTGGGGAGTGGGATGCCTCCATGTACTTAATTGGCTAATTGACCCATAAAGCTAGAGCCGAGTGCCTTCAGATTGAAGCCTTTTTAAGGAATGGTATGCCCCTTCACATTCATTGGCAGCCTGAAAAAGCTTTATAATGTTTTCCCACCAGAGAGCAGAGGGCAAAGACCAGAGAGAGTCCTACCTGGGGGCACAGCTGAGAAGAGGCTGTCCTATCTGAATAGTTGTATCCTGAGCATTTGTAACCAGTTAACTGCCTTAACAAATCCCCTAAATTTGAGTATTGTCTATGAGTTTTCTGTGACCATGGCATTGGATTATTGAAACCAGCTACAAAGTAGAGTGCTGTGGGAAGGACACTTGCTGTCAGAATTGGTGTGAAAGTTGGAGGGTGGGGCTTGCCTCATCTCAGCTTCAAAGAAATCTACCTTAGGCAATGCTGATGTGGACTTTGAGTTTCTTTCCTCCAGGTGAACAGCTGGAGATCAGTTGGCACTCCATTTATCATCCTTTTTACAAACACTAATATTAAAACCAGAAACCAGTGATTTAGATCTATAAAAAGTAAACTGGAAAAGTGAAAGATCACTCATTAAGTGAACAAGCTAGAACTTACGTAGTTTGAAAATAAGAAGTAAATAACTGAGACTAAAGAATGTTTTCTTATTTTAAATGCTCTTCAAAATAATACATGGATGAAAAGGCTGTTGTGCTGTGAGAACTAGTTTTGTGACATTAGGAAATTAGTGAAACAATTAAGGTTACTCAATGAAGATTTTGTACTAGTAGGAAATTACAAGTTGAGACTGTATTTGCATTAGTGTGTTTAAACTGCAGCAGGTTCTGAAGTAATGATTTCTTTAAATAAATCTTCTTTCACTAACACCAACCTCCAATAACAGGGCTCCAATTACAGTTAAGAATTATGTGAGTGATTGCATAAAGTAGAAACTTGAGCCACCAGCCCTGTAGTCCACACATTACTATGTAAATAATAGATGTGCATCTTGATCAATGACCAATCCTGTCACATCTAAGTCTGCCAGTGATTGGTCATTACATCTGTTTATTCACTTCACTTCCAAACAGTAAACCCTGTGGTCATGTTGCTTTCTGGTCTTACAGTTAGAAACCCAGGTGACATGTTACAAAAATAGCAATCAAAAGGGAATGAACAAACAGAAGTGAAAACCTAGTAAATAAATGAAAACTGATAACATTTAAAGTAGTGACATTCAAATGAATCCTAAATTGAATTATAGAAACAATATGTGAACATAGGTATGTTGACATTGCCATTGTTTGAGGAACTATAGATATGCAGCCAGAGGAACTTGGTAAAAGTAAGCCTATCAACAGAAATAAGGAAAGAGGGGTTTCAATGTCTTTGCAAGACATTTTAAAGATCATAGAACCATTGAATTTCCCCATTCCTCACTTTGCAAAGTTTCTGCTTATTGCCTCCTTTTACAACCCTGCACTACTATCTACTAAGTAAGGATTGCCTATACATTCAAAGGTTCTAACGGTTTCAAGGATGCAGGAAGTGCTTAATAAATGCTTGTCATTATAACTAGTAGTAATGTCACAATTGTAAAGATGATTATAATAGGGAAGAAGGATGCTGTTGTTCAGTACCATCGAGTCAGTACATAGAGTCTATAAAATAGAAGGAAACACTGTCCAGTCCTGTGCCAGCCTCACCATTGTTCTTATATTTGAGCCCATGTTGTAGCTGCTGTGTCCGTCCATCTTGTCAAAGGTCCTTCTCTTTTCCACTGGCCCTCTACTTCACCAAGCCTGAAGTCTCTGGTCTCTCCTGACATGCCCAAAGTACACGAGACAACGTCTTAGCATCCTTGCCTATAAGAAGCAGAAAATTCTGGTTGTGCTCTTCCAAGATAGAGTTCTTTGTTCTTTTGTTAGTCCATGGGTATGAGGTAATTGAAAATAACTATAGCTTGAGTCAGATGCATCTTAGTCCTCAAATTGGCATTTTTACTCTTTCACACTTTAAAAGAGGTCTTGTGCAGCATATTTACCCAATGCAGTGCATGGTTTGATCTCTTGACTGCCGCTGCTATGAACATTAATTGTAGATTCATTCAAGACAAAATATCTGACAACTTCGATCTTTTCTCCATTTATCATGTTACGTACTGGTTTAGTTGTGAGGATTTTGGCTTTCTTTACATTGAGTTGTAATCCATACTAAGAGCTGCAGTCCTTGATCTTTACTAGGAAATGCTTCAAGTCCGCCTCCCTTTCAACAAACAAGGTGTGTCATTCGCAATATCACAGGTTGTTAATAAGCCTTCCTCCCATCCTGATGCCACACTGTTCTTCATGAAATCCAGCTTCTCCGATTGTTTGCGCAGCGTACAGACTGAGTAAGTATGGGAGAGCATGCAACCCTGATGGACAGCTTCCCGGATTTAAATCACGCAGTGTTCATTTGTTCTGCTCACATAATTGCCTCTTCATGCATGGAGAGGTTTCCTCATGGGTACAGTTAGTTGTTCTGAAATTCCCATTCTACTCAAGGCTATCCATGATTTGCTATGATTCATAACAATAAATCCATAAAATGCCTTTACATAGTCAGGTTCTTTTTCAATAGGTCCATGAAAGCCAAGTTATGGCCATGGGTATAACCCTCCTGAATCAAGAGAACAGATTTGACACGTTGGACACTAGTAACAGAAGACCTGATGAGCTGTGGGTTGCGATCATAAATGAAAAAAACAAAAGGTCATTAAAGGCATGAAAGGGGGGAAATGAAGTCAGTGTCAGAAGAAACTGAAACTTTCTCTTGACCGTAGAGTAGCTAAAGCAAATGGAAAGCGGTCTAGCAGCTCCTTTAAAGGTTCTACATGCTCTTAGGGTTACCATATCTAAAATAAAACAAAAACAAAAATGCACTGTTACAGTAACCCTGTAGAACAGGATAGAACTGCTCTGTGAGTTTCTGAGACTGTAACTCTTTAAGGGAGTAGATAGCCCCATCTTTCTCCCTTGGAGCGGCTGGTGGTTTTGAACTACTAACCTTCAGGATCTCAGCCTAACTCAACTACTATACCACCAGGGCTCCTACGGTAACCATGTAATACTACAAAAAATTTATGATTAAGTGGTAGTTGCTCAACTCTGAAAATATACTTTAAAAACATGGAATTGTACAATTTAAAAGAGTTAATTCATATAAATTAACTTTTTGTATAAATAAGTGAATAGACAATGCAGTGGATACTTAATATGTCCCATTTGCGTAAGAAATGGAATAGTACTGTTACCTTTAAACTCATTGTTCTTTCCCCAATAAGTCGTCTATCTAGCTGTACTATCTGACCCTCTTATCCTGCCTTTTTCAAAATTAACATTTAATGTTACCTGACATAAATTTATTACAGTCATCCCCTTCCCCTTGCCCCCACGCTGGAATGTGAATCTGGGTGCACAGAGATTTTGTCTGTTTCCATCGCTGTGATTTAGCTAGTGCCAGAGCAGTGGCTATCAAGAAGCCGGTGCTTATTACATATTGGCTCACTGGATAAACCTTTAGGTCTCAGAAGGGAGGAAGACAAGGCTGCCTGCTTCTGTAAAGCTTCACAGTCCGGGGACCCTATGGACTAGTTATGCGCGTGTAGGGTTGTTGTGAGTAGGAATTGACTTGATGGCAGTGAGTTAGATCCCACAGCTCAAGCACTAGCTTCTTTTTTACTGTTTGGTATTCATGGTCTTAGTCCCTATTCTAAAATCAGTAAATTCTGATATGTACTGTCTTTAGCACCAAGTTCAACCTCTATGGTAATGTTTGTATTACCTGTCCTAAGAAACAAGAACTCTCCTTATCTTTTTGATGGCCCATCTCATAGTGACTGCCCTGTGTATGTTTCCAAAACCATAAATCTTTATAAAAGCAGACTGCCACATCTTTCTCCTATGTAGTGGCTGATGGATTCAAGCCATCAACTTTTGGTTAGTAGGCGAGCACTTATCCACTGAGCCACCAGGACTCCTATAGAAAGAAGAAGCAAACTCTAATTTAACTTGTTTAAAATAATCAGCTGCTGTTGAAATACCTCAATTTAAATGGTGCTAAGTTTGGTTCATTCAACAAGTTTGCTTATTTATTCAGCAAATATGAACCGCATGCCAAATGCCTGTCCTTGCTCAAGCACTGCCCCAGATGCTTGTTACACATAGCAATAAGCAAGGTGGGCATCACCTTTTCCTGTATGAAGCTCACAGTGTGGTGAGAACAAATACAACACAATTTGCTAGTGATAGCTGCTATACAGAAAAGAAGTTTAGATGAGGGGATAGGAAGTTTTATTCATATATGTTATCAGGAGATGGCCTCTCTGGTCAGTTGATACTTGATCAGGAAGTAAAGGAGCAAGCACTGTGGATTTTGGGGGAAAGAACATTCCAAGTTAAAAGCAACAGCAAATAAAAAGACCCTCAAATAAAAGTACGCATAGTGTTTATTTTTTATGAAACAGTATTGCAGAAGTAGAGTCAGCAGGACTGGGGCTAGTAGGATATAAAGTCAAATCATATAATCCTTTGAAAATATTTAATGGTTTGAATTTTATGTCAAGTGAGAATGGGGCCTATTGGGGCATTTTTAACGGACAATGAGATCTGACTTTTATATAGGGATTGGTTGATGTGTAAAGTCCTTAGGAGACTATGTCAAGATAGAATCAAGGAAAGCAATTGTGAGGCTTTTGAAAAAATCCAGATAAAATATGATGTTGGCTTAAACCAGAGTAGTAGCAGTGGAGGTGATAATTGGTTGGTTTCCCATGTGGATAAAGTTTGCTAATGACTTGGACATGAGTATGAGAGGAAAAGAGTCAAACATAACTCCAAGATTTTTGCCTTGGATAATTGGTAGTAGAGGTCCCACAAACTTAACTTGTAAAAGCTGTAGATGGTGGTATTTTCCTTTGATTTGTTTTATCTGTGTTTTGGGGGTAACGGGTTGGTGGGAGGGAGATGACTGGAGTCCTTCAATTTTGAACATATTAAGCTTGAGACACTTATTTGCTCTCTGCATAGAGTTGACAAGTAGTGGTTAGATGTGTTAGTCGGAAATTAAAGAGGCCTGTATCACCTTGGAAGTTGACAATCTAGAGTTTATTTTTAAAGCCAGAGAACTAAGATTATCCAAGAAGTAAATTAGGAGCAAAGGTCCTTTGACTGATTAATGGGATACTCCATTGTTTGGCCATTGGGGAGCATAAGAGGATCAGTTAAGGGGACAATAAGACACCATCTAAGGATAAAAACCCCAAATCTACTACCATCAAGTTGATTTTGACTCATAGTGACTATATAAGGTTTCCTCCTTCATAAGATGATATAAAACGAAAATCAAGAGAATACATTCCCTTAGTCAAGACTTCAAAAATAGATCGTGTGTAGGGAGCAGTCCTTTGTGTCAGTGCTGCCAATAATGGACAATCAACGTCTGTGAGCTCATGGGTGTTTTTTGGTGACTTTAACTAAGACATCATTAGTAAGTCAGGATCCACCAAGCCAATCAAGTAATCAACCAAAATTGAGATCTTTAAGAAAATCCCTCATGACACTTTTCATGTATAAGAGAGTCTTTGGGTTTTTGACTTTACAAAGTGGAAACTCAAAGTTGGTTTTAAGTTACTACTATACATTATATGTGATGAGGTGGAGTGTTGAGAGAGGATTTCCAAGAATACTTAGCTTTTAGTGTATCTAGATGGTGGTGAGTTTGGTTAAATTGTATCCTTATTTAGTCCAGAGGAAAGAGGGCTTTTAGCTGAAAATCTAGTTTCAAGAAACTTGTTTGAGAGTGATGATCAATATCTTTCTTTGCCTATATAAAACACCTGTTTATCTCTTTGAAAGAAGGAGCTTCGGTTGGATTGAATATAGTGTAGATAACCAGGTATTTCGTGTCACAACGTCTGGAATACCTAAGGCACCTGACTTCTTGTGCAACATACGGTGGTGTTCTCAGGAATGTACAAACAAGCTTGTGGTCTTTGAAGATTTTCAGAAGTGTTCCAATGACTAAAGTGTTCTATTGACTATCTTTAAGTTCTTTTATGACATTTCCTTATTTATGAAAACTTCCTTGACTGTCATTACTCAATAGATTTATTTTTAATGGAGTTCACAATCTTCCAACTGCCCTTTCTCTCCTCTCTTTTTTTGGCTTTTTCTTTATTTATTCCTGACTTATATTCAATTCATCACCTTCCCTTTAAAGCATGCCTCTCACACCTTTTTCTCCATCACCCTCCATTCAAACAACAAACAGTGCACTGCCATCAAGTCTATTCTGACTCACAGGGACCCTTTAGGAGAGGGTAGGACTGTGCCTGCGGGCTTCTAGGACTGATACTCTACGGGACTAAGAGGAGTTGATGGTTTACTGACCTCGAAGTTACCCTCTATGCCACATAGGCTCGTGCAAGCAATTTCTCTTAAAGATGCTATCATTGTATACAAACGTAAGCCCCAAAGTATTGCTGCACATTCATAGTAGCATTTATTAAGTAAAAATATCAAAATGTGAAGCTATTGCTTCTGAACATATCCTCCATGTAGTTCTGTACACTTCTAAGGGCACAGTTTCTACTTCTCTAATTCTTGCCTAAAGAATTCTGCATTCTTTAATTTATGCTACATCAAAATGACAATTTTGGCATCCTCAGAGGATTGAAATCATGTTCCTTTTAAGTGTCTTTGAGTTTTGGAAACAAAAAATCTGAAAGAGGCCAGATCAGGACTGTAGGGTGGGTGTGGTAAGGTTTCCTAACAAAATTCTCTTAGAATAGCTCTTGCTACCCTTGAAGAATGAACAGGTTGTAACAGAAAAAAATTCGACAGAACTTTCTTGTCCTTTCCTTATCAGTGCACTTTACTGGTTTCTTAAAACTTCTTCATTAAAAACCCCAACCATTATTAGCACCACCACCACCATCATCATCCTGTGTCTTTCCAGAAAATCTATCAAGATTACCCCTTCGGAATGCTAAGAAACAGCTTCCATTGCCTTCTGAGTGACTTCTCTGCCATGAATTTAACTGACTCAGCAGAGTCCCTCTAAGGCCACTCCCTAAGGAGACTAAGATGAGTCTATTGCCGAGAGAAATTAAATGTAGCCATCTACTGTTTGAAGAGCCATGTTTACATATTGCCTCGTTTAGAACAAACTCATGCATATATGAACTGGAACCCTATTAGCAATACTTGTTGACTTACCTGTAGGTACACCAAGGCCTTGTAACTTGGATATCACAGATTTATACCTCAGTCTAGTTACTTTATTTAGTGGCAGTTAATATAAAAAGTTGAATATATGGTTGTTTTCAGAAACGAGCATGCCCTAATAATATGAAGACAGTATTCTAAGCTTAATAGAGGGAGAATGTTTTAAATTCCATGTTTGGATGATGACAAAAGGTATAACAGTAATTCTGATTGTATTTCAGTATATTTGTCACATTTAAAAATTCATTCTAAATGATATGAAAATACATTATTATATATAATGTACAGGTTGAAGTGTAATGTAGCGTCTTTTATTACTATGACTTGCAATCCCTCCAAAGGAGCTCCATTGGCGTAATGAGTCGCTCATTGGGCTGCTGACGAAACGATCAGCAGTTCAAACCTACCATCCACTCCACAGGAGAAAGAAGAGGCTTTCTAGTCTGTATAGATTTACAGCCTCGAAAACCCACAGAAGCAATTCTGTTCTGTTGTGTAGCATCATTATGAGTCAGAATGGAGTAGAAGGCTATGAGTGTGTTTGTTTGTTTTTTGAGATAATGTCCCAAAGAGCCCTACTTACAAGTTGGGATAAGGAGGAGGAAGGAAATGCACATTTAAATGAAACATGTTATATTACACTATATACTTTTCCCCCACATGTCAGGTATAAGAATTATTTTTCCATAACATCCCGATTTCACAGTAAAGAAACAGCAGTTCAGAGCAGTAACTTGACTGGGATCATGCAGTCGTTAAGTAGCTAAACCAGGTTTTCAAACTCAGGTTTATCAGCCTTGATTTTAGAGTTCACATTACCCCGCATTACGCCAAAATGCTTGGTGACATGATCACAAATTACTATTTTTTTTAGTAATGGATAAATTATTGTATCGGAGCTGTTGCTCAAACATTGTCGCTGATGTTCAAAGTGCTAAATATCTCATTTGCGTTCTAAAACCCCACTTTCAGTCCAGAAACCATCTTGAAATGCAAGTAAAAAGTACCATTACCTTGAATCTACTCTACTATAATTATTTTACACATGGAAATTGATAAATGCCTTACTTTCGATTATTATTAGTAACAATGAGAGCTGTAAGAGTATGTCTTCCCAGACATAAACTCCTTCATCTAATTTATCCCTAGGAGTAAACCCAGTGTTTGGACAGATACGTATTTAGCCAGAATAGGGAAGCCAAGAAGGAAAGTTGAAAACTTAAGCGTGAATAAGTAAATTTTCTAGAACTAAGTAATTGTACTCTAAAGTTATCATATATGCTCATTGACCTTATGATAAGGTATAATTTCAGATTTAATATACAGCCTAGAATGTTAGAAAGACAGTAGGAGGGTTTTTACTCTTTCCTCCTTAGGATAGGTTAGATTCTAGAGAGATATTTAAAGTACTTTAAATTTAATTTAACCAATTTTTTTAGTATTTTAATTATTAAAATATACTTTAAGAATAGTCTTAAGCAACTTCAAAACTTAATAGTATTTTGAAATGGGGATTATTCAGTAAGGCTACCAACTGCAAGGTTGGCAATTCAATGCACCAGCTGCCTCCTCGGAGGAAGCTGTCACTTCCCATGAAGATTTGCAACCTCAGAAACTTGATGCCGTGTTGCTGAGTCAGAATCAACCCAATGGCACACGGCGGTGGACATATTTAAGACAAAATCACATAGACGTAGAAAAGTGGGTAGTTAAATGAGGAAAGCGTAAGAGAAAGGCAGTAGTTTTGGGACCCGGGTACCCATTCTTTTTATAATCCCAGAGGTTCTTCCAAAAGTGATCTCAAAGTGGAGGAAAACATGAAATCCATGCTCAGTCACCCAGAAGTACTGTTTAAGTAAGTGTTTAGTGTCACTTTTCAAGCTATACCTATTTTCATATTCAACCTAAGTATTTTCCTAGAAGCACAAGGGTTAAACCTAATTCAGATTATGGGATTTTTCCATGAACTTTTGAAGCCCCTTCATAATAACTATGTGTAAATACTATTGACAAGTTCCACATTGGTATTAATGAGATTGATAGAATTCAGTACATTAAGAAAGACATCATGGATAAGTTTAAGGATAAGTATTGGATTCGAGGTACCGTGTTTCCCCAAAAGTACGACATCCCCCGAAAATAAGACCTAATTACAGTTTTGCCTCTCGCTGAAATATAAGGCATCCCCCCAAAATAAGACCTCTCCGAAAATAAGGCCCCCTGAAGCTACCGTAACTCTAGACTCTGGACTAGCGGCGGGTGCCTCCGCACAGCTCACTGTTGGCCGCAGTGCAGCCGCAGACAGAAAGTGAGAGGTCTCTGTTAATAAAACAATAAACAATAAATATGTACTATGTTCTTCTTCATGGAAAAATAAGACATACCCTGAAAATAAGACCTAGCACATCTTTGGGAGCAAAAATTAATATAAGACACTGTCTTATTTTGGGGGGAAACAGGGTAGAAATTTCTGCAGAAACAAATAATGCATTGAAATTATATCAAGCAGCACAAATATTAATTGGCCTACTTTTTTACATTAATGATAGAAAAGAAATAGTTATTTTCAAAAGTAATGCTTCTTTACTTGTGATCTGAATAACCTCTTCATATCCCAGTTTGTGTTATGAAAATTAATTTCTATAAGGACTTCTTTTATAGAAAGTCATTTATATGCTCTTCATTACTCATCTGTCAGTTTATTATGTTCATAGTGTTAAAAGGCAAAGGTGTCACTTTGAGTACTAAGGTATGACCCAAGCATGGTTTTTCATTTTCTTCATATGCATGCAAAAGCTGGGCAATGAATAAGGAAGACTAGAGACAAGTCAGTGCCTTTGAATTAACGCTGTTGGTAAAAAACAGTGAATATGCCACGATCTGCCAGAAGAACAACCCCATCTAGCCTAGAATTACAGCCAGAGCACTCCTTAGATGCAAGGATGGCAAGGCTTTGTCTCACATGCTTCGAACGTGTTAAAGGAGGGCCCAGTCCCTGGAAATGGACCTCACGATTGGCAAAAGTAATAAGAGGAAAAGTAAAGAGTACAATCTTCAATGAGTTGGGTTGACACAGTGCTGTAACGAAGGACTCAAACATGAGAGCGTGAGGATGTGGGAGGACCAGGCCATGTTTCCTGCTCTTGTCCATCGGGTCAGAACTGACTTGATGGCACTGAACAGCAATCAGAAACCAGACTCTGCCACAGTCAATTCTGACTCAGAGTGCGCCTTTAGGACAGAATGGACCTGCCTTTGTGGGTATCTGAGGCTGTAAATTCTCAGGATGGTACAGAGCCTCATCGTTTTCCTACCAGCCGCTGGTAGTTTAGAGCTGCAACCTTGAGTTCAACAGCCCAATGCATAAACTGCTCTTAGTTCAGTTGTGTATATTATCTTAGCTAATCCACTTTATTATTATATTTACCTGTGTTTTTGTAACATTTTTATATTTTGTTATTTTCTTATGAAATTCATCATTCTTTTGGTTTTTGCTCTTTTCTTAGCCAGTATGTATGTAATCAACAAGTTATAATGGCATCTTTTTTAAAAAAAACTTTTTATAATGGCATCTTTTGATTGAACTTGTCTTCAATTTTTAACCCTTCCTAGTGCTCATGTAGCTGACAAATTAACATTCTTAAAGTGTTACTGTAGTTATGTCAGCCCGCTTTTCAAAACTCATAATTCTCTGATTCATTCAACGTCAGAGTCCCTGCACCAGCACATTTTGTCATTGGGCTTCTTCCTAATTAACTTCCCCTATTTCCCTACATAGACCTTTAGCTGCTTTGGCCATAGCAGCCTTCATACTCTGCCAGTTAACATGTCAGTAACTTCCCAAGGGCTCGTCCCCTTCACTGTCCCCCTCACTCCACTCACCAATTATTTGCCTGTAAGTTGTGAACGCATCTCTCCTCACCACTATCAACACACTTGGTGATGAAGATCAAGGATTGTAGCTTTCAGTATGGATTACAACTCAGTGTAAAAAAGACCAGAATCCTCACAACTGGACCAATAGGTAACATCATGAGAAATAGAAAAAAGGTTGAACTTGTCAAGAATCCACAATCAGTGCTCCTGGAAACAGCAATCAAGAGCTCAAACCACACATTGCATTGGATAAATCTGCTGCACAGGACCTCTTTAGTGTATTGAAAAGCAAAGAGATTACTTTGAGGACTAAGGTGAGCCTGACCCAAGCCATGGTATTTTCAATTGCCTCATATGCCTATGAAAGTTGAACATTGAATAAGGAAGATTAAAAAAGAATTAATGCATTTGCATTGTGGTACTGGTAAAGAATTTTAATAGTTGCATGGACAAACAAACCTATCTTGGAAGAAGTACATCCAGAGTGCTCCTTAGAGGCAAGGATGGCAAGACTTCGTCTGACATACTTTAGAAATATTGTCAATATAGACCAGTCCCTGGAGAAGGACATCGTGCTTGGTAAAGTAGAGGGTTAGTGAAAAAGATGAAAGCTCTAAACAAGATGGATTGACACAATGTCTGCCACAGTGGGTTCAAGCATGGGATCAATTGTGAGGATGGTGCAGGACCGGGCAGTGTTTTATTCTGTTGTGCATAGGGTGGCTGTGAGTCAGAACTCTCGATAGAAACACCACCACATTATTCCAATTACTCCATCTTGGTCATTGATGCAGTTCAGGATCCATTCTCTTTAAGGGGTTTCTTTTATTGAATGCACACTGATGATTCCCTTTTCCAAATTCTCAACTACATCATACAGTTACATGCGTACTTGCTTGTTTGGTTACATCGTGCTTTCAAATACTGATTAAGATGTGTTTGTCTTATGCTAGTTAAAAAGCATTAAAAAGTTCTTAGAAAAATATCTTACACCTCTGCAATTAGACTCTATGACTTACCATTATATTAAGTGTGATGAATTATGGGAAGTATAATCTTTGTATACTCTTGATTCAAAATCTGATATCAAACTGTTGTCCTTCAAATTTTTAGCTTAATTGTAAGCTGCATTTACTCATAACTTGGCATAACCCTATGGTTTTCATTAATAAAGATCAAATAGAAAAGTATTTTAATTTAGGTGTAAATTTAATTTTAATTTAGAAGCAATGTTTTACTTCATTTCAGGTTAATTTTTTTGAAGCCTTATTTGAATGGCTAGGTCAGTTTTCAGTCTAAATTGTTTATACTTTTTCATTTCCTAGAACTAGCTGTGTTTTTTGCTAATTTTAGATCATTTCATTTGGCCTGCTAGCCTCGTTATTTCTGAAGCTTTCAAGGATTATTTAGAGACTTTGTGACATTCTGCACCTGTAAAGATGGACAGCTTCAGAACCCTGTGAGTCTGAAGTGAATGGGTAGCAGAGTGTTTAGTTTGCTTATGGTTTAGTCTTCTTAAAGGAAAAGGCTCAAATATTTTCATTTATTATGAAAAATAAACAACTTCGGCTTCACCATATCTGTTACACAGATAATAAGCCTCTTCTACCACTCCCTCTTTCCCGGGAGGAATTTTTGTAAAAACTATGCTAATTTATTATTATTGTTTTAGGTAATGTGTTTTCCTGGTTATCATCCCTGGAACTTCAAAATGTTTTGTAGGGATTTTTTTTTAAAGAATATTTGAATATGGCTTGTTAGGAAAATACCTCTGGGGGTGGGACTGGGGGGTGGGTGAGAGGGAGCTGGTAGCAAACAAGTGAAGAAGAAGCATGTTGTTTGTGTAAAAATACAGTCAGCTAAGTTGCGGGTAAGTCGACTGACTGTTGTTAAACTTTACTACTAAAATCTAGAAAGAAGGAAAGTTTCTTTCCTTTAGTGTAATTGAAGTCAGAGAAGTCCAGCTTGTCTAGCTAACCTTGAAATGGAAAGGAAATTAACAGTGCAAGTAAATGACTTGTTTCTATTGACCATTGAACTCATGAAGATTATATTTTCTTTTAGTCAGTTTTTTAACATTAGCATGGCTTTTTAATTTTGTCCTTTAAAATAAATTTTCCTCATTATATATGGGGTTCTGTGTTTCTGTTAGGGTTAATGGAAACATTTAGAAACAGATAAGTGGTTGTGGTTGTACAACATGGTGAAACTAATAATAGAAGGTGTTTAAATGGGGGGGGGGATAGGTAGTGGTGTTAACAAACCCTGGGACAAGGGAACAACAAGTGATCCAAATCGATGGCGAAGAGGGTGTAAGAGGCCTGGTAGGGTGTGACCAAGGGTAATGTAACCGAGAGGAATTACTGAAACCCTAATGAAGACTGAACAGGATAGTGGGACAAGAGGAAAGTAAAAGGAAAGAGAGGAAAGAGCTAGGAGATAAAGGGTATTTATAGAGGTCTAAATAAAGGCATGTACATATGTAAATATGTTTATATATGAGGATGTGGAAATAGATCTATGTGCAAATCTGTATAGGTTCAATATTAAGGTAGCAGATGGACATTGGACCTCCACTCAAGTACTCCTTCAATGCAAGAATACTTTGTTCTATTAAACTGACATTCCATGATGCTCACCTTCCCGACACAATTGCTGAAGACAAAGTGTGTGCATAAGCAAATGTAGTGAAGAAAGCTGATGGTGCCCAGCTATCAAAAGATATAGCATCTGAGGTCTTAAAGG
>NW_022109768.1:4233868-4236907 GCF_000313985.2 Echinops telfairi | reverse complement strand
TATGTAGATCATTGTGATCAGTTCCCCCTTTCTCCCCCATCTTCCCCTTACCCTCCTGGTATCTCTACTCTAATTGGCCCTGAGGAGTTTATCTGTCCTGGATTCCCTGTGTTTCCAGCTCTTATCTGTACCAGTGTACATCCTCTGGTCTAGCTGGATTTGAAAGGTAGAATTGGGGTCATGATAGGGGGAAGCATTACAAAACTAGAGGAAAGTTGTATGTTTCATCATTGCTACACTGCACCCTGACTGGCTCATCTCCTCCCTGCCACCTTTCTATAAGGGGATGTCCAGTTGCCTGCAGATGAGCTTTGGGTCTCCACTCCACACTCCCCCTCATTCACAAAAATATGATTTTTTGTTCTTTGGTTAAGCCAAGTTTTTTCAGCACATTTTAAATGCCGTTTTTGTGGTAAAATTAGGTGCCTCAGCTGATATTCAGGTATATATGGTACTACATAGTGGAGAGAAAATAGTTTAAGAAGGACACAATTATAGTGAATTTATGTGTTGTCAGGTTTTTTACAAGGATTTTCTCTTTTATTCAAATACTAAGGATTTGAAACGTTCATTGCCAGCTGGCCTTGGTCTCTCAGAAACCCAGATTACGTCCCATGGCTTTGACAGTACCAAAGAGGGAATTATTGAAGGAGGAGCATTTCAAGGTAAGAACTCGTTTGTCATTTAAAGGAGCTGGGATGAAAGACTGAAGAAATTCAGCAAATGCTACCCTCTGGTCTGTGATAACACAAAAAAAATTCTTTTTGTTTGTTTGTTTTGGGTTTTAGTTTAATATAGGAATAGTTTTCATTGTAGTGATATAAATAGATCAGTGTGTAAAAAAAGTTTCACTTATTATTTAAAGATAGATTTTAAAATACAAATAACACCCTAAAACTGAATAAGAAGTGGAGGTTTTGATTGCTTTAGCTTATAACTACAAATTTTATAGCTACAAATCAGCACTGATTTGTATAAATATACATTTCCTATTTCAAAGCAATTTTTTAAATGAACTTTTCCCTACTCTACGGGCTGCATAGGAGACCCTAAGACGACTCTCAGGTTTAGTATCGCTAGGACACGTAACAGGACTTGGCATATAGATAGACACACAGTTGTGATTTCTTACAGTGACAGAATACCAAGCACCTGCAGCAAAAAGAAAATGCACATGAAGCAAAGCCTTTTGTGGCAGCGAGGTGGTTCTCTCCCAGTGAAGTCATGCCGAGCCAGACTCACTGCCACCAAGTCAGTTTCCGCTCACAGCCACCCTGTGCAGGTTTTCCCAAGCTGTAAATCTTGCCAGAAGCTGATAGCCTCATCTTTGTTCCACAGAGTGATTGGTGGGTTTGAACCACCAACTTTGTACTTGGCAGTTCAATTCACTTACCTGACAGCACCACCATAGTTCCTTATGCATTGTAACAACCCCGATAAAATGTTACCATCCATGAAGGCAAGTTAAGAGACTTTACTAGCCAAGGCTTTTACTGGCATGTGGTCACAGAGACACCCTCTGCCTAGCATATGCCAGAATTATAGACCCACCCCCAAAAGACACCCACTTTGAATCATTTTTGCTTAGTGAGCCACACTTAGGCTCTCTTCTGAAATACAGGTTCCCAGACACCTGTCCAAGCATAACTGTATAAGTAGGGTTTTTAAAAGATGATCATATAGGCCTTCTATATTCATTCATTTCTGCATACATACCCATAGATATCTGTTTTTAATAGACTAGTTACCTCTTTTAATGATCTTGCCTCTTAATAATTTTTTCTCAAGTGATTTTTTTATTCCTTCTCTTTTTCAATACTAGTGCGATAGTGATTCCATGTAGGCATTTAGAGGTATGCAATGGATCGTTTTCTTTTTTTTCCTTAACTAAACCGTAAGCAAAATAATCCTAGTTGTTGATGTTCAAACTCACCAGCATCACTGCCATCAAGTCAGTGCCCAGTCACAATGATCCCTTATGGGTTTTCGAGACTAACGTTTACAGGAGTAGAAAGCCCAGTCTTCCTCCTGCAGAGCTGCTGGTGGTTTCAAACTGCCAACCATGCAGGTCACAGCCCAACACCTAACCACTGTACCACCAGGGCTCCTTAGTAGTTGATGTTAAATGAAGTATAATTTTAATATCATTTCAGAGTGAAAAAAGGTCTTCATGATTTTACAACCTTTTAATAGTTGTATTGATGTGTAATTCATATATAATTTTAATCATCAGTCATACTGAGAGGAGTTGCATAATCAGCACAATCAGTTTCAGAACATTTTCTTCCTTCTTGTACTCATAGTTGTTCTCCCCAACCTCCCTGGCCATGTCCTTACGTAATAATTAATTCAGTTACTGTTTATAGATATATCAATCCTGGATTTCACGTACAGAAACCATGCAAAACACGAACAAGCCAAAACAATAACAACTGAAAAGCTCCACTGAAAAGAAAGCAGAAAATATTAAAAACTGAAACAACTTTAAAAGGGGTCAAAAGGGAGATCAAATGATAAGTTGTTACATTCTAACATACTGTACTAATAAACAATGCTTTCTTCAAGAACAAACTAGATTTTAAAATCTATTCTTCATTAAATGAGCCCTGGAAATAGGCTTTTAGGATAATCTAGTATAATAACCTCTGCTACAGACTGTAACATGAGTGGGATATTTCGTGACTACATTTTCATCCCTTTTCCTTTTAATGTTCAGAAAAATAAAGATGTGAAAAAGAGAAAGCATGTTAATTTGTTTAGTAACCATTGTGTGGCGTTCGTATCTATGGGATAACTGAATATGAAACAGCGTGTGAGCCCTTTTAAAGTGCTCCCAGGGAGATATAATTCTTTAAATAACATGATACCTACCATTGATATAGCACTCACAAATTTTAAAATTTAAATGTCAACAAACACAAAAATTAGTTTTACTAGTTGTACTTGTCCTTTTGTGCTTGGCTTACTTTTCTCAGCATGATTTCTTCCAGTTCTTCCCATGCAGCGATGTGCTTCATACGTTCATCACTGATTTTTTAG
>NW_022109768.1:4223561-4233119 GCF_000313985.2 Echinops telfairi | reverse complement strand
TCCCTGTGCCAAAGTTCTCAAGTTGTTCACAATTCCCTCATTGATGGCCCTAGTAGTTTGGGGTTTTATTTCAAGGTCTGTGATCCACCTTGAGTTTATTCTTATGTATGGAGTGAGATAAGGGTCTTGCTTCATTTTTCGGCAGGTAGATATCCATTTTTTCAGCACCGCTTGTTGAAAAGGGCATCTGCTTCCCATTATGGATATTTTTGGGCCCTTATCAAAGATCGGTTGTCTGTATGCTTATGATTTTATTTCTGGATTTTCAGTTATTTTCCATTGGTCTGAGTATCTGTGCTTATACCAATACGATGCGGTTTTGATAACTGTGGCTGTATAATATGTGCTAAAGTCAGGTAAAACTAGCCCTCCCACTGTGTCCTTCTCGAGGAGTTCTCTGCTAATTCTGGGCTTCTTCCCTCTCCATATGAAGTTGGTAATCAGTTTTTCCATTTCTTTGAAGAAAGATGAGGGTAATTGTATTGGGATTGCATTAAACTTATATAGTGCCTTGGGCAGAACTGACATCTTTACTATATTGAGTCTACCAATCCACGAGCATAGGACATTCTTTCATTTGTTGAGGTCACTCTTGGTTTCTTGTAATAATGTTCTGTAGTTTTCTTCATATAGATATTTTGTTTTTTTTAGTCAGGTATATCCCTAGATATTTCAATTTGTGCTTGGCTATTCTGAAGGGTGCCACCTTTTTGATCTCCTCTTCTGTGGTCTTATCCGATGTGTATAGCAGTCCAATGGATTTCTGTTTGTTGATCATGTATCCTGTCACTCTGCCAAACTCCTCTATTACTTCCAGTACTCCCCTTGTGGAGTTTTTGGGATTTTCCATATGTAAAATCATATCATCTGCATATAACAATAGTTCCACCTCTTCCTTCTCCAGAGGAATACCTTTGATATCTTTTCTTTGCTTTATGCTGTTAGCTAAAACCTCCAGTACAATGTTAAATAAAAGTGGGGACGAGGGGCATACTTGTCTGGTCCCCTTTTTTCAGTGAGATTCTGTTAGTCTTTTCTCCACTGACTACCACATTGGCTGCTTGTGTTTCATATATAGCTTTTATTACATTGAGGAATTTTCCTTCCATTACTATCTTCTCAAGGGTCTTAAACAGGAATTGGTGTTGGATGTTATCGAATGCTTTTTCTGCATCTGTCATTATTACCACGTGGTTCTTAGAGTTTTTCATGTCATTTTGGTGAATGATACTACTGGTCTTTCGTATGTTGAACCATCCTTGCATCCCTGGTATGAATCCCACTTGGTTATGGTGAATTATTTGTTTTATATACTTTTGTATTCTATTGGCCAGTATTTTGTTAAGTTAGAGATATGGTCTGTAGTTCTCGATTCTTGTAGGATCCTTGCCCGGTTTGGGTATCAGAGTTATATATATTAGCTTCATAGGAGTTCGGGAGTTTGCCACCTTTTTCTATGTTCTGGAAGAGTTTGTGTCGGATTGGTGTTAGTTCTTCCTTAAATGCTCAATAAAATTCTCCAGTGAAGCCTTCCGGTCCAGGGTATTTTTTTGTTGGTAATCCCTTGATAACCTTTTCTATTTCTTCTATTGCTATGGGTCTGTTGTGATTCTTGACAGCCATCGAGGATAGTCTAGGGAGAGATTGTTTTTCCAAGAATTTGTCCATGTCTTCCAAATTGTTGAATTCATTGGAGTACAATCCTTCATAGTTCTGTGTAATTATCCTTTTGATTTCATTAGGGTCTGTTGTAATGTCCCCTCTTTCATCCCATATTCTTGCTGTTGAAATTTGTTCCCTCCTTTCTTTGGTTAGTTTTGCCAGTGGTCTGTTGATTCTGTTTATCCTTTCAAAGAACCAACTTTTAGCAGCATTAATTTTTCCATAGTTTTCTTATTTTCTCTCTCCTGAATCTCAGCCCTGATTTTTATTATTTCTTTTCTTTTGCTATTAGTAGGAATTGTCCTGCTGACTCTGCTCTAGTTGTAAATTTTGTGATAGCATATCAATCAGGAGTCTCTCTTCCATTTTCCGCTGTGCATGTATTGCTATGAAACTTCCTCTGATAGCTGCCTTTGCTGTGTCCCATAAGTTTTGGTTCTTCGTGTTCTCATTCTCATTGGTTTCTAGAATTATCCTAATCTCATCTCTGATCTGTGCCAGTACATCCTCCTTTTGCAATAGAGAGTTATTCATCCTCCAATTGTTTGCTCTTGTTTTCTTCGTCTTCCTTTTGTTGATTTCCAGCCTTATGGCACAGTGGTCAGAGAGAAAGGTCTGTGTGATATCAATGTGCTTAATTTTATGTAGATTAACCTTATGCCCAAGTCCGTGGTCTATCTTCGAATATGTGCCATACAGACTTGAAAAGAATGTGAATTTTTTTGTTTGTGGCTGAAAAGCTCTGTAAATATCTATGAGGTCAAACTGTCTAATTGTAGTGTTTAGATCTCTAGCCTCCTTGTTGAGTTTCTTTCCCAGTGATCTTTCTCAGAGACCCACTATAACTGTTCAGGCTGTAATTTCTTTTTTCATCTTTTGGAGTTTTTGGTTGACATATTCAGTGGGTCTCTCATTCGGAGAATATATGTTTACAATGCTTAGTGATTTTATTTGTCTACCGTTGACTTGAGCATTATATAGTGTCCCTCCTTATCTCTTTTTATGGTTTGCACTTTGAGGTCAATTTTATCCGAGATTATGATTGTAACTCCTGCCCTTTTTGAATTGCTGTTTGCTTGGAATGCCTTCCTCCATCTTTTGATTCTCAGCCTATTTTTATCTGTAGCCTTGAGATGTGTCTCCTGTAGGCAGCAGATTGCTGGTTTGTGTTTTGTAGGCCAGTCTACTAGCCTCAGTCTTTTAATGCCTGAGTTCAATCCACTGATATTCAGGGTTGTTATCTCCATCTTTGGACTCTGTGATGTCATCTTATACCTTCTGTATTGGATGTTTTCCTACCTTACTTTCTTATTAGTGTGTTGTACATGTGTATGTGTGTGTATCATTCTTCTTTTCATCCTTAAGCCAATGCTATCTTGGCGTCTGTTTTCTCTTTGTTGCCCTCTGGGTGAGGTTGTTCTGTGTGGTGGTCTCTTATTCATGCTTGGTGAGTGTTGTTCTTCTGCCAATCCTGGGTTGGCAAGGATCTTTTGTATGTCTGGGTTTCTTCTAACGCATTCTTTGAGTTTTTCCTTGTCTGGGAAGACTCTTACCTCTCCATCTATCTTGATCGATAATTTGGCTGAGTATTTTTGTGTTTGCGTTGTTTCCCTTCAATTTTTGGAATATGTTACTCCACTCTCTCCTCTTCTTCATGGTTTCTGCTGATAGATCTGAGCATATTCTTATTTGGAAATCTTTATATGTGATTGCTTGTTTTTCCCTAGCTGCTCTCATGATTTTCTCCTTTTCCTCAAAGTTGGATAGTTTAACTATTATGTGCCCTGGTGACTTCTTGGCATTCAGTCTAGCTGTTGTTTTTTCAGCCTCCTGAATGGATGCCTGATTTTCATTCATTAAGCTGGGCACGTTTTCCTTCAAGAATTCTCCCATATTTGTTGCAGATGACTTCTTTGTTGTGTCTTCGTCCAGTAATCCAATTATTCTGATGTTGTTCCTCTTCATAGCATCAGGCATAGCTATTAGGGTTTCCTCAGCTTCTCTGATGATCTTGTTAGATTTTTGTTCACATTTGTTGAAGTCTGCTTGGCTGTCCTACAAGTCACTGGTGCGGTTCTCTGCTTCCTCCAGGGAATTCTTGATGTCCGTGAGTCTGCTACTGGTTTTTGTTATCTCCTCCCTAAGCTCTTATGTTTCCCTTTGGTATGGACTTTATCTCCTCTATCATTTCATTCGTTTTCTGTATTGTTTCCCTCATATCCCGTATGAGTCCAAGCAGCATTCTGAAAATTTCTTGCTGCCTCAGCTCAATATCTGCTTCTTCTATGCATGTCATTAGGTTCAGGACATCTTCTGCCATTGCCTTTTTGTGTCTCCTGCTTTTTCATTGAGGTCATTGGGGCTGATTGCTGTTTGAGTTGCATTGTTTTAGAGGAGCCAGGTGCCATTTTCCAGGGAGTCGAAGAGTACTGGCTCTCTCTGGGAGACTTGTAGGAATGCTTCTTTGAACTGCCTACAGCTAAATTCACTTTGGAATTAGCCTACCACTTCATCCTCCTATGGCTTCACTCTCAAGGGGAGTACCCCAGAAGGCTGATTGGTTGCCTGCTTTGGTGTAGAACTCTGGGAATGGTGGGCAGAATTGCCCTGGCCTGGTAGATCACTCTAGAGGTTGGGCAGAGGTTCCTGCAGCAGCTTGGAACATTGGTGAGTGTTGGCCGAGCTGCCTTAGCCTGTGTGAAGCACTAAGGTAGGTGGGAGTTAGTTTCCTCACTCAAGTGTGGCAACAGAGGGAAAATAGGAGCTCCCCCAGCAATACAGGCAGCAATTCCCTGGTAAGATGTTGGGCGGAGTATCCCTTGTGGAGGTTGGCCGGGCTTTTCCCAGCCTCAGACTATTCTGCACAGGGTGGAGCTCACCAACTGGGTGGGGGGCAGGCGCAAATGCCCTAGGCTAGGGGGAGTGGTCTGGAGGTCGGCAGTAGTGTGTGAGAGAACCTGGAAGAGACAAAGAGGAGAAAAAAAAATTAAAAACTAAGCCTGCTGAGACTGTGGGGCAATAGAGAGAAGAGAGGGAAACAAAAGTAACAGTATAGCTGAGCCCTGATCCCTACCCATGGAGCTGCAAGGGTTTAATCCCTACCCCAAGGCAGCAGCAAGCTTTGGATGCGTTGAGATAAAGCCCCTGCGGAGGCTCCAAATGGTCCCAACTCCGGCCAAGACAATGGGGGGGTCTAAGGTCAAACCCAAGATGGCCTCCACTGTGGTAAGCCAAAAGCCCCCAGCCCCTCAACACTTTGTGGATCTATGACTACTTATCTTTATGATGCTCCTCCTGCGACCCAGCAGTGTTGAATTTCCCTCTTAGTAACTCTCCTTGGCTGATTTCTGCAAAGTCCCTCTGGTATGTGTTACTCAGTTGCCACGTCCTGGAAGCCCCCGTATTTAATATTTTTTTTATAAAACAACTTTATTACCTTCAAACTACTCTCCATTACACTTAATACACTTACCAAATGTATGATTCCATTCTTGGAAACATTTTTCAAACTCATCTGTTTAGATTTCAGACAGCACCTCTCGGTTTTGTTTTGTTTTTTTCACTTATTCAACAGAATAAAAAAAAAATACTGCCCTTTCACGTTCCTCTTCATTTGCGGAAACAAAAAGTAGTCACCTGGACCAAGGTCAGGTGAGGAAGATTCGTGGGACAAGAAAGGCATGCTGGTTTTATTGCCCAAAAGTGGCACACTGAGAAGGCTGCATGAGCAGGTGCATTATCGTGGTGGCAAAACCAGTCCCTTGTCTGCCACAAATCAGGCCTTTTTTATCACTCAATGTTACGCAATCTTCTCAGAATCTCTAAATAGAATACCTGATTAACAGTCTGACCTAGTGGAACAAACTCCAAATGCACTAGTAGTGGACATTCCCATCCATTTGGGAAGTTGACAGATGTCCAGAATAAGGTTTTTCATCAGTTGACGTTTCACCTTTTTTGAAATGAGAAAATCACTCATACACGAGTTTTTCCCATAACACTGTCCTTGTGAGCTTTATTTAACATAACACCAGTTTCTGCAGCATTTTTCCCAAGCACGAAACAAAACTTCACAGTGGCACACTGTTCTGTTAAGCCGGCCATCCCAAAAACAAGGTTCGAGCGAAACTGCTTTTACGAAAAATTTCACTGTGACCAGAGAGAACCTTCCCAAGCGATGCCACTGGGTGCACTAACTCAGAGCAAGTTGCTTGATGCTCACCTAGTGAAAAAATGTATACTACAAAAGTTCCATTCCTCCTAATGCAATTCCTCATTTTGGTGGGATACCCCCTTGTACATTTGTCTTAGTCTCATTAAGGTGCCTCAAATAAGAGGTTTAATCAAAACTACCTTCTGAAATGACCTGCTGGGCCAGTTAGAATTCAAGTCAGGTCAGAAATTTATGGCAGCTGTTATTTGGGATTCCAAAGGCGTAATCTTGATAAGATTTTTTCAAAGGATGTGACAGTCACGGAGCTTATTAGGATAGGAAGAAGCTTGAAGAAAATGGAAAACTGCACTAATGAGAAAAAGGCCTGTAAATTTGCTCTGAGGAATTTCTTTTTCTATCATGAAAATGTACCTATTCAATCTTGATGGGTAGCAAGGGTTGTCCATGAAGAAAATTTTGTTGGGAAACCTTATCCACCCTACTTCCCTGATTTGACACTTCAGACTTTTTGTTCAAAAGAACATGTAGAAGAACCACAATTCGAACCCCTTGAAGATAACTGAAACTTGTTTTGATGCAGTATGAAATCAAAAATTAAGGAACTCTTCAGAGAAGAAGTAAAACCCACTGGTGTGGGGAGTTGATTTTTTAAACTCATAAATACTTTATTAGACAGTAGAACTGCTCCTAAGGGGTTCTAAGACTATAAATCTTTATGATAGCAGACAGTTTCATCTTTCTTCTACAGTGGGTTAGAATGCCATATACATAGCCTAGTGTTTAACCCTTGCTTAAAATGTGCCGCCAGGGCTCCGGGGAAAGGGATAACTCAAAACTTAACTCTCTGACCTAAGCGATCCTATATAGTTTCCACGGCTATACATTTGTGTGGGAGGAGTTAGCCTCGTCTTTCACCCTCAGAGGAGCTGGTGGGTTTGCACTGCCGACCTTCCAGTTAGCAATCCAGGGCTTACCCAGCAACCCCACAGAGAGATGGAAGAATTGCCTTCAGGAATATATTGAGTTCACTTCTGATCTGTGCTGCTGGAGCTGTGGCCTGGTCCCGTCATGAAGGATCCCAAGATAGCTGGAGAGAAATTCTAAAAACCATCAACTGGATAGCCTTTAGGGAGATCATACCCCAAACAGAAAGTCTATTACCAACCTGCTGAAATCCTAGAATGAGGTCTTCACCTCCATGTTGACAGTTCTCCCTGAGGCACCTCTTGCTAACTAAAGACTGGACTTGCTACAAGGCCAACATGGCCAAGGCTGGCTTAGTGGACAGCTTCAAGAAGTTTAATACCCTGAAGATCCCTGTGCCAGAAGATAAATTTATTGCTGTGATGGATGCTGAAGGAAAAGATGTCCAGACTTGTGCCGAGTTTGTGTCTCTTTCAAAGACCAGGATTGGGGTTGTACAAGAAACACCATCCCATTTGACCAATTGACCATTGGCAACTTATTTGAATGAAGTCCCACCTGAAACCAAGTTAGACAAGACCAGATAGCCCTACAAATCGAAAATTTGTAAAGTCTGAGAGGATGCTCTGGCCATCCCATGACAAACTGAACAGTAAAAATAAGAAATAATGCATCAACATGCATGAAGGGTGTTGAAAAACAGTAACTTCACATGTTGATATTTTGTTTAATAAAGATTTCAATAATTTTGTAACAATACTTTTTTACTTATTACTTTTGTATGTAGGTAAGTTGGAATGATCACTGGGAAGAGCAACATGATGATCAAAGGTTAGCAAATATGTGTAATGGAGAAATGGTTGAGGATTTTAGGGTAAGTTAGCAATCAGAAGAAAGTCCCTAAACAATAACTTATTAATTGACTATTACTTGAATAATTACTATATAAGAAGAGTGTTGTGATATACATTTCTACCTCTGCCTAGAGAAAACTCAGAGAAAGTTAAACTAATTTCAACCCTACCAACAAATGCAACAGAATCAGTAATAGTGAAATTCAAGAATAAATCAGAGAGAGTTGGTTAGTTGGGTTTTGTTATAATGAGAATTTCAGTTCCAATGTTTGTGTGTGTGTCATATTCCTAGATTTCTGTTGAAATGAAACAATTTTCTAAATTTAGACAATAAGCAAGATCCTAGATTTTTCAAAGTTACTTTTGTTGGATATTATTGAATGACTTCGGTAGACAAATTAGTATTTTAAATGGTTAGAATATTGACAGCATGATCATAATCATATTCTTAGATTCATTGGTTGTGACGAAAGAGCTAAATCTCCAAAATAAAAGCAGCAGGATCCTGAATTCCAAAAAGTATCCTGTATAAGCATTAATGAATAGTTTTAATGGCTAAATTGGTAGCCTAAAACAGTTAAAATATTGAAAAACGACATAGAAGGCAATTTTTAAAACCCTGAAGACCATAGTTACTGAACATCACTTGATTCTCTCTTTTAGTTTAGAAAATGTCATTGCTTACGTAGTATAGAAAGCACATGTTGTATATTATAGTTATTTCTAATGCAAGATAAATAAGTTGTGATCACTAGACCAACAAAACGTATTTCCCGAGGTCATCAAGATATGGGACTACAGGAGTCTGCTTTTATATAACATTCCCTTGTAATAGAAACCTCTATCTTGGGTAGTAGATAAAATCTTTAATATGGTGATTGGACTGGAAATCATATTAAAATGCTATCCATCTTAGCAAGGAACTTATGGATTCATGCTTTCTGTGTTGAACTTAAGGGAGGTATTTTGGTGTGGTACAAAGCACTGTCTAGGACTCAGCATCTGGGTCCACTAAGACGCTCTGTTAACCTCTTGGTGCCTCATTTCATCTGTGAGAGGAAATAGTTGAATTCAGTCATCCCCTTCAGTTTTAAAATGTATAGTCAACAGATTTAAAGGGACAAATACATCTCATGCTAAAAGATAGAGGTAGTTTATATGTAGAACCTATTTCATATTGAAATGCGAAGTGATGGTCCTATTTGATATCTACGCTCATGAAGAGATCACTGAAGATATGGGTGCTACAGCAAAATGCGGTTGAAAAATCAGATGGTGCCTGGCTGTCAGAAAAAATAGTGTCTGGGGTCTTAAAGGATTATCTTACAACAGTCCTTTTGGACAAGCAGCCATCTAATTAGGTGATAGCTAAGTCCACTTGAAGGCACACCAGCCTGTTTGACAACCCAAGAATTGTAAATAATAAAATCCAAGACTGGAGGAGGGAATGGTATTACAGCTTAAATTCTGAGCACCTAAATTCCATTTGCAAGGTTCCCATTGGTATTACGCCTCCAATAAATACCCTCTGAGCATTGACCAGGGATAATGGCCTTGCTATCCAAGTGCATTTGAAAGTGAACTAATACAGATGTAGTTAGGTTAAAATTTAACAGCTCCTTAAAGGCTTGCAGGTAAACAAGCAGCCATATAGCACACATGGAAGCCCACATGGAAGAAGCACACCAGCCTGTGTGACCACAAGGTGTAGAAGGGACCAGGTATCAGACATCAACGAACAAAAATAGCATATCAGTGGGTGCCCACCTTCCCGATGTGATCACTGAAGACACATGTGCACAAAAGCAAATGTGGTGGAGAAAGCTGATGGTGCCCGGCTATCAAAAGATATAGTGCCTGGGGTCTTAAAGGCTTGAAGACAAACAAGTGGCCATCTGGCTCAGAAGCAATAAAGCCCACATGGAAGAAGCACACCAGCCTGTG
>NW_022109768.1:4157149-4223249 GCF_000313985.2 Echinops telfairi | reverse complement strand
GTGGAGACCCAAAGCCCATCTGTAGGCAACTGGACACCTCTTTACTGAAGGGTCGAGGGAGGAGACGAACCAGTCAGGGTGCAAGGTAGCAACGATGACGCATACAACTTTCTTCTAGTTCTTAAATGCTTCCTCCCCAGTTCTGCCTTACATGATCCCATTTCTACCTTACAAATCTGGCTAGACTAGAGGGTATGCATTGGTACAGATAGGAACTGGAAACACAGGGAATCCAGGACAGATGACCCCTTCAGGACCAGTGGTGGTAGTGGCGATACCGGGAGGGTGGAGGGAAGGTAGGGTAGAAAGGGGGAACCGATTACAAGGATCTACATATAACCTCCTCCCTAGGGGATGGACAGAGGAAAAGTGGGTGAAGGGAGACGTCATACAGTGTAAGATATAACAAAATAATAATGATTTATAAATTATCAAGGGTTCATGAGGGAGGGGGGAGTGGAAAGGGAAGGGGAAAATGAGGACCTGATATTAAGGGTTCAAGTAGAACGCAAATGTTTTGAGAATGATGATGGCAATGGTTGTACAAATATGCTTGACACAATGGATGTATATATGGATTGTGATAAGAATTGTAGGAGGCCCCAATAAAATGAGTTTAAAAAAAATTAGCACCTCTTCGATTTGTTCTTCCTTTTGACTCATGTTAAATTTGCTCTAGTTTTGATTATTTTCTTGTTTTTTTCTTTTGATTTGATTATTTTCTTTTCAATTGAGGTGTTTCCTGTTCTGTTTGGGCTTTGCTATTGTTTTATTTTTGTATGTTTTTCTCTATATGAAATCCAGCATAGGTAAATATATAGAGACAGTAATTAGATTAATAATTTCTTGGGGTTGCAGCATGGGATGGGAGGGAATGGGGAGCTAATGACAATGAATACGAAGAACAAAATTTCTAAAATTTCTTGTAGTGATGATTGTACAATACTTTAAAAATATGTTTAAACCATTGAACTGTCTGATATGTGAATTATGTCAAAAATTTTAAATAAATGATATGTGAGTTCCAGCCCAAATTAAGGTTTTAATTAGAAGAATTGGTGACCGACTTCGCATCAGAACTTAGCAGAGTAAAACCTGCAAAAGCCACACCCTGGGTAAGGTGGAAATCTGTTAGGAAAGGAAAACATATTTTCTACTAAAAGAGAGCAATAGAAAAAAGTAGTAAGTCACCACCTATAAAGATGGAAAACTTGCAAAAGCCAGAAAAACAAGGCACTCCTGTCAAGTTGCTGCTCTCACAGCTTTCACTGAGAACACCCAGGATACGATCTGTGATTAATACTTGTAAATAAAGCACATGAATGTTAATTGTACCTTGTTAAGGAGCCTTGGTGGCGTAATGGTTCTGACTGGGGCTGATAACTGCAAGCTTAGCCATTTGAAACCACTAGTAGCTCTGAGGGAGAAAGATGAGGCTTTTTACTACTGTCAAGAGTTAACAGCCTCCCTTCACCCACTTTTCTGTTGTCCATCCCCCAGGAAGGAGGTTATATTTAGATCCTTGTAAGGAAGGGGGCATTAGGGAGGGAAGGGAAAAAATGAGCTGATACCAAGGGCTCAAGTAGAAAGCAAATGTTTTGAGAATGATGAGGGCTACAAATGTACTTGACACACGAATGTATGTATGGATTATGGTAAGAGTTGTATGAGCCCCCAATAAAATGATTTTTAAAAAAGATAATTGGACAGTCCCTCACAGAAGGGGCACACGGAAAGGATGATAAATCTAGAGAGCAGTATAGCACTGATGAAACACTGAACTATCCAATAGTTCTTTAATATGCCCTCCTCTTTGGTCTTTGTTTTCCCTCTAATCTTGTTAGACCTGAGTATGTTGATATGTATAATTAAGAGTGTTCTATGCATGAAAGCCAAGATAGCTAACCCTTCAGAAACAGTAATAGGAATATTGATTCCCTGAGGTATGGGAAGGTGGGAAGGGGAGGGGGAAAGAGGGAGCTGATAGCAATGATGACTGTATAACCCCACTCAAGGGGAACGAATAACAGAATTGTAGGTCAACAGATACGTTGGAAGGTATAAAGATGGCAAATGATATTAGTATATAATATAATAATAAGGGTTCCTGGGGAATAGGGTGGGGGGAGGGGATAAAGGGGCGTGTTATCAAAGAGTTTAAGAATAAAGAAAATGTGAAACTGGTGGGGGGTGGGGGGGCATTGAACGGCCTCAGAAATCCGCAGGAGCAGGTCGGCCTGTCCTGTAGGTCACTATGAGTCGGCATCAGCTTGATGGCATGAGTGTGCATGTATTTGTTGTTCATACCGGAAATTTTATATTATGAAATTGATACATTGCCTGTTAATGTTTTCTAGAGAATGAGATAGAAATTTTGAAGTACCATCAGACATTTTAATTTTCTGCTAAATATGGAATAATGCTTTCAAATTTTCATGTTTGCTGGTTTTGATAGTTTTAATGGAAACATCATACAAGAACTCCATCTGGGAGCATTTTTTGGTTTTTTGCTATAATTCACTTCCTGGAAGAAATCAAATACATTACTTCATTTTTAAAATTGTAGTATTTGCTGTCTTACAAAAACATGTCAATTAACCTGCATTCAAAGCGTACAGTGCATGTGTGGAAAAGGAAAAGAACGTTCACAATTAAATGTCTACCCTTTTCAGGTTCCCCAGCACCACCATTGCCATCTGTCATGTCTCCTAGCAGGGTTGCAGCTAGTCAACTGGCTCAACAAGGAAGTGATTTAATTGTTCCTGCAGGTATTCACTGCACTGATTGACTAAAGCCCTGCTTGCTCCTTCTGAAGCTAACCTAATTCACTCAGTTTCATAATCACTTGCTTTATAATCTTAGGTGTGTGTTAATCTGATTTCTTGGGTGGCTGCTACTTTTTTTTCTTTTTAACAATAATGGAAGTGGTCTTTCCCACCAAAGCTTATCTTTCTGTCATTTCAGCAACCCTACACTAAATCTTAAACTTGAAATATAATTCATTGAAGGTTAAAATTTTTTTTTGCTCTGGAAAATGTCGATTCACTTTATTTGATCTTAAACTCACAGCTTTGTGACTCTGCCACCTATCTGCAGTTAAACCAACAAAGGTCCTCCAACATTGGGGCTGTTTATTATTGGGAATGGGTCAAATGGAAAGGTTCGTGTCTTCCCATATTTAGCCTCAATTTTCAAAATTTACAGATTACAACAAAACCTATATAACTTACCAGTTCTACTTACTGCTTATTAGTTGAATTTGCTGCGGACTTTAATATGGCTAGAATCTATATTAAACAAGGGGAGGGGGCGAAATCCTCATTTTTTAAATTCGCATGTTGAACAGGTATTTATGAGAATTTTATAAACTTTTAAATGTGTTCGATTTTGTGCACTGTTCTTGATCTTAGACTGTGGTGAAGCTATGAGAGAGGCTAGGAATGAACCAAAAGAAATTTTTGCAGAATTTGCTTTTTAAAAATAATTTTTATTTTCCATATTTCTCTTCTTATTTAATTGTTCAAAAATTATTAGAAAGTTTCTATTCTAAATCATTAGAGGCATAAGCATTTTTAAAAGCCTTTTCTGCTATGAAAAATATTTTATTGTTCTTAATTGTTTAATTTGTCAGAATTTACTGCAAGGTGATCAATTCAAACCCACTACCTACTCTGCTGGAGTAAAATGAGGCTTTTTAGTCTTAGAAACTTTAAGAAACATTCTATTCTGCCCTGTGGAGTCACTGAGTCAGAATCAGTTCAAAGGCAGTGGATTTTGTATTGTTTTATTAATTATAACGGTTTTTGTGTGTATGTGAGAAGGTAGAATGGATCTCATTTAAACCTCGTTTATACTGGTGGTAAAAATCGCAGTAATGACTGCAATTTGAATCATATTTTCAAGTCTTCCAGTCTTATAGCAATGTTCTGCTTTTGCTCTGATCTATATAGTACAGTGGAAGAAGATTTCACTATAAGGTTAGTTGCAGAAATTTAATTTTTCCTAAAACAGATAAGTGATTAGGTTATAACATAAAGTTAGCTATGGAAATTTATTTTTTCTTGAATAGAAAAATGATTGCAGCAGAATTTTATTTTTTATTACAAGAAAGCCAAACCATGTGGGACTTGTGTTTAATGAACAGAAATATTTTCTCATTAGCCTCAAAGATTCTCAGAAGTTCTGACTTCGCTTTGTGGGAACCTTTTTATTTTTTAAATGCGTCAATAGTTTCATTTGAATAGCATCGATGTTTTGCCTTCTTTCTCTACTTGCCTTTATCTGATTTCTGTTTTTATAATCTGTTAAAATCACACAGGTAGCCAGAGAACCCAGTCAAAAAGTGGACCAGTTATTCTAGCAGATGAAATTAAAAACCCTGCAATGGAAAAATTAGAACTTGTTAGAAAGTGGAGTTTAAACACTTACAAGGTTTGTAATTTTTAAATATTTCTACACTAAGTGGCTCTGGGAATCTTTATTTGTATGTTATTCAAATTGCCTTTTGAACATGGAAATTCAATTAGAGGATAAAATGCTTTGATTTATGATTTTAGTAACTTGTAAAATATGAAATTGGATATGTTGCTACTCATTTTCAGCTACATTTTCAGATTTTCATGTTACCAAAATGCTTATTAACTGATCGATGATAATTTGAAGAAACCTATTGCTTTTGAAGACTTTGCATGTAGAGCTGCTACAGATAGGCTTATCTCTTTATTCTGTCCTCCGGCTGACATGGTTCACTACTGCTTAAAAATCCTTTCCTAAATCCCTGTTGTATTGACAGTTGGATTAATCTGGCCCGTATTTCCTAGTTAACTCCCTCTCCTGCTGCACCTCTGTTTAACTCATGAATTCTGCAGTTCACACCAAATTATCCAGAGACTTCCCAAACGCTTGTTTGGTTTCCCACATCTCACTAGCTTTGTTTATTGGGGCTACCTGTACCTACTGCTTGGAATTCTCCTCGTTGCTCCCTTTTCATTGTACTTCTTTATCTTCCATACCAGTCATTTGTTAGTTCAGCCATTCCCTTGTTTATTTCTTCATGAAATTTACCTCTGTTAACATTCTCTGGTGACACGTTTGAACTGCATTCAGTCTTTCCTTAAGTTTAGGATAATAGAAATGACTAGTCTTTAAAATGTTCTACTCGTAGTATAAATTAATATAAAAGAGACATCATCTCTCAACACAGTTGATTACTTTAATTGATCCCCTCACCCCTCCCACTTCCACCCCAAACCAGAGCTTATGTCTCAAACTAGGTTGCAAGAGAAAAAGAAAGTTCTCACTTTTATGACTTTGTAGATAGCTACATGAGACGGTGGTGGCACAAACAGTAAAGTGCTCGAGTGCTAGCTGAAGGTGGGCTTAGACCCACCCAGAGCACCTTGGAAGCAGCCTGGCAATCTGCTTGCAAGCTTGTGGCGCAGCCCCAGCCTGCACGCTCTGACTGGCCCTGAAGGTGAACTGACATGAGGGCAGCTAGCAACCGTCGTGGGTTTTCTAGGCCAGCAGATGCCTCTTTCCCAGACAAGCTCACACTGTGATGACGGTCGGGGCCCACAGGACCCTGTTCTCCTGGCTTTTTAACCTTTTTTGGCCTAGATTGTGAGCTAAAGTTGGGTATTCATTGACATTTGAATAATCCTTCAAGTAGATTCTAATTTAGTTGATTTTAGGACTTTGATACCCACTTAACTAGAAGAATTTGATTTTGGTTATGATTTCAATCTGTGTATCTTGGGACTTCAGGTCCCTAGGAATTCTAACCTTTAATATCTTCTGTCTATTTCTCTTCTCTAGCAAAAACTTTAAGGTTTTTCCTCTCACACACACAAAACAACTTAGTATTATATCCTTACGTTGTTACCCCAAGTTTTGGCCCCAAGACTCCAGTTTGGTGATTCAAGACAAATATATAATAAGAAGGATTACAAACTTAGACCTTAAACCCATCTTGTCAAATATTATTTTAAGTTACCTGTGTTTAGTCACAAAATTTAAATCTAAAATTTATTTTCCTATTTATTCTCATCTGCAGGAACAGTTGGGAATAATGGACTTTGTTTTTTCTTTATTATTTGTTTGCTTGCTTTTGTTTTTTCCTAATGTTGAATAAAGTACTCTTTTAAAGTCTTCCTTTTAGAATAATTCCATTTTTAGCACTAATGGCTGTTTAGCTTCTTTCCCAACCATTAGATGGTATTTGGAAATATTTAAAAATTTTCCATCAATATTCATACTGTAATCAAATTAATCTTTGCTGTCTTTAAGCCAATGTCTCTGAAACTTTCATTACTCTTTTGTTGTTGTTATTGTTTTGTTGTTGTTTTTCATAGGGCCACATGTACTCATTGGTTGGCCTGTTTCTTCCCATAGATTCCCTTCTCTAGCCTTTACTTTCTTTCTTTTTTAATTATTTTACTGGAGGCTCATACAGTTCTCATCACCATCATCCATCCATTGTGTCAAACACATATATGCATTCGCTGCCCTCATCATTCTCAGCCTTCACTTTCAATAACCTTTTCCATATCTGTCCATTGTCATTAATTTATTCCTTCCTGATAACTCAACATCTTTATTCTTTTTTGGCTCTGTAGAAAAACTCTTTAAGTGCTATCAGCAACTCTTATAAATGTCCATGATTCCATTTGATGATGATTTATTGTATTCTATCTTTCTTTGTCACTTTATTTCAACTACCGTCCCCCAAGTAACAGATCTACATAGGTCAATATTTTACTTTTAACATCATCCTGCTATTTTAACTTAGATTCATTTGTTCCGTGTTGTGACTCAGTTCTGGACAGTCCGTTTTGGACCCATAGCTGGCCCGTGTGACAGAGTAGAGATATCCCATAGGGTTTTCGAGGCTATAACCTTTATGAGAGTAAATCTCCACGTCTTTCTCTTGTAGAGCCACTGAATTGCATTCAAACCGCTGACATTTTGGTTAGCAGCCAGGCACTTGATCTTTCCACCCCTAGGCTTTATCGTTAGGGCTCTAAATAAAAAACAGTAGCACTGGCAGCTCTTTGTAAGCCATTTTCATTTCTAAGAATTTTGAAGTAAGGATCGTGAAGTGAAATACTTAATCCTCTTCCGTTTTCTTTTTAGTTTAATTCATAATGTGTAGTAATGGCCAGTGTGCATTTTGCATTGTAATTTCCGTATACTCTGGGAAACAGTTTAATGAAAGTGTCTCTTCAGGGATCATGTGGGCACCTGAAGAGTGGGGAAAGGTCTGGCAATTTTACATCTTCTCAGGTGACCATTTTTTACAAAGCTGCTTGCCATGCTTCTGAAGCACTCTATCCAGATTGTATAGATTTCCATTAGGAGTATATAATTGTTTATCTGTAACATGTTCCAAATGCCAGATTGAACCATATATGTTGTATGTCTTAGTTCCTTAGCACCACTTCAACAGAAATTCTATAAACAGGCAGCTTTAAAAAACAAAATGTATTTCCTTACAGGCTGTGTGTGTCCCTGAATTGATACCATTGATACCTATAGGGACCCTATAGGACAGAGTAGAACTGTGCTAATAGGGAATAACTTCCAAATTACTTATTTACTGCTTTTTTAGAATAGACTTGATAACTTTCAGTGATGCTTTTTATGCATGTCCTATATGGGTGCACTTGGAAGCATTCAGTAGCAAAATTTGTGCTTAATTTTTAATTTCCAGCAAAAAGTTTTACTGGAAAACCTACTTTCATGAGTTCTAGGTACTTTCTAAAAATTATAGGTTCCTGTATCATCATTTCTGGAGCACAAGAGAATAACATAATTTACTGTCATGTTTCCTGGGCGAAGCTTATAAAAAAGTCCTCAGAAATCTCTGATCAATTAAAATTAATCTCGTTCGTCCTCTCTTGGGCCTAGTTCCTTCTTGTCCCCTTACTCCTCCCTTCGCTTTCCTTTTTCCCTTCCTCACACCTCTTCATCCCCTTTCCCTCCAACACATGTGATACTTACGGAGAGCAGAGAAAGAAGATGACATTTGAAACCAATAGGAAACTAGAATTTTGGTGTTACCATTAATTGTGTTCATTATTGTTTCTAAATATTTATTGTATTAATTAACACCTAATAAAACACACCTATATAAATAACATGCACAAACATATACATAGCACACTTAGAAAATTAATATATGAGGTGGTTGCATGGCTTTCAAAAAAGGGACATTTTATTCATTACTTGCATTAAGAATGTATTATACCTAGATTTATAAAGCTTAAAATATTATTATGTGAAATATGATTATGATGTGAGAGCTCTCATCTGGTAGTATATAAATTAACCAGGTAAGTTTTAAACTCATTTGGTTAATAATAATTGAGACATGTCTAATGAATTTTCTTTTTGAGTCCTGATGAACTTCTAAAGTAGCTGACAATTCTCTGTTAGACTAGATTCTTGAAGCCATAAAATGGTACATACATCCCATACACACTTAATTTTATATTGCTCTATTATTTTTTTCCTGGTTCTTTTTTTTTTTCTCCTTAAAATTAATCTTTCTGCTTTTAGTGCACTCGACAAATTATCTCTGAGAAACTAGGCCGTGGCTCAAGAACTGTGGACCTGGAACTGGAAGCTCAGATTGATATATTAAGAGATAACAAGAAAAAATATGAAAATATTCTAAAACTGGCCCAGACATTGTCTACGCAGCTTTTCCAGATGGTACATACCCAAAAGCAGCTTGGAGATGCATTCGCTGACCTGAGCTTGAAGTCACTAGAACTCCATGTAAGATTATTTTTAGTAGCTATTAGTGTGGAAGTGGTGATAAAATATGTCTAAGAGATTATTTGTTGTTACCTTAATGATTTTGGAACTCAGTAGGATTGCTGTTTTAAGGTATTCTTTTAATGCACTTCTTATAATCTTTAAGAAGGCCAAACTTACTCCTGCCAACATAATAATCCAGTTGCACCCCACTGGACTAGTAGCAGGAAAGGATCCAGGGTGCACAGGTTAGATTCTGAGGAAAAGGTTAAAAATAAATAAAAGGCCAGGTTGATCAGACAAGGTTTTCTTAGAGAGCTGGCATACAGAGATTGATAGCAAGATTTTGGTAACAATGAACTGTTGCGTCTCCTGAATAGAAGTCTATACAGAGCACTGTAGGAGTGGGGTTTATATTTAGTGTTTATGTGCAAAGATGCATATACAGGCCATAAACAAAGGCTTGTTGATCTATGATGGATAGGATTGTTTTTGTACTAATCAGTTTCAAGTGACGTTACCAGGAAGTCAGATGTTTGATATGCTAAGTCATGTGCTCAATAAGGTACTCTAGTTGTCTCCCAGAGTCCCATGCAGACAGGATTGTTCGTGTCCTCATCATTCTCTAAAGATTGATGCTTCGTGAGGCTTATTCTTTCTTAGACATTTTTCAATGAGAAGATATACTTGTTTTCCTTTTGTTTTTTAATAGAATTAACTATTTTGCAATTATGTACCCAAAAGAAAACCTCTTTGTAGTCTTATTTTTGCAGTTTCCATGCAATAGAGTTGAGAATTTAGATTTAGTGAGATTGTGCCATAATGACAGAGGACAGTAACAGAGCATGACATTATATAGTCACAAGCTTAAAAGGAAATGACCTCCAAGAGAGTCTAGTAGTGATGATAAAATCAATACTGCCTGCAGAACCTCAGACTATGAGTCATCAGATGATGGAGTCTACATGAATTTCCCTATGCTCAAGAATCAAAAGATTAACTGTACATTTTAAAACAGAAAGGAAATATTGTGGGGTTTTGATCCATATCGTACTTCAATAGGACCGTCTCAGTCATACAGTTCGTTTATTTTACAAGAACCTGAGTCATACTCTTTTGGTTAAACAACACAAACTCACTGCCATCCAGTCAATGCTGACTCATAGTGACCCGATAGGACAGGGTAGAACTGCTCCCATGGGTTTCCAAGACTGTAACTCTTTATGAGAGTAGACCGTCTCAGCTCTCCCCCGAGGAGCCTCTGGTGGTTTCCAAAGGCTGACCTTGAGGCTAGCAGCCTAAATCGTAACCACTATGGCATGTGATGTGTTCTTCATCTGTTTGTGATGGACCAAAATGTACTTGTTATGATTTGTTAGTGGATATCTGTTAAAGATAAGTGTGTATACAGAGGTGCTTTGAAGAAAACGAGAGATTAAAGAATAAGGTTGCATTGACTCAAACATTATAATTGGTGTTTATAAATCTAAGAGTGAAATTTGTAGAACAAAGAATACAGCCATCTTATTTTCCGTGAAATTACAAGCTGTTGTTTTTAAGTATTGCATTTTGATGACGGGAGCTCAACAAAATCCAAAAGTAATGATAGGTCAGAGTTATATATGAACTCTGGGTTCCTTATTTTTATTTTATGATACAATTTACATACCCATACAATTCACAAAATAGGGTTCATTAAAAGATAGTTTTCTGTCCCTTCGAGGACATTTGCTGTTTTACTGCATAGTATCTTCACAGTAGGAACCGTGGCGATGAAGTGGTTATGCACTGGGCTGTTAACCGCAAGGTACGCAGTTTGAAACTAGCTGCTCCTGGGGAGAAAGACAAAGCTTGCTACTCCCATAAAGAGTTACAGTCTCAGAAACCCACAAGGCTGGTTCTACTCTGTCCTGTGGCTCGCTATAAGTTGGAAACAACTCGATGACAGTAAGTTTCAATTGAGTTTATATTCGCAGAGTTGTATGTTGATCATCATCAATTACTTTCAGAACATTTCATCAACCCAGAAAGAACCCTGTACTTATTTGCCGTTTATTCCTAGTCCATTCTTCCCCCAACACTTGGCAACCACTATTCTACTTAATGCTCCTATTAATTACCCATTTTAGATATTTCACATATATAACCAAAACTCACTGCCATCAATGCTTACTCCTCGAGGGCAGGGTAGAACTGCCCCTGTGAGTTTCAGAGACTATAACTTTTTTTTTTTAAATCATTTTATTGGGAGCACGTACAACTGATCACAAATCATACATGCATACATGTGTCAAACATATCTGTACATTTGTTAGCATCATTTTCAAAACATTTTCTTTCTACTTGAGCCCTTGGTATCAGCTCCTCATTTTACCCCCTCCCTCGCCCACCCTTCTTCCCTCATGAAACCTTGATAATTTATTTAAAATTTTTTTTAATGTCTTACACTGACCTATGTCTCCCTTCACCCACTTTTCTGTTGTCCGTCCCACTGGGAGGGGGTTATATGTAGATCATTGTGATCAGTTCCCTCTCTCTCCCCACACCTTCCCTTACTCTCTTGGTATCGCTACTCTCAATATTGGTCCTGAGGGGTTTATCTGTCCTGGATTCCCTGTGTTTCCGGCTTCTATCTACATCCGTATACATGCTCTGGTCTAGCCGGATTTGTAAGAATTGGGGTCACGATAGTGGGGGGTGGGGAAAGCATTAAAGAACGAGAGGAAAGTTATGTTTCATCAGCACTATACCGCACCCTGACTGGCTCGTCTCCACCCTGCGACCCTTCTGTAAGAATATGTCCAATTTTCTACAGATGGGCTTTGGGTCTCCACTCCACCCACCCCCTCATTAACAATAATATGATTTTTTGTTCTGGGTCTTTGATACCTGATCCTATCGACACCTCATTATCACACAGGCTGGTGTTTCTCAGCTAGATGACTGCTTGTTTATCTTCAAGCCTTTAAGACGCCAGACACTATATCTTTTGATAGCCGGGCACCATCAACTTTCTTCACCACAAATGCTTATGCACCCATTTTGTCTTCATTGGTCGTGTTGGGAGGGTAAGCATCATAGAATGCCAGGTTATTAGAACAAAGTGTTCTTGCGTTGAAGGAGTACTTGAGTAGAGGCCCAATGTCCATCTGCTACCTTAATAATAAACCTATAAATATATATACATATATCTATTTCCCTATCGTCATACATAAATATATTTACATATGTACATGCCTATATTTAGACCTCTATAAATGTCCTTTGCCTCCTAGTTCTTTCCTCTATTTCCTTTTACCTTCCTCTTGTCCCACTCTCATGTTCAGCCTTCTTTTGGGCTCAGTAATTTCTCTTGATTACATTGCCCTTGATCAAGCCCTAGCAGGCCTCCTACACCTCCCTTGCCATCGATTTTAGATCACTTGGTATTCCCTTGTCCCTGGGTTTGTTAACACCTTCTTCCTTTCCCCCGCCTCCCTCTCTCCCATACTCCCCTGGAATCGTTAGCCCCATTGCTTTCTCCTCTGGATTGTTTATCCTGCCTATCTTATCTAGATAGACATGCAGAGACAATAATAAGCACAAACAAGACAGAGCAAAAGAAAACAAAAAAACGACAACCCAAAAAAAGCCTATAAATAGTTCAAGGTTTGTTTGTTGACCTTTAGGAGTGTTTTCCAGTTAAATCTGATGGGGTGCCACCCCCTGACCCCACAGTCTATTTTTGGGATTCCCCCGGGGACAACATTGCCTTGATCCCCTTGCTATACTATTGCACACCCTTAGTGTTTCAATCTAGTGTGGTGGGGTCAGATCAGGCACAATTCTGGCACTATGTCTCCAGTGTTGACCCTTGTAGCACTATGGGTCAATGAGGGACGTATTATCTCATAGTGGGGCCAGCCCGTTGGTCCTCTCTGTGCATTGGCTGCTCTGAGTAGGAATATCACCCTCGGGATGTAGTGGGCCAGGATCTACTCCACTCTCTCTCCTTCCCCTTACGTTTGCTCATGTGTGCTCTGATCACACGTGCCCCTCTCCCTGAGCTGTACCTTCAGTGCTGTCCTCTGAAGTGAATTCTTCTGGGAGAGGGGGAGCTATTCCTATAGTTGGGATTGGGGCTGCCCCCTCAGACCTCTCTATTGGTTCCCTGCTTCATGCCAGTATGTTGCATTCACGTCTTGATGTACCGGGTTGAAGTCTGGTCCCTTTCTCCCTGTAGAGATATAAACAGCACCCTCCCCTTTGGTGGGTTAGTGCCCTATTCCCCTGCTACCCATATCTTTTTTTTTCCTCCTCCTTTTTAGTTGGCTACCATATGTATCCCTGGATTGTGTCTGGCCCCTTGCCTGGATCTTACCCCAGGAATGTATGTATACAGTAGCTTTTTCCCTATGCCCCTTTTGTATTTTTAAGCTCACTCCAGTGGACTCATGTTGTACGTGTCCTTTTGTGCTTGGCTTACTTCGCTTAGCATAATTTCTTCCAGTTCTTCCCATGCGGCAATGTGCTTCATGCGTTCATCAATGCTTTTTAAGGATGCGATGTGTCATTGCTAAAGATGTTTTCCCAGTCCGTGGGCTCTCTTATATTTTTTGGTGCATTCTTTCAGTGTACACAGGTGTTTTATCTTGTCAATTTGTGACTCATCTGTATTTGTGTCCTTCCTTATTTCTGAGAGCCTATGCCAAAGTTCTCAGGTTTGTCCCAGTTCCCTCATTGATGGCCCTAATAGTTTGGGGTTTTACCTCAAGGTCTGTGTTCCACATTGAGTTTATTCTTGTGCATGGAGTGAGATATGGGTCTTCCTTCATTTTTCTGCAGGTAGATACCCATTTTTTCTAGCACCACTTGATGAAGAGGCCTCTGCTTCCCATTTGATACTTTTGGGGTCCTTATCAAAGATCAGTTGTCTATATGCTGATGATTTTATTTCTGGGTTTTCAGTTCTTTTCCATTGGCCTGAGTAGCTGTCATTATACCAATACATTTGGTATTGACCACTGTGGCTGTATACTATGTGCTAATGTCATGTAAAGCAAGTCCTCCCACTCTGTCATTCTTGAGAAGTTTTCTGCTAATTCTGGGCTTCTTCCCTCTCCATATGAAGTTGGTAATCAGTTTTTCCATTTGAAGAAAGATGCTGGTATTTTTATCCGGAGAGCATTAAACTTACATAGTTCCTGAGTAGAATGACCTCTTAACTGTATTGAGTCTTTCAATCCACAAGCATGGGATATTCTTCCATTTGTTGTGGTCACTCTTGGTTTCTTGTTATATTGTTCTATAGTTCTCCTCATACAAATATTTGGGTTTTTTTTAGTCAGGTATATCCCTAGATATTTCAATTTGTGCTTGGCTGTTATGAAGGGTACCACCTTTTTGATCTCCTCTTCTGTGGTATTGTCCAATAGACTTCTGTTTGTTGATCTTGTATCCTGCCATGTGTCATATTCCTCTATTGCTTCCAGTACTCCCCTTGTGGAGCTTTTGGGATTTTTCATGTATAAAATCATATCATCTGCGAATAACAATAGTTTCACCCCTTCCTTCCCCAGATGAATACCTCTGATGTCTTTTCTTTGCCTTGTTGTTAGCTAGTACCTCCTATTGGGGACATGGGGCACCCTTGTCTGGTCCCCTTTTTCAGTGGTAATGTTTTCGTCTTTTCTCCATTGACTACCATGTTGACAGTTGGTTTTTCATATATAGCTTGTATTAAATTGAGGAATTTTCCTTCCATTTCTATCTTCTTGAGTGTCTTAAACAGGAATTGGTGTTGGATGTTGTTAAATGCTTTTTCCGCATCTATCAATATTATCATGTGGTTCTTAAAATTTTTCATGTCGATGTTGTCTTATAATACTACTGGTCTTTCATATGTTGAACCATCCTTGCATCCTTGGTATGAATCCCACTTGGTCATGGTGAATTATTTGTTTTATATACTTTTGTATTCTCTTGGCCAGAATTTTGTTAAGGATTTTTGCATTGATGTTTACTAGGGATGCTGGTCCATAGTTCTCGATTCTTGTGGGATCCTTGCCCGGCTTAAGTATCAGAGTTATACTTCCTGCATAGAAAGAGCTCAGGAATTTGATGTCTTAACTATGTCTGGAAGAGTTTGTGTAGGATTGGTTTCAGTTCTTCATTGAATGCTTGGTAGAATTACCCTGTGAAACCACGTGGTCCAGGGGGTTTTTTTTGTTGGTAATCCCTTGATGATCTTGTCTATTTCTTCTATTGCTATGCATCTGTTGAGATTCTTGGTGTCCATCTGCGATAGTCTAGGGAGGGATTGTTTTTCCAAGTATTTGTCCATGTCTTCCAAATTATATTCATTGGAGCACAGACTGTAATAATACTGTATAATTATCCTTTTGATTTCATTAGGGGGCCATTGAAATGTCCCCTCATCCCTTTCTATTGAAATGTGTTCCCTCCTTTCTTTGGTTAGGTTTGCCAGCGGTCTGTTGATTCTGTTAATCCTATCAAAGAACCAACTTTCAGCTGCATTAATATTTCCATAATTTTCTTGTTTTCCCTCTCATGAATCTCAGCCTTGATTTTTATTATTTCTTTTATTTTTTTCTTAGTAGAATTGTCCTGTTGACTGCTTTAATTGCTGTAAGTTTTATGTCAGCATATCAATCATAAGTCGTCTCTTCCTTTTTCATGTGTGTATATATTGCTGTCAAACTCCCTCTGATAACTGCCTTTGCTGTGTCCCAAAGGTTTTGGTATGTCTGTTCTCATTCTCATTGGTTTCTAGCAATTTCCTGATTTCATCTCTGATCTGGGCCAGCACCCCCTCTTTTTGCAGTAAACAGTTATTAATCTTCCAATTGTTTGCCCTTGTTTTCTTAATCGTCCTTTCGTTGATTTCCAACCTTATGTCATAGTGGTCGGAGAGAGAAGTCTGTATGATCTCTACGTGCTTGAATTTACACAGGTTCAACTTATGTCCCATCTTGTGTTCTATCTTGGAGCGTGTGCCATGTGGACTTGAAAAGAATGTGAATATTTTTGCATTTGGGTGTAGACCTCTGAAAATACCTCAGGCCAGGTCGTCTGATCGTAATGTTTAGATATGTAGCCTCCTTGGTAAGCTTCTTTCCTGGTAATCCATCTTTCTCAGAGAGTGGTGTAATAAAGTCACCTACTATAAGTTTCTTTTTTCATTTTTTGGAGTATTTGATTGACAACGTTCGTGGATCTCTTGTTGGGTGCATATGTATTTATTATGCTCACCGGTTCTTGGTCTACATTTTCCCTTGAGCATTATATAGTGTCCCTCCTTATGTGTTGTTATGGCTTGCACCTTGAGATCAATTTTGTCCGAGATTAGGATTGCAACCCCTACTTTTTTAATTGTCATTTGCTTGGTATATTTTTCTCCAGTCTTTAATTCTCACCCTCTTTTTGTCTGTTATCCTAAGATGTGTCTCGTGTGGGCAGCAATTTGAAGGGTTGTGTTTTCTAAGCCAGTCTGCTAGCCTCTGCCTTTTAATGCCTGCATTCAGTCCATTGATCTTCAGGGTTATTACATCCATCTATGGACTCTGTGATGTCATCTTATACCTTTTGTGTTGGTTTGTTTTTCTACTTCCCTTTCTTAGTGTGATTTGCGTGCTCACACGTTGTGTGTTTCATTCTTGACTTCTTTCCTTCCTTAAGCCATTGCTATCTTTCCTACCCTCTGGGTGGGTTTGTTCTATGTGGTCGTCTCTTATTTGTGATCAGTGAGTGCTGTCCTTCTGCCCATACTGAATCAGGCTGAGTTTGTAGGACTGGGTTTCTTTTTAACGTATTCTTTGAGTTTTTCCTTGTCTGGGAAGACTCTTACTTCTCTATCTATCTTGATCGATAATTTGGCTGGGTAGAGTATTCTTGGGTTTGCATTGTGTTCCTTCAATTTTTGGAATATGTTACTCCACTCACTCCTCTTCTTCATAGTTTCTGCTGATAGATCTGAGCATATTCTTATTTGGGAACCTTTATTTGTGATGACTTATTTTTCCCTAGCTGTTCTCATGATTTTCTCCTTTTCCTCATAGTTGGGTAGTTAAATATCATATGCCTTGGTGACTTCCTGGGATTCAGTCTAGCTGGTGTTCTTTCAGCCTCCTGAATGGTTGCCTGGTTTTCATTCATTGAGCTGAGGAAGTTTTCCTCGAAGAATTCCCTTGCTCTTTTTGCCATTGACTTTGTTGTGTCTTCGTCTGGTAATCCAATTATTCTGATGTTGTTCCTATTCTTAGCATCAGGCATAGCTCTCAGGTTTTCTTCAGCTTCTCTGATTATCTTTGACTTTTTCCACCTTTTTAAAAGTCTGCTTGCCTTTCACAGCGCTCTGTGTGGCTGAGAGCTCTTGCCCATACTCTGCGGTCCCATGTGGCCGAGGGAACCTCCTCCCACTGGCCATAGTGCCTCACACGGCCTAAGGCAGATCCGCTAATACTCTCTAGTACTCCAAGCTGCTGTGGGAACCTCTGCCTAACCTACGCAGTGATCTAGCTGACTAGGGCAATTCCGCCCACCATTTGTGGTGCTCTACACAAAAACGGGCACAACCACCTGCCTATTGTGGTACTCTTGTTCCAGAAGGCATCCCTTGCATGCCCTCTGGGGTGCCCAAAGCCACCATGGGCCATACCACCATGGCTTCCTGTAAGATCATCCAGTGCAGCACTATCCTTATAGGTCCACAGTCACCCAACCAGCACCCTCTGAGAGAATCATCCAACTTGCCCTCCAAATAACAGAATAATGGTTGGCTAGGGAAAGAATGAAACCAAGATAAAGTGGTAGCCCAGTCCCATAGTGTAATTAGCTGCAGGCTGCTCGAAGAAGCATTCCTACGATTCTCCCAGAGAGAGCCAAATGCTCTTCAACTCTCTGGAAAACGGCGCCAGGCTCCTTTTAAAACAACACAACACAACCAGCAATCAGCCCCAACAACCTAAATGAAAAAAAACCAGGAGAAACAAAAATGTTGGAAGAAGCATTGCTCTGCCACAGAAGAAAATCTTAATTTGTCATCTTAACTAAAAATGTTTTGGAATTTTATTTTCAGCATGAATGATAAATATAATTTATGACATGTAATTTACCAGTTACATATGAATACTGTATATTCTTATACATCTTTATCTTTTTTACTTACAAATAAAAGAGAAAAAGACTTTTATTCTAGCCCACTTGAGTTTTCAAATTATACACAGGAACCACACATTCTTTTCCCAGAATTATAGGTGAGATTTGCTATATACTTCCTATTTGCTGCTATTTCAACTTACTGCACTCTGCATAAGAAGCCCTGGTGGCAATGTGGGACAAGTATTGGACAAGGTGAATTGATTCAGTGGTTGCAGTGCTGGGCTCAGACATAAGAAAGATTGTGAGGATGGCACAGGACTGGGCAGGGTTTCATTCCGTGTACTCTGTGAGTTGGAACTGACTAGACAACACCTAACAAAAACATATGTAACAATGTATGTTTTTAATGTAATCTTAAATCCGCCAATATTTAGAAGTCCAGGTCTGAAATTTTGATGATTGAGTTCAGAGTTAAATGTTAATGGATCTTTTACAATTGAAATGATGTTAGCATAAAACCAATCCAAACTCACTGCCATTGAACAAGTTGATTCCTACGCAAAGGGATTCTATAAGACAGGGTTGGAGGAACCTGTGGGTTTTCAAGACTGTAACTCCATTTGGGGTATTAGAAAGCCTCACTTTTTCCCACAGAGAGGCTGGTGGTTATCTCCGTAGAAAATAATTCTAGTTTTGTTATTAAGTTGTTGATTGCTTTATCATCTAGAAACTTAATTATACCCACAGTAGTAAAGTTAATATGTATTTTCTGAGATTCTAGTTAATTTAATATTAACACTTTTTGAGCTGAAATTGAAAAGTTCTTTATACTAAACCTCAAAATTCTCAAATTGCTGGGTGATCATGAGGTGTCGACGGGATCAAGTAACAGGCTTCAGAAGACCCAAAATAAAAAAGACACATATTGTTGCTAATGAGGGGGTCTCTGCTAATGAGCAGAGACCCAAAACCCATCTGTAGACAATAGGACATCCCCTCACAAAAGGGTCACACAGAAGGGATGAGTTAACCAGTATAGCACTGATGAAACACACAATATTTCTCTGGTTCCTTGAGGCTTCCCTTACCCCCCACTATCATGACCCCAGTCCTGCCTTTCAGTTCTGACTAGACCGGAACATGTACACTGGTACAGATAAGAGCTCATGACACACGGAATCAAGGTCAGTGATACCAGGAGGGTAGGTGAAATGTGGGGAGAGGAGGGGAGCAAAGGGAAACTGATTGCAAAGATCATTGCATAACACCCCCTCCCCCAGGGGGACAAATAACAGAAAGGTGGGTGAATGGAGACAGTGGTTGGTATAAGATATGAAATTAATAACATATCAAGAGGTCACAAGGGGTGGGAGGGGAAGGAGTTGATATGAAGGGATCAAATAGAAAATAAAGGTTTAAAAAATGATGGCAATATATGTACAAATATGCTTGATACAGTTGATGTGGGGATTGTTATCACAGCTGTAAGAGCCCCCAATAAAATCATCTTTAAAAAAAATACTCGAATGATACATCTTGAAGTGTGATCAGCTTTTTTAATTGGTCAGATGTAATCATAATTTACCTGCTAATTAATCAAACTGGCTACAAAGCTTTAACTGCTGGAAATTCAGAGCTAGTTCTCATCATATATGAAGGAACAGTGTGTATGTTTACTGAGCCAAGACTGAATTTATTCAAAAAGAGGGCGTTCAAGCTGGTGTTGAGTGATCCCTCACTAACTGTGTGTCTGTATAAAATTTAGCTTGGGAGTGAACCACTGGTCACTATATGTCCAAAGAAATATGTGTTGTTAATATTTATACTCTGAGGAGATCCTGTTAAAACATTAAAAATTGCAATCCATTTTATGTTTGAAAGTTTTAGCCAGTTGTTACCTAATTTGGTTGAGAAAGTTACAATGTTTCTCTGATTAATAATCTGCTATAAATGTCTTCCTACCAGCTGTGCTTATAACAAATGGAAGTATTTTTCCTGGTAAAAAGTAGTTTATCTTTTTTAATTATTTACATTTTAGCTGTATGCCTCAGCTGATGAAAATTTTGCTTTACTAGATTTTTAAAAATAACTATATTACTACTTATGAATTCTTAGAGATAGAAAGAAAAAGTAAAGTTTCTATAGTTATATTTCTAAATTAAATATCTTTCCATTAATGAAAGTTGGAGATATTCTTTCACCATGCTTACTAATTTCTGACTGGATTAATTAAGGTGAGTTCTTTGTTTTAGGAAGAATTTGGCTACAATGCAGATACCCAGAAGCTGCTAGCTAAAAATGGAGAGACTCTTCTTGGGGCTATTAATTTTTTCATCGCCAGTGTGAATACTTTGGTGAATAAAACTATTGAAGATACCTTAATGACTGTGAAACAGTATGAAAGTGCCAGGTAAGTACATTTCAACAGTACATCTGGTCAATATGGCCAGAAAAAGAGTGCCTTAGGAGGTTACAAGGAGCCTACCAAACTAGTTTGGAAACAACCAAAGTAATATCTCAGAAGAATTTAATTAGGACCTGATTATAGATGTCTCCAGGACTTGATATCCACAACAGCCAAAAATAATTTCCAAACGTCCCTTGACATTTGGCTCTATTACCTTGGGGTTCAGAGTACTAGATAAGGATGTCCAGTTCATTGAACCTTGGCCATATGCCCAAACCCTGCCTGCTAAGGTAAAGGAAAGGGAGGATCTCCAAGCTGAACTTCCTTGGAGGAGGACAGGGTCCTGTACTCTCCATAATCTGCTCTCAGCCTGCCTTCTCACCATATTACCACTGCGTCCCAATGTAACCCTTACACAATAGCCAGACCCATTGTTTAGTTTCTCTAAAATATACCAAGCTCCTTTTTGGCTCCTTGATTTTGTTTATGTGTGGACATCAGCTCCCCATCTTCCTTTCTCCAGAATATATAACCAACCTTCCACCTATTCAAGTTTATGTTTACGGGGAGACAATATATGTCTTCTATTTTGGTAGCTTTTTATAATACTGTGTTTTTATATGTGGTATTTCATATAGTTTCTCTATCGTAATTGTCATCCAGTCAATTCTGCCTCAAATAGTTCCCTTATATAGTTTCCAAGGCTGTATATCTTTATAGGAGCACTTAGCATCTTCTTTCTCCTATGGAGCAGCTGATGGGTTTGAACTGCCAACCTTGTAGTTAGTCATCCAAAGCTTACCCAACAGCACCACCAGGGTCCCATAAGTGAGCAAAGTACCTGTTAATAAATATGTCTATCTAAAAAGTAGCAACCCTGTAGTAGCAACTTTTGGGTTCTGGTTCAGTTTTTTCCCCCATAGATCATGCTACTTTTATGCAAATATGAAAACCTTTTAAGTTTGTTTCCTTCAGAACCCTTGGAATCTTTATTTTCTCTTATGTTTTATAGAATAGTTGAAGATAGAGCTAAATTTTACCTTTAAGAAATATAAGTTTAGCTTTTGACTTCTTGCTTTAATTTAGTGACGTGACAAATACCTTTGAAAACTCTAAACTTAGCTATTTTTTTTTGTAATTTTGGTCTGTTATTAAGTGTATGTTTTCTTATGCTTTCAATAAATAAAAGCCCAAAGCACTTGGAAAAGTTTCTTTTTGATCTGTTTCCAATAAGAGATGTTTGTGTCCTGTGCTGTTTGTGATTTCCAGTTTCTTGTTAACATAGAAGATTATAAAAACTCTTCATGTCTGGCACTGAAGATCAAGACAAGCAGATGTGGTCATCTATTGAGGGAAAATGAGGGCAGTATGGTTTATTTGTGTTTTGAACTTGGTTTTTACTATAATTTTGTACTAACATGCTACTAAAACTCAGGATATGCTAAGAGGAGGGATGAAATAGAAGGAATGTGTACTGTTGGATAAATCCCCTCAGTAAGCCCACTTCTGGTTTTCTCGTCTCTAAATCCTTTTTTGGGCATTGCCTGTATTATTCAAAGTATTCATTGTACATATTTTTCATTTCTACCAGTTCTATTTGAATCTTTTCCAAATCTGTCTGTTCCTTAACCATTATGTCCAAATTTGTTCATGATAAACACCCTATCTCTCTAATCACTTTTTCTTGGCCTTTCTAATTGATTTAATACTTTTAAGTCAATAAAGGTGGAAATTATTTGATTCCAAAAACACCCTTCCCTGCCACTTCCCACTTACAGACTATGTGACTCTAGTTTCTGTGTCCCTGCTTTAAAATTATTCACCTATGCTAAAATATATTTAAGTCACTCCGCATTTAATAGCCTTCCCTGCAGTCTTTACTTCTAACATTTTAAAAAGTGAAATCCATAATGAAGTTAGATTTCTCAGAAAAGTTATTGTTCATACATAAAACTATAATTTACCAAGAAGAAAATTGAGAATCTGGAAGTTCAGTAAGCTGCTCACTTCTAACCACTTTCAAAGCCATGATAATCAGTGAACCTTAAGTCTGAACTTAAAATTTCCACATCTAATTATATGAAGTGACTTTCACATCTCATATTTAAAGTAGAAAGGTTTCAATTTTACATAATATTTATGTGTGAAACAGTTAAGTTATATCTGCTTAAGAGCTGGTTATTTAAAGGAATCCACAGACAGTTGTTAAGTGTACTATGAAAATTAACAAAGTTACCCATAATTTTTTATTTTTTATTATTTATGATTTTATGTATTAAGCTTAGCTGAGTTTTGGCTTTTCTGCCCTGTTTCTGAACTAGTGATGGAATTGATTGATTCTAACACTGTAGCTATTAACTCCAAACCTGCAACACCCACCTATTGAGAGAGAATATTCACAAAGAACCCCAGATTTCTTAGTAGCTGGATTTCCTTCTCAGTTAAAAGTAGAATTTACTGACTTTTACATCAAGGGTCATCTATTTAATCATTACCAAAAGTGGTAATTTAGGTTCCCTCTTTTCCTACCCACACCTGCTCTGTATTAGTTTTTCATAAGCCATAAAGTAACCAACTATCATTAATTGTATTGATATGGAATCAGTTCAGGTTAGTAATTGAAGTAATAGTTCCAGTTGGAAAATTTAGTGCACTTCCTTTCTTGGTGTGTGTATTAGTCTAATTACTTTAGAGAAACAAATCCACAGCAACTCATATATAAGAGAGTTTTATGTAAAGAAAGTGTGCATCATGAAAACATCCCAACACAATGCTGCCCAAGCCCACAAGTCCAACATTAACCCATATGTCCAACACCAATCCACAAAGTCCTCCTCCATCTCACAAAACAGACGCAGTGATGCCAACTGCAGGAAGAAAGTTGAATCAGTGAACGAATAAGCATCTCAGCACTGGCAGGGGTCTTCACACGGCTGCTCCAGCACCCAGGGCTGCATCGGGATAGGTCCATGTGGCTTCTCCTTGGGGATGTCTTGTAGGAAGTCAATCTTGCAATCTGAAGCAGGGAACTGCTAAGGCAGCTGCACCCTGGTGCAACCATCGCAAAGCAAGAGACCCAAGAACTAGAAAGGCGAGGCTCACCACCCATTTATCCCTCCGCCTTTCAATTAGCCCCACATGTGATTATCGGCCAGGTTGGCACAATTAACTCACTCTGTGAATCAGCACAGTTGGAAGGAGCGCTCATGGAAAGTTCTACTATTTGAAAACTCTGAACATTAAAGATTAAGGACATAAGGTCAGTATTATAAATCTTATATTAAAATTGATCAGTATCATTTAGATATGTGTGCAGGGTCTTTTCAAGGATGACATACTATTTTTGTCTTTACAATGCATCACTACATATTACTATTTATTATAATTTCACCTTTAAGGTCTCCGGTGGCACTGTGGGTGAGGCATTGGTCTGTTAATCACAAAGTTCATGATTCAAACCTACTAGCTGATCTTTGGGAGAAAGATAAGACTTCCTGCTCCTATAAAGATTTACGGTGTGGGTCAGAGGGGGAGACAAGATGGCTGCCAGAGAAAGCAAACACAGGAAGATCTCCTTGACAACTGCCAGAGAAAGTCCAGGAGAGGGGTATCCTGAACTTCCTGACAGCAAGAATCTCAGCTTAAAGATAAGTAGACCCAAGTTCCTTAAGGTGGGAGGGCAGTAACATTTGGTGACTCCCCTTTACCAGTGACAGGACCAGCATCTGTGAGCCCCACTCCTCCTGGGGACAACCCATTTTTCCCAGTCCCCAAAGCAACCAGCCTGCCCAACCTCTTACCTCCCTGGCCTCAGGGAGATGGGTCTGCATGGGCAGCTTAGCATCCAAGTTTAACTTTCCACTTGTCTTTCTTTATTTTTTCCCCCCTTTTCTTCCTCCTCCTTTCCTGCTTTGAGTATTGGTGCCCTTCCCTACCACTTGTCCCACCTCCCCCATATATTAACAAAATAATGTTAACATAATAACACTATCAAAGAGCAGGTTTCCCACCCACAAGGTAGTTTTATTTTTTACTGTTGTTTTGGGTTTTTATATATATACATATACACATACACACACACACACAAGAAGAAAAGAGAAAAAAGAAGCCAATCAAAAGAGTAGTAGAGTGGATTAGAAAGCAAGACCCATATTTATGCTGCCTACAAGAGAACACCTTACGTTCAAAGACAAAAATAGTCTAAAAATCAAAAGATGGCCAAAAAATCTACCAAGCCAATAGCAACCATAAAAAGACGGGAGTAGCAATATTCTCTGATGAAATAGATATCAAGTCACGTAACATGACAGATAAGACTGGACACTACACACAATGGAATACTATGCTTCCCTGAAAAGTAGCAATGACATGAGGGACCTGGAAACCATTATGCTGAGTGAAGTTAGACAATCAGAAAAGGACAAATATTGTATGAGCCTACTATTATTATACTATTATAAGATGGCTAGACCAGAGGATGTACACTGGTGCAGGTAGGAATTGGAAACAGGGAATCCAGGGCGGATAATCCCTTCAGGACCAGTGGTGAGAGTGGCGATACTGGGAGGGTGGGGTGGGAAGGGGGAACCAATTACAAGGATCTACATATAACCTCCTCCCTGGGGGACGGACAACAGAAAAGTGGGTGAAGGGAGATGTCGGACAGTGTAAGATATGACAAAATAATAATTTGTAAATTATCAAGGGTTCATGAGGAAGGGGGTAGATGGGAGGGAGGGGGGGAAATAAGGAGCTGATGCCAGGGCCTTAAGTGGAGAGCAAATGTTTTGAGAATGAGGAGGGCAATGAATGTACAAATGTGCTTTACACAATCGATGTATGTATGGATTGTGAGAATAGTTGTATGAGCCCCTAATAAAATTATTTTTTAAGAAAAGTAAGACTGTTACCAGCATTGTTAAATATCTTAATGTACATACTAATTAAATGACTTACAAAAAATAAAAGTGCATTTAAAAGAAGGGGAAAAGAGAAGCACCAAGGTGAAGGCAGACCACTGCTGCTGGGCATGCATTCTTCTACTCCAGTCCCCTAAGAGTGAGGTCAGAGCCAGCCCGGAGCTCAGGAAGCATCGATGACGGGCCTATGAAGGAGCCCTGTGGTGCAGTCTTATTCATACTGTGTTAAAATCCACATAGTCTAATGTCTTTCCATAGTCAATGAAACACAGGTAAACGTCTTTCTGGTATTCTTTGTTTTCAGCCAAAATCCAACTGATGTTAGTTAGCACTGATACTGTGTGTTCCACCTCCTCTTCTGACTCCTGCTTGAATTTCTGGGAACTCCACCAGTGTATTACTAAAGCCGTTTTAAAATTATGTTCAGCAAAATTTTACTTGCACATGACATTAGTGATAGTATTCTATTATTTGGTTGCCTACCTTTGGAATGGTAGGGAACTCGATTTCTTCCAGTCAGTTGGCCAAATAGCTGTCTTCCACATTTCTTGGCGTAGATGAAATGATTGCCAAGTGCTTTCAGTTTCTCAGCTTGTTGAAACATTTCAATTGGTATTCTGTTAGTTCCTGAAGCTTTTGTTTTTTGCTTCAGTGTGTAGCTTGGGCATCTTCCTTCAGTACCACTACTTCAGAATCATATGGTTCCTCCTAAAATGTTGAACATCAGCTAATTATTTGGATGCATTGATTCTGCATATTCCACCTCTTCTTTTGAAAATTTTCTTACAGCTTGAGACATGCTGAGCATGTCCTTCTAAATCCAAGTCTTTGCATATTTCATTATAATACTTTGTCTTCTCAAGCTGCCCATTGAAATACTCCATTTACCTCTTTCATTTTTATCATTTCTCCCATTTGCTCTAGTTACTCTATAAATTCTAGAACAAGTTCCAGGGTCTTTTCAGACATCTACTTCAGTCTTTTCCTGTCGTTTTTTTTTTTTTAAACAGCTTTATTGGCATACAAGCCACGTATCATGCAATTCAGTTCAGTCATAGCAAGAAGACTTGTATAATCATTATCACAATCAATATTAGAACATTTTCTTCTTTCTTGTACCCATTGTTATTAGTTTTCCCTTTTCCCCTACTTTACCTGCAAGAAACCATTAATTCCATTATTGTCTCTAGATTTACCTATCCTGGATTTCATATACAGAAAAATAAACAACAGCAAAAACTAACACTAGTAACAAGGTAAAATGAAGAAAAACCTTAGCCATAAAGAGAGTAGAAAATATTAAAGTCTAGAACCACTTTAAAATGGGTTAAAGGGGGAGAGATCAATAATCCTCTTTCCAATACATTCTACATGATAAGACTGTTCACATCCCTGGTCTCTTGTCAGCGAGGATTCACCAGAGGCTGAATCCACATGTATTTCACCTAGACTTTTTTTTTTTTCAAACTGGAGTGGTATCAGCTTTTACATTGTGAACACCTGGTTTTCAGAAAGCTCTGGAGGACAGTAGAAGCTCAAAATCTATTGGCAGGCTCCACACACGGATCAAGCCTGAGGTACATCCCCTCAGATTGTATGTGCATAGCCTTGTCAAACAGAAAGCATTGCAAAGTCAATTATGATGGATATTATTAGGTTAAAATGTAATATCTTTCCTGTCTCTTTAATAATCGTTTGCTTTCGTCATATATGAAGTTCTTGATGTTATCCCAGTAGCGCATCAGGTCTTTGGTCATTAGTGCATCAAATCTACCCAAGAGCTGTTCTCTGAAGTCAGGTGAGATATGTTTGAGGTTGTATTTGGCTCTTGTGAACTTGTTTTAATTTCTTCAGCTTCAGCTCGAGCCTGCAAATGAACAGTTGATGACCCGCTCCAGTCTCTGCTTCTCTTTAACTAAATGCTGAGTGGCTGAGGCTGCTGGTTAAGTCACACTGTAATACAGTGACAGCACTCTACTTCCCTGGGTGCGGTGATAGGGCTACATCTGAAGGGCTATGGGCGCATGGAGTGGTGGTGGCACAGGGACTGCTTCAGTAATCGATGTGCGCCTATGATGAGATGCTGTCTCAAAGAGCTGCTCTGTGACATGTGCTTTTATCACCATGCAGTCATGGGACAGAAATCCACTTTTAGCAGTGCTGCTGCCCAGGTAGGTAGCCACTAGCAACATGATCTGTTGAGCTCCTGATAACGTAACTAGTCTGAACTGCTAAGTGTTGCAAGTATGAAATACATTTTGAAAACTTTGAAAACTTGGTATGAATGAAAGAATAAAAAACTCATTAACAATTTTCACATTGATTACATGTTACAATGATAATGTTTTACATAAAATGAAATATTAAAAGAAATGTAATTATTTTTTACTGTTTTAATGATGCTTGTGAAATTTTTTTCCCCCGCAAAAAGTATTATTCTTAACAGTATTTACTTTGAAGGAATAGGGGGATAGCACATATTTTTTTACAGACAACATAAAAATGTTGTACATAATTAACAATAACTTAGTTCACTAATCCAAAATAACACAAGCCAAAGAAAACAGAAAATACTGCTTACTCTTTCTTATGCGGATACAAGTACAAAATAAGTTACTTCTTGGAATGGCGCACCTGTGGGGATCACCTGCCCATATTCTATGTGGTTTATTACATCAACACAACTTTCTTCCTGGGCCACCACCACTGCATTTGGAATCTAAGCTCTGTACACATTTATGCACAGTTGTACCTTGGTAAGGATCCAGACAGCCACATCATCTCCTGTGCCCCCCAGCAGGGGCACGTCACTGCTAGTGGACATTGTAAAGCATATTTCTTTTGTACAGTGCTGATCTGAACTACACATGAAAGGTCACAGATTCTTCGTGTAACTTCTTTTTATCAGTTATTTAAGTTTGCCATTCTCATGTGTACTTTACACACTTTACTTTAGACCACCAAAATTAACCAATATACGTGGGGAATTGATATCAACTCTTGGTCTTGTTAATGTTTCTCTTGAGATAACTGTTTTATCAAAATCAAATTTTCACTTGTTCATTAATACTGTTTTTTGAATAAGAGATTAAGAATAAGTCTTTCCATGTTGCTTATATTAATAACTCTTTGCATTTGAAAATATATATGATTTCTAAAGCATAACAGTATATGAGGTGCTTCTAATAGTTCCAGAGATAATAGAATTGAAAGATAATGGAATTTTTCCATGAACTTTTTGAAGCCCTCACAATGGAGAATTATTATGTTACTATGGTGGCTCTGTCAGGTAAGTGTTGAACTGCTAATTGCAAGGTCTCTGGTTCAAACCCACCAGCCTATCCAAGGGAAAAAGATGAAGCTGTCTGCTCCTATAAAGATTTTCGGCCTCAGAACCCCTATATTGGGTCACTAAGTGTCAGAATCGACTTGATGCCAGTGGGTTTACATCTTGAGGTGTGTAATTAAAGACTAATGCATGTCTGCAACCATCTCGTAAACATAACTCACTATGCTTTAATAGTATGCATTGAGTATTCTTTTCTTTCCAGGATTGAATATGATGCGTATCGTACTGACTTGGAGGAATTGAATCTTGGACCACGGGATGCAAACACTCTGCCAAAGATTGAGCAGTCACAGCACCTGTTCCAAGCACATAAGGAAAAATACGATAAAATGCGCAGTGATGTTTCTATTAAACTGAAGTTTCTAGAAGAAAATAAGGTAAATGTATTCTTTATCATCTGAGATCTTTGTGTGGACTTTAAAATTACCTTGAAAAAAAAGGGATATATTAGGTAAGTCATTTTGAAAGACTCATTACCTCTAAACCAGCTATATATAGTTCTTCCCAGAGTAAAAATAAATTTTCCAAGAATAAACCAAATTTCCAAATGACCAAATTTCACAAGAATAAGCTATGCCTGTATGACTGCTACTTCTCTTACTGCAACTCTTTTTTGAGACTTAGCAATGAATCTCCAGATTTAGACACAAAGCAAGATGGTGATGGTAGTGGTCGTTGGCTGTCCTCTAATCAGTTCCACCTCATAGCAACCCTATGTTCAGAATAACAGACAGAATATTGCCCAGTGCAATCTTAGACTTCCTATGTCTAAGCCCATTGTTGCAAACTGTCACTCTGTCTCATTGACAGACTTCCTCTTTTTCACTGACTCTACTTTACCAAAGGCTGTCATTCTCAGGACCTGGTCCTTCTTGATGTGACCAAAGTACGTGAAAGGAAGTATCACCATCCTCCCTTCTAAGAAGCATTCTAGCTGTACTTCCTCCATAACAGATTTGTTTATTCTTACGGCATCCATGGTATACTTGTTACTATTCACCAACAGCGTAATTCAAAGACTTCAGTTCTTCTTTGCTCTGTATTCCTTGTTCAGCTTTCAGGTGCATCTGAAGTCACTGAAAATACCATGGCTTGGAACAGGTACAACCTAGACTTCAAAGTGACATCCTTCTTCTTTAACAGTTTACAGAGTATCTTGTACAGCAGATTTGCCCAATGTAATACATCCTTCGATTTCATGGCTTCTACTTCCATTCATTGTGGGTCCAAGTAAAACAAAATCTTTGGCAAGTTCAATCTTATTCCCATTTATCATGAGATGGCTTATAGGTCCAGTTGTGGAGATTTTGGTTTTCTTTACATTGAAATATAATTCATACAAAAGGCTGTGGTCTCTAATTTTCCTCTATAAGTGCTTCAAATCCTATTAGCTTTCTGCAAGCCAGGTTATGTCATCTGCATATGGCAGTTTGTTGAGGGGCCTTCCCTCAGTCCTGATAGCACATTCTTCTTCATATAGTTCAGTTTCTCAGATTATTTGCTCAGCATACAGATTGAATTGAATAAGTATGGTGAGAAGAGGATACACCATGATACACGCCTTTCTTGAACTATGTATTACCCCCTTGTTCCATTCAAATGACTGCCTCTTGGTCTAGAGACAAATTCCACATGAGCATAATTAATTGTTCTGGAATTCCCATTCTTTGCTGTGTTGTCTATAATTTGATAGGGTACACACAAATGTCGTGGCATAGTTATTAAAACACAAGTAGACCTGCTTTCAGTAAAGAGCCATCTTACAAAAACACTGATAGCCTTCATTTCACACCCTTTTCTAAATCCAGCTTCAGTTTCTCTCAGTTCCCTGTGGATGGACAGTTGTAACTGTTTTTCAGTTATTATTATGCCCTGCCGCTCACCTTTGGGAACTCTGTCTCCCTAATCTGGGTATCATAAAGGTGCGCCTCATCTATCAAGAATAGGTGCAGGGCATGCCTCAGCTGTTGTTTTTTCTGTCTCCAGTTCTCCTGTAAATCCTGCAGACATCAAAATCAATATTTGTGCAGTGGAAAATAGGCCGAAACTAATGACTTGGAGCCCATCTAAATGTCGTACAGCTCAGCTTAAACTGCCATGTGTTGTGTCTGGGGAAGCCAGAGGCAGACACACAGAGGAAGACTGGAGCTGGCAGGTGGAAGAGAACGCGTATCTGTGTTCTTCTGCCCTTTCTTTACTTCACTAGTTCTATTGTGTCCTGTTCTGCTCTGGAATTGAGAAGTTCAGTCAAATTCCTGATTCCAGGGCAAAAAATAAAACAGGATGAAAAATACTCACCACCTGGCGATGTGCGTGGAGTGGAGACCCAAAGCCTATCTGTAGACAATTGGACATCCCCTGAGTCACAAGGAAGAGATGAGCCAGTCAGGGTGCAGTATAGCACCGATGAAACACAACTTTCCTCTAGTTCTTTAATGCTTCCTCCCCCCACTATCATGACCTCAATTCTACCTTACAAATCAGACTAGACCAGATCAGGTATCTGCAACAGATAAGAGCCTGCAACACAGGGAATCCAGGATAGGTAAACCCCTCAGGACCAACAATGTGCATAGAAATACCAGGAGGATAAGGGGAAGGTAGGGGGAGAAAGGGAATCGATCACAAGGATCAACATGTAACCCCCTCCCAGGGGGACGAACAACAGAAAAGTGGGTGAAGGGTGACAGAGGACGATGTAAGATATGAAAGTAATGATGTATAACTTACCAAGGATTCATGAGGAAGGGAGGGGGAATGGAGGGGGGAAAATGAGGAGCTGATATCAAAGGCTCAAGTAGAAAGAACATGCTTTGAAAATGATGAAACTTCTTTTGTATTCTTTGTGTTTCAAACATAAGGCCTTAGATTCTTCTGAGAACATGGTATTTGATAATGTGATAGGCTTTTTTGTAGGGGCTGGGGAGGGCAGTCTTTCTACACCCCGGTGAAAATGACCCTGAGCTGTTTTGGGCAGAGCAGCTGATGTGTATCATGTACTAGTAGTGTGGCATAAGCCTACTGATCTTTTGTAGTTGTATTAAACTTGAACTCAGAAAAAAAAATGATGATGGCAATATATCTACAAATGTGCTTGACACTGGGTGATTGTGTGAATTGTGATATGAGATGTAAGAGCCCCCAGTAAAAATATTTAATAATAAAAAAAAAATACTTCCCACCACCAGCAACCTGTCAATGTGTGGTTTATGGTTTGCTGTGATCTCGAAGCTGTGCCACGAGTATTTCAAATAAGCAGCAGGCTCACCCCGGTATGCTATTTGCAGCAGAACTTCCAGACTAAGAGAAACTAGGGGGAAATGCCTAGCAGCTTCCTTCCAAAAAATTAGCCAGTGACCCATAGATCACAACAGAAAATTATCTAGCATAGTGCAGAAAGATGGGCACCCTAGGTTGGAAGGCAACCATGGGTTCCAGCCTGCCAGTGATCATGAGGATGGCACAGATTGGACAACATTTTTTGTGTGTGTGCACAGTGTCATCATGAGTCATAGTAAGTGGGAGGCAACAAACAGCAAAGAACAACCAACCTCTACCACCTACTAGCTTTGTGACATAAGGAATAATCTTTCCAGGCTTTTGTAGTCTTGGGCCAGGGAGTGGGGGGAGGTGACAACAAGTAAATCATACGTTCTGGTGAGACGGCAGATGAAAATGAATGATCTCTTGAAGCCTAAGATACTCTATACAGGTACTATGAGACATCTACTGTGTGCCTTTCAACGTTTTAAAAAGCAGAGATGCCACTTTGCGTACTAAGGTGCTCTTACCTAAGCCATGGAATTCAAATCCCTTCATATGCATATAAAACTGCACACTGAATGGAGAGGCCCGCACAGGACTTGACGCATTTGAATTACAATGTGCAAACAATGTTGGGAGTACTGTGGACTGCCGGGAGAACATAGTCTGTCTGGGAAGAAGTACAGGTGGAACACTCCTTGGAAGCAAGGATGACAAGACTTTGTCTCTCATACTTTGGCCATATTCTCAGGAGGGCCTGTCACTGGAAAAGGGGCTTTATGGCCAGCAGGTCATCTCTGTAAATTATGTGTCAGTTACATGGCTCTCACACCAACTTAATCTTGGAGGCAATGAGGAAAAACAGTTGTGTTTTTTAAAGATTCTTCTGCAACTTAATTAAAAGAAAGTACACACACACAAACCAGTGAGGACTCTTGTACAGATAAATGAGACATTTAAGACCTAGAACTCAGTAGAAAGGAAAGAAGTCAGTGATTCCAAGACTGTGGAATCAAAATAGAAAGCTGATTTGGCTTAAAGGGATGTGAGTTGGGAATTTGTTCTATTTGACCAAATACTCGGTTGTAGATGATGACAAGGCATTCAGGTAGATATGAATGTGGTGGGGCAGCTAATGATGTGGATTTGGAGTTTGAATGAGAATGAGCAAAGTGTCTGAGATAAAGAATTGGAGGTCATTGCTTTGAAAATACCTGTCATCTTCTTATCTGTTCATTTCACCGCTTTTTTACTAAAAATAGAAAATTGTCCTTTTTCTCAAGAGTTTTATGTTCTTAATAACTTAGAGATAATCTTTGTTTTTCCCTTTCCACAGTTGTCATCAACCCAGGTTTCAAATTTGAACTAAGCTGTGTTTAAAAGGAAATCTGTAAAGAAACTTTGGTGATGTGTGTTTTTCCCCTAAACCCTTCAGAACTGCACAGAAGTTTTGCTTTCTGTTCCATTAAGCAATCACTGTGATTCAGATGGACACAGCTCTGTTGCAGGACGTTTCTCTGGGTGGGTTGGTGTGGTGAGGGATGGTGGATAATTTTTGTTTTGCGGGGATTGTTGCTGCGTAACTTGCCTGCACCTTTTGTATTAACTGCTTTGAAGAAGCAAAAAGGAAGTCTGTAGGCTGAGACTCTGTCATCCTTGTTTGGTTTTTTGGCATTTTGAGATGCCTCAAATCTGGAAGTTTTTTGTTTTGTTTTTTCTTAAACTACACCTGAATTTGTACCATAACATCCTTTTCACACAGCTGTTAAATAATCTCCTAAGTACTTGAATTTTAACAAAATATCGTACACTTTCCTCAATATTCTGAGTGTGTAAAACACGTAAGTCATCTGAAGCATCAATGGATGTACTGTTTTATAATACGGTGATGATCTGGGGGCTATTGCTGTGTGTAGAACTTTTGTAAATTTTTGAAATGTGTTTTGTTTTCTAGTCCTTTGGGTATCTTCTCATAGCAGCAGCCAGCAGTCTGAAGAATACCTCCCTCAAAAACAAACCACCCAAACCCCTCCTGGCCATTGAGTCGACCTTGAATAAGGAACAAACTAAGAGGCATTTCTGTGAATATAAAGTTTCAGAATTTTAGTGGCCAAACATGAGGGTATTTCAATTTATTTCCTTCTTAAAACCCCTCACCTTTTTTTTTTTTTTTTTAATTTGTAGGGGATTAGACAGTAGGTTCTTAGCTAACTTTAGAAATGCTTGAGGTCTTGAAATATATTTAATCTAGCTCCCTTCCCTCTGGCAAAGCGCTCAGAATAGGTGTGTAAAATAGTAGCGTATCCATGAAGGTATTTTCACTGATGAAAAACAGAAATAGCTTTTTCACTTACTCTTAATGGAAAAACTTGAGTTCGCCAACTATTTACAATATGCACTTCCCATATCTCATTTCTCTAATATAGTTGTTTATCTCTAACCTTCACTCAAAAAAAGAAAAAAACATCATGCCATTGAGTCAATTCCAACTCATAGCAGCTCTGTAGGGCGGGTAGAACTGCCTGTATGAGTGGCCGAGACTGTAACTCTTTACAAAAGTAGATAATCTGGACTCTCTCTCTTCCCAGTTCGTGGTAGTTTTGAATCTGTTACCTTGTGGTTATCCACCCAGTGCATAACCCACCAGGACAACTCCTCCCTCTAACGTTGGCAGCCTGTTGACTAAACAACATTGAATTACATACCCGTATTTTTTTAAAAAGCTAGGATCTTCTAATACATCTCCTTATATCAGTGTTCCTCCTTAAAATAATTCAACATAAACTATTTTGTGGCTTGTCAGTTTGCTTACCTTTTATTGTACAGAAAGTTGTCTGTTTTTTTGGTTTGTTTGTTTTTTTTTTTAGAAAGTTGTCTGTTGTCTCTAGTGTTTACTGTTTGTGTGGAAAGAAAAAGAAAATAAGAAACTATGCATGTCAATATAAGCAACTCCTATTTTTTTAAATAACTATTTTATTCTTTTTTTTTTAAGTCATTTTATTAGGGGCTCATACAACTCTTATCACAATCCATACATACATCAATTGTGTAAAGCACATTTGTACATTCATTGCCCTCCTCATTCTCAAAACATTTGCTCTCCAGTTAAGTCCCTGGCATCAGCTCCTCATTTTGTCCCCTCCCTCCCCACTCCCCCCTCGTTCATGAACCCTTGATAATTTATAAATTATTATTTTGTCATATCTTGTCCTGTCCGACGTCTCCCTTCACCCACTTTTCTGTTGTCCATCCCCCAGGGAGGAGGTCACATGTAGATCCTTGTAATCGGTTCCCCCTTTCCAACCCACCCTCCCTCCACCCTTCCGGTATCGCAGCTCACACCACAGGTCCTGAAGGGATCATCTGCCCTGGATTCCCTGTGTTTCCAGTTCCTATCTGTTCCAGTGTACATCCTCTGGTCTAGCCAGATTTGTAAGGTAGAATTGGGATCTTGATAGTGGTGGGGGGAGAAAGCATTTAGGAACTAGAGGAAAGTTGTATGTTTCATCATTGCTACATTGCACCCTGACTGGCTGGTCTCTTGCCCATGACCCTTCTGTAAGGGGATGCCCAGTTGCCTACAGATGGGCTTTGGGTCTCCACTCCACATTCCCCCTCCTTCACAATGATATGATTTTTTTGTTCCGATGATGCCTGATACCTGATCCCTTCGACACCTCGTGACCACACAGGCTGGTGTGCTTCTTCCACGTGGGCTTTGTTGCTTCTGAGCTAGATGGCCGCTTGTGTACCTTCAAATCTTTAAGACCCCAGATGCTGTATCTTTTGATAGCTAGTCACCATCAGCTTTCTTCACCACATTTGCTTATGCACCCATTTGTCTTCAGCGATCATATCAGGGAGGTGAGCACACAGTGATAATATTTTTTGTTCTTTGATGCCTGCTAACTGATCCCTTCGGCACCTCATGCTCACGCAGGCTGGTGTGCTTCTTCCATGTGGGCTTTGGTGCTTCTGAGCTAGATGGCCGCTTGTTTACCTTTAAAATAACTTTTTATGTGGCTTAGAACTACATAGAACATTAAAAAAATTAATATTTTCCATAAATGACTATAATTGGCCTTTGGAGTGGTAAATAAATCTTGTTCAGGGCTATTAATGTATTAAAAGAAAGAAAAATTAACTGCCATCTAATTGATTCCAATAGGATTAAAGAGCCTCATCTTTCTCCTTTAGAATGGCTAGTGAATTCGAACTGCTGACCTTGTTAGCAGCCCAACTTGTATATAGCCCACTATGCCTCTAGGACTCCTACATTAATATATTTGGGAGGAAAACATAATGTATATACTCGAGTATAAGCTGAGTTTTTTCAGCACAATTTTTATACAGTTTTTATGGTAAAATTAGGTGCCTTGGTGGATATTCAGGTCAACTTATTCTCAAGTATATACGCTAAGTGTATCAAAAGATTCATGAAAGCAATTTAGGGTATAACTTTTAAATTGTTTATTTTATTATTATTGTATTGATTTTATTGGGAGAAAGATGAGACTTTCTACTCCCATAAAGAGTTATAGTCTCAGAAAACCACAGGGGCAGTTCAACCCTGCGCTGTAGGGTGCTGTGAATCAGAATTGACTTTGACGGTGAGTTTGATTGGGGTATTTATTTTATTATGTTATTATTTTAAGAAGGATTTGCTCTTTAAGGTTACTACCTATAGCCATTAAATATATCTTTTTTCATTTATAATTTTGTCAAAGAATGAGCAAAGAGAAAAAAATCAAATCAAGTAGACTTAAGATCTATATTGGCTACATATTTGATTAACGTAATGACTTAATTTTTAAAAATTATTTTGTATATATAGTACATATTTGTGAAAGAATTTTTCTGGTGCATTCTCTTTCTAATGCATTTCAGTACTTTATTTAATGCATTATTCTTTTGTAATATATTGCCAACTTATTTAATGTGTATTTTATTTATATAAACTAAAGTGATGGGGTAGAGATTTTCAGAGAAAAGAATATACAACCTACAATGAGGTAAACATCACATATATTAGTAGACAGCTACACATGCAAAAGGGCTGGACTTCAAAAAGTTTGTGGGTAAATGCCATTCTCTCTCAATTCCATTTTTCCAAACAAACTTTTTGAAGCCCCCTCATACACACTTGTGATGTTGTATATATAGTTGTGGTGACACAGTCGCTTTAAGCCAATGTATACTGTAATAAGAATACTCAAAGCCTTCTGAAAAATATACTTTCAAAGTCTGGAACATTCTTGAAAGGCCAAGGTATTATTTTTGTAGTAAAACTTGCTTTTTAAGAAAGGAAAGTATAAACTGAAATGAAAAGTTGCCAGAGTCTAAAGTACTTATTACCTGATATTTATAAGCAGATATGTACCTAAATATCCTTTTCCCACTGGGAAAAGAAAAATACCCCAACATCTTGTTTTTTGAGCTCTTATCAGTCTAGTGAGATTAAGTTACATAGGTAAAAAATCATCCCAGCTGTTGTGAAGGTGATCTGGCCCAGGACAGCTCCATGTGTGTCAGTGGAGAACTGTGCTCCATAGACGTTCCTATGGCTGAATTTTCAGAACTAGATCTCCAGGCCTTTCGTCCATGCTGCCTCTGCATGCACTTGAAACACCAATCTTTTGGTCAGTAGCAAAGTATGTACATAACCTCGTAGACCACACAGAGGTTTTTACATAAATGCAAGGTATGGTAAGTGTTTTCAAGGGAAAATAGAGGATCCCATGCTCTTCTACAAGAGGACTGGCTTGGTTTGTGTATGGTGGGGCGTGGAAAGCTTCGCTTCTGAGGAAGTGACAAAGTGGAGGATGGGGCTGTTAATTTAAAATGATAGTGTGCTAGTCTGGGTTGACTAGAGAAACAAATTCATAGACATTCATAAGAAAGAGTTTTTTTTATCAAAGAGTAATTGTACATTAAGAAAACATCCCAGTCCAGCCCAGATCAAGTCCATAAGTCCCAATATTGCCCCATATGTCGGTACTACTGCAGAAATTCCTCTTTAGATTCACGCAGCCATACAATGATGACGAGTGCAGGAAGATCACAGGCCTGTGGGTGGAAAATCTTGTGGATCCAGTGGTGGTGCGAGCATCTCAGCACTGGTGTGGGTCTCCGCGTGACTCCTCCAGCTCCAGGGCTCTGGCTCTATCAGAATAGCTTCATGTGGCTTGTCAACAGGAATGTCTCGCAGGGAGTGTGTGTGTACTGCCTCTAGTGAGCTATCTCCGTAGCACCTCCAAATGAGGTCATCAAGGTACGACCTGATTGACAGGCTAGACTCCACCCCTTCGCTCTTAACAGTCTCAAGTTGACACCAGATTACGTAACTACCACAGACAGCATGTGCAATAGCTGCTGAAAGGTCCACATGGCCAGAGCATAAGGGGAAAGGGGAGAGGAGCACTAGAGCAGTGTTTCCCAAGTAATACTGTCCATGGGAAGCCCTGGAAAGATTCAAGTAGGCTGCAGAAGCAGATGCCTACACTTTATCCTGGAGTGTGGGCTAGAGTATAAAAGTTTCTAATTGTCAGGGGACAATGGGTAATTTTTTCCCCCCTAAAAAGAGGTGGTATGCCAAATAAGTTGCAACCTATTCTCTTGGTAGAGCTGGAGAGGTAGATCGGGGTCTAGGTAATACAGGACTTAGAGGACTAAACCTTAATGAGATTAAGGGAAACATGAATTCTGTTTTGAACATGTTGACATTAATTTGCCTTTGCAATACTGAAGAAGAAATAATTGGTTAGGTAGTTGGATATATGAGGCTGCACTAGAGATATTAATTTGGGGGTCTTCAGCCAACCTTTACTCATACAGTATAAGGCAATTGAATCCCTTCGCATGGATGAGATTACCTAAGGAGAGGCACTAAAGTGAGAAGCAAAGGCTTAGGCCTGGACATTGAGAAACAAGTAGAAGATTGCGTAGTTTACCAAAACAGGAGTGGTCTGGGACTGAAAAACAGGAATAGATAAATAGTAGCATGTCTATGTCCTTAACTCACATAGCTCTCAGTGTACTTGCCACATGTTCCTGTAGCATCTGGTCAATATGGTCAATAACATTCCATTTTTCTTATCAGTGAGTAGTTAATTTAAGAAATGGTGGCTATAAGGGGAAGAAACTAGGAGGTTTAAGAGATACAGTAGCAATTACTGTAATATGCACAACCCTGCAAGAAAGGAAAACAGGAGACTGAAGAATGTGTCAAGAAGGAGGGAAAGGTCAGTATTGCCAACTGCTATCGAGCAACCAAGTGAGATAAAGTCTGTAGTGGGATTTAGGCACATGAATGTCATTAGTGACAACTCCATGTGAGCCATTTAATGATGAAAGGAGAAGCCAGATTTGGGGATGAGGAGAGTACAGTAGAAACAGAATATGAGCAGCTATTTGGGGAGAATGTTGGCTGTGTCAGGAAATACTAGGCAAAAACTAAAGGGGAGGTGGGGAGAAAACCTACAGGTTAGGGCCAAGCAGAACCTCCTTTAAGAGAAGTAATTATAAGCAAGGAATATTCTAAGTTTCTCCTGAAAGCTATGTAGTGAACAGGATTGCCTTAGAAATACAGGTAACATTTGCTTCACCTATAGAATGAACATGTACTGCTTATACATGTACAGTTCATTCTTGGAAAAGGCTTATAAAGCTTGCTCTTTTACCAATTTTAGCATTTAATTTAACATCCAATAATTGAGTCCATTTCTAATGCCTGAAGCAATGGTTCCAAATTCTTGGACTTCAAAAACTGGTTACATCTCCTCCTCCCTAGCCCTGCCCCTAGTCCCCACGTGTGTGTACATGCATACATGTATATTACAGAGACAAGGGGAGGCTCTGTTTCTGCCCTTGATTCGAAGGCAGAATCAAATATTGGGGTGATTCAAGGTACGTTACCTGTGGGCCTTTTATTTCGTTCCTTCATCTGAAAGAATGTCAGATTGGATGATTTTTAAGTTCTTGTCCAGCTCTAAGGCAAAGCCTAAAGATACGAAAAGAATAAAAAATGTCTTATTCTCATAGTTCAGATTTTTTCCAGTCCTATTTGTCTTTTCCAACTCTTCTAATATAAGATTTATTACTTGTGGTAGCAAGCTATTGGAAAAAGACTTTTTAAAAAAAACACCACAAGTTATAAAAATCTTAATTTAAATGATCAACATTACTTACATAATAATATAATAAACACTACTACCCTGGACTAGTAATTCCTAAATACCTGACTGCTGACTAAACACATAATAAAGTTTCATTGTGAAACATTGCTCTTACTGTGAGCTCAGGCCCTTTTTGTTGTATGTGCGTGTGCATGCGTGTGCGTGTGTTGTGTTTATGAGTGGGCTTATCTCACTCAATGTCTGCCTTTGAAGAATGATGTGGGGAACGTATGTCCTGGAAAGCTAGCCTTTCCTCTTCTCTCTTAACACATAGGGTTTTATAAAGAAAAGTAGGTTCTGTGTAACCCTGGTTGGAAAGTAAAAATTCAGGTGAAACTCACTTTGGAAAAATACAAGGCATAGTTTTTAAAAACAACATACTGCCAAAATCAGATTAGATGGGTCCTGAATCATAGAACACTGTAGTCCCTTCCACTGAAGAAAAAATAATTAACCCTCAGGACAGTTAAGGTTAGTGCAGAGCATAACGTATAAGGATAAGTTAGAAAGTATTGCTATTAGAGTTCCTGTTCATACGTGCTCCAGTTTGTTCCTAGTTTTTCCAGAGTGGTTTATGCATCGGCTGCTAACTGCAAAGTCAGCAGTTCAAAACCACCAACCCACTCTATGAGAGAAAGACCGGGTTTTCTACTCCCGTAAAGACTCAGTGTCTCAGAAACCCACTGACAGTTCTACCTTGTCCTGGAGGGTCAATGGGAGTCGGCATCAACTCGATGCCAGTGAGTTTGGTTGTTTGGGGTTATCTTGGTGATTAGAAGATGCTGCAGACAAGTTCTCTCAGAAACACACACGTCTCAGTCTCATTCGGGTGCCCGGCACAAAAGGACCTCTCAAAACAGTGGCTTCCAAGAGATCTGCTAAGCCAGTTAAAATTCAAGGCAGAGAGATCCACTAACAAGGTTATGGGGGCTGTTTCTCTGGGATCCCCAATGCATCGTCGTGCTAGATTTGTCTGAAGGACATAAGAGAAGCACAGAGGTTACAAAGAAGTAGTCTTAACTAGGAAGTGAAACCAGCATCTAGGAGAGGGTAGAGATCCTGTGAGTATTAGATAAGGTGACCAGATTTTAACATTGGTAAAGCGGGACAAAAGCGGGACACCATTGATAAAACTCATAACCTGGCGAAATAGCCACATGGCAGCCGAAAACCGTATACCCTAGCTTGTCGTGCATTCTTTCCAAAAATCGTGACTTTTTAAAAATGCCGTGGGACGCTGGAAAAATTGTTCAAAAGCAGGATGTCTGGTCACCTTAGTATTAGAGCAACACCAAGGTAGTGGAGAGGAAGTACTAAGAGGTAGAAGAAGGGGGAACGTGATGGCAGGGCAGGAGGAGGCAAAAGGAAACAGAGGCAAGCTCTAGGAAGCAAAGGCATAGACAGGGAGATTAACAGAGGTGTGCACTTATGTAAATACATTAATGCATAACAATAGTGGCATTGGCCTATGTACATATAGTTATAAGGCAATACCCTGAGGGTGGGGATGGGCCTTGGGGCTCATACCTTCCTCAATACAAGAGCACTTTGTTTTAACAAATTGGCATTGTGTGATGCTCACCCCCAACATGACCACTGAAGACATGACGGGTGCATACGCAGATGTGGTGAAGACAGGATGGTGCCCAGCTATTAAAAGATAGAGTGTCTGAGACCTTAAAGGCTTGAAGTTAAACAAGCGGCCATCCAACAGTGAAGCAACAAGCCCACATGGAAGAAGCACACCAGCCAGTGCAATTCATGAGGTATCATCGAGACCAGGCAGCCGGCATCAGAAGATTCACAACAAACAGTAAACAAACAAAAATGCATTTGTAAGAATGGAGGGGGGTTGGAGTGGAGACCCAAAGCCCATCTATGAACAATGGAACATCCCCCCACAGAGGAGTCACAGGGAGGGGATGAGTCAATCAGGGTGCAGTAGAGCACTAATGGGCCACACAATATATCCCTTGAGACCTCCTCACCCCCCACCCCCGCTACTGTGACCCCAGTACCACTTCCCAATCTAGACTAGATGGGAGTATGTACATAGATATAGGCAAGAGAAAACTCACAACACATGGAACTCAGGAACAGGAGTGAGAATAGAGATACCAAAAGGGTAGGGGGAAGGCCGGGAGAGGTGAGGGAGGGGGCACCAATTGCAATGAATGTCACATAACCACACACCCCCATCCATGGGGGAGAACAACAGAAACCAGAGGGGAAGGGAGACAGCGGTTGGTGTGGGATTTGAAAATAATTAGCAATCTACAATCAAGGGGCCATGAGGGTTGGGGACGGAGAGAAGGAGGGAGGGAAAAAAAGAGGAGATGATCCCAAGGGCTCAGTGTAAAGTAAACATCTAGAAAAGAACAATGGAATAGATGTACTAATATGTCGGGTACAATTGATGTATGGATTGTAACAAGAGTTGTAAGAGCCCTCATTTAAATGATTAAAAGAAGAAGAAGAAGAAGAAAATTGAAACCTGGATTAGTGAGTTTGAAAAGGCTAGGGGAATCTGCATCTGAGGAGTCCCCTCCCCCCATTAGGACAATGAGTCTGCCCATTGTTCAAAGGTAGCAAAGCCTGGCCCACAAGAATTTTATTGGGAAGCCTTACCTCATTTACCCTATGGTCTTGCCCCCTCTGTTTCTTTTAAATGAAGCATAATCTGAGTCCCTCCAACCATTTTTGACGTAGCGTACATTAAAGAGTGTAGAATTCTGTGGGGAAGGATTGGAATACAGCCTTCATAAGTGTATGGAGCTTGGTAAAGGATCTATCGAGAAACAAGAGCTTTGTCGTTGGATGGTTTTGTTTCATGAAAGTTTCTATGATTTTTGTAGCAGTAATTTGTGTCTTGCCCAGGAATTACCTCTCATGTAGGAATCTTTTTACATGTAGCACCTTTTTTCCACTGCCAGTGACGTGACTTACTCAATTTAAGGTTTGTTTTTTTCCCCCTAAACCCATGTGGAAGAGGGCAAAGATGCCTGTGATTTGTATGGCATTCTTTTTTTTTTTTCTTTAAAAGTGAGGCAGAGGCTCACTCTCTTCATATAATCCATACAACCAAAAACATTGCAAGGGGCGGGTGAGGGGTGATGTTGAAGTTGGGAATCATCCATTTGTACCTGCCCTGCATGAATGGGTAATTTGCCTTTGTCAGTGGGTAAGTAAGGATGGGGGGAGAGCTCATAGGGCTAAACGATTTATGCAGTTTCTTTTTCAGCATGCTGTGATTTCTAGTATTTTCCACCCAAAATGATGTCTTCCAGGAGGAATAACTTTATAATCATGGGTTGCTGTTTCTGTAAATTTGACTTGTTCTCTCTCTCTCTTTTTTTTCAATTATAAGATACTCGTGTAACTACCAACTTATTCAGAGGATGGGGTTTAGGAGTTCATTTATCTGTTGTGTATGTGGGAAGGAAGGGAAGGGGCTGTTGCTTCTACTCTTAAGTGAGATTATATACCATATATACTCTAGTATAAGTTGACTGAACATCAGCCTAGGCACCTAATTTTACCACAAAAACTGCATTAAAAATGTGCTGAAAGCAGTGAGAGTGACGATACCGGGAGGGAAGGGGAAGGGTAGAAAGGGGGAATCAATCACAGGGATCTACATATAACCTCCTCTCTGGGGGATGGACAACTGAAGGGTGGGTGAAGGGAGATGCCGGGCAGTGTAAGATGAGATAAAATAATAATTTATAAATTATTAAGGGTTCATGAGGGAGGAGGAGCGGGGAGGGAGGGGAAGGGGGAAAAGGAAAATGAGGAGTTGATTCCAGGAACCCAAGCGGAAAGCGAATTTTGAGAATGATGAGGGCAACAAATGTATAAGTGTGCTTTACACAATTGATGTAGATATGGATTGTGATAAGAGTTGTATGAGCCCCAATAAAATGATTTTTTTTTAAATGTGCTGAAAAACTTGACTTATACCCAAGTATATATGGTATCTAATTTTAAGACAGAAGTCAATGAGCAAATATAATTTACTTATACAAATTTACTTTTGAACTATTATTGTTACAGTATTGTTTAGGTTGAAAGCTGTGTACACTTCAAATCCACAGTTATATAGCTATCACCCAATTTTGTTTACCAGATTTTATGATAAAAGTGAGTCTTAAATGGGTATTAAACAAATACTGCATTGATTTTGCTGGTAATTATAGCTGTGACACTACTGAACTTCTTCAATTCTTAATAGTTATATCCTAAAAAAAATAGTTGTATGTAAACCCTTTATTAGTATTTCCGAATAAAATATAAGAACACCCCAACATTATTTAAGAATCTGACACCACAATGTTCTTCTTGTTAGCCCTTCCTTGAAATCTTTTTGTGTAATAATGACTCAGCACTTCTGTGTTGACCATACTTCTATATTCCTTCCATGATTCAGCTATACTTTGCTTTCTTAGATTAAAAAAACTTTTCATAACTAAGTTAGCTCTTCATTCCCCTTATACCTTGAGTTTCTCTTTGTTTACATTTTCAAAAGAAGGTTTTGGATTTTTTTTTAATTCAGTAAGTCTTTTAACATGCTCATATTGGGGCTTCAGTAGCCCTGAGGACGTATGGGTTAGCCTGCCAACCATAAGGTCAGAGGTTCAAAACCACCAACCACTCCATGACAGAAAGATGAGGCTATCTGTTCTTACAGAGATGTATAGTCTCAAAAGCCCAATGGAGCACTGTGTCCTATAAACTCTCAAAGCTCAGTGTCATTGAACCAGTTCACGGCGAGCTATAGGACAAGACAGAACTAACTGCTCCTGTGGGTTTGTTTCCGAGACTGTAACTCTGAGGGAGTGGAAAGGCACTTGCTCCTGAGCCGCAGCTCGTGGGTTCACGTGACCGACTGCAGTTAGCAGCTCAGTGGGTAACCACTGTGCCACGAGGGCTCCTACTCTGCCCCAGAAGGTCAAAAGCAGTTGGAATGGACTGGGCTTTGGGGCTTTGGGGTTTGGGTTTGGGTTGTTTGTTTGTTTGTTTGTTTGTTTGTTTGTTTGTTTTGTACACTGGACCGTAAGTTATGCCCAAGCCTAAAGACATATTACATGGAGGTAGGACAAACCTACCAACAAGCAACTTACAGTGTAATAACTGATATTTAATAAAATCTGGTATAAAACTGTTAAGGAGCTCAGCTGCTAAGTCAAAGCTTGGAAGCTTGAGTCCTCCCAACCTGCTTGGGAAGAAAGGGCCGGTGACCTCCTTCCAAGAAATACGCCCTTGAAAACTGTCCACAGTTCCACTCTGTCCCATGTGGCTTGTCATGAGTCAGAAGTGGCAACTGACTGCTTGTTGTCATGGACAAAACATTGACTATGAGAATGAAGCGTAGAATGTGATGAGGGAAACCTGTCAGTGTGAGCCGGAAGTGTCTGCTAAGTGGGGTGGGGAGATGGCTTGAGCAGGACCCCACATGACTGAGCACCAAGTGTAGAAGTGGGGACGGGCCAGGAACAATGTGTTTAAGAAATCTTGCCATGTTAAATAGACTTGCAAACTTTTGTGAAATGATCTGTTCACAAGCTTTCCCATCAAGTTTTTAAGCAGCCTTTAGGTGTTTTGTAAGATCAGAACTTTCTAAGTTGTATAAAAATATGGGGTCTTTAATCCTAAAAACAGAAAAAGTTTACAAGACAAAATGTGTCATGTTTAGAAAAGAAAACTGTGTTGTGTTTTGTGACTGCAAAGAGGAGTATGGATGGGCCACTAATTTGACTACCAGTTCCTGTTGGTGCAGGCCCAGTAAGACAGGATCTGGTGCTCTGCATGGCGACTCCAGTTCACCACTTGCAGACAGCTCCATCAGATCTGGGTTTTCTGTTTCTTAAATAAACCTGGAACTAGCAACCCACACACATGCCTACATGTTTTCCTCTCCTTTCAGGAGCCTGGTAGCACTATGCATTCAATATTGGCCTGCCAACCCACCAGCCCCTCCACAGGAGAGAGATGGTGCTTTCTGCCCCCACAAAGATGTATGCTCTTGGAAACCTTAGGAACAGACTCTGCCCTGGAGAGTCACTATGAGTTGGAATTGATTCAACAGCAGTGGGGTTTGCTTTGGTTCTTGGTTTCATGTGAGGACCTGAATAGAGGCAGATTAATTTTTTGCTTGAGAAAAGAGATGAAATAAGGATGTGAAAGAAATTTTGGAATGGATGAAGGGAGGAAAGTGCTGGTGGAATTTCCTCCACTTTCTACTCACTGGGACCTATGTCTTCTTGGGATTAAGGTTATACCTATAGGTTTCTCTTTTGGGTAAACAGTAAGGCCTTAACTCCTTTTAAGTGTTATCTTTGCATCTCTCACCTGATTGATAAAAGGGTGTATCCAATTCCTTAACTTCTCTTCGGTATTGGAATTAATTTTGAATTAAATGCTATTTGAATAATCTGTGCTACCTAATGTTTCCTCTATGAGCCCTAGAGCACTTGATTTCTAACTGAAATGTCTGTGGTTCAAGATCCACCACCACCACCACCACCCCCACACACACACACACATCACTGCTACGGAGAAAGATGAGGTAATCTGTCCCCATAAAGTTTCTGTATTTGAAAACCATATGAGGCAGTTTACTCTATCCTATAGGATTGCTATGGGTTGGGATGGACTCACTTTGGGTTTGTGGTTTACTATCTTCTCTAGCAACTTGGAAGGGTGTTTCTTCCCTGTGTGTTGCCGTAATGCTGGCGCCTTTCTCCCAGGAAAGGTTGCTGTGATCGTCTACGAATCTGTTTGTTTCCCTGAAGGTAAGCTCCCTGGGTGCATCTGGGCAGTGTTGTCTTCCTACAGTAATTAAGTAAAGGGATTGGCAAGATCTTTGAGTAACCTGTATATAGAAGAAGCTCTAATAAAGATTTTTGTATAATTTACATATGAAATCTGGGCATTAGCCTTATGCTGTTGTCCACATAGAGGATACGGAGGTTCAGAGAAGTTAAGTAAACTGTTCAACTTCTCACAGGTAGGCCAGGATTCAAATTCAGATCTGAGACTCCAGAACCCTAGTTGTAAGCACACTGCTGTAACACTACTTGAGGTGAGGCTCGGAGGATAGCAGAGGAGGGTAACATTGGAACAGAGAAGTCAGATTGGAGAGGACAAGAAGGAGGCCGGCAGGAGGAGACAACAGGGGAAGAAGGAACAAACTGTAGAATAGAACAAGCGCTTGTAGACATATTTGCTACAAGTGAAAAAAATCTGTGCTTTCATAATTTTGTTGTATCGGTGAGTAAGAATTATGAACTGTTACCTGAGCTTTGTGACCTATTGTTCCTGCAGTTTACCCATCAGAGTGTTTCATCAGAATCTTCCCACCCACCCCCCAACCCCTCACACCCCCTTGGAACAGGGAACTGCCCTGCTTTTTGGTTCCCCCTTCTGTCAGGATGTTCAAGGTTTTTTTGTTTTGTTTTTGAACTTCTGCCTGTCAGTGATTTGTTGAGACCTATCTCACTGAGTCATAAAAATTAAACTGTTCTTCCACCTCCACTTGTAGTCCATCCTTGTCTTGCCTTCTCTGACTCCTTTCCACTCTCCACACCCATATTCCCCCGATAGTGCTACTTTCTCAACTGGTAGTTGCTTGGACACGGTAGGCATTTTGAAGGCTATTGTGAACTAATACAATTATAACTTATGAATCAATTAATAGATATGAATACCCAAGGAAAAACTATATCTATACCTCATGGACTTAATAAAAGGCCAAGACAGGTATACTTTCCTGCTTGCTTCTTAATGGAAAACCATCAGTCGATGGACAAGGAAAGCATGTAATTTAGAATGTTTAAATATTTGGAGGTAAAGAGAGGAGTTCGTACTTTGCATATTACAAGTGAGGAACTTCTTACTAAAGAATGAATTTTGTTCTTGCCTTTGTTCATACTTATAAGCCAAGTTACTCATCCCAGTGTTTTACTGAACATAATATAAACCTTTATTTTATAAAACTGTTGTTGGAAGAGCCAATAATTACTTTAAGAGCTTGTCAATTATAAATATATTACAACTCTTATTATAACAGGAAATTCATCCTCTTATTTGTCACTAAAGTATCTTTCAATAAGAAGCTATGTAATCTGATTTGGAAAAAAATTCATTTGGTTAAAAAGAAAGTGAATTTTTTAAATAGTTTTGATGCCTATAAATTATTGCTCATCTTTTAAATTTTCAGGCAATGACATTATAAATGGTGTTTATTTCTGTTGATACATGCTCTGTGCACAGGAAAATATTTTCCAGGTAATCCACTCCCTGTCACCTATCAGCCTGGCTCTTAAATTTCTCTTCCCGGTTTCTGTTTAAAACCCCGGCTTGTCTCTCTGTCAGAGTTGGCTTTGCCCTGGGACAGGTAAAGGATTGTACAGTATGTTTGAGGTCACTCTGCAGACGTTGCTTACAGTGGTTTTGCTTATTGCTGGTTGGGGTTACTCGTTGGTTGGCAGATCTTCGTGAAAGTTCTTTGTAATTTAATTCACAATGCTTTAGTGCATTTCTAAATTACTGTAATTATTCCTGATGTTAACTTTTGAAATTTTGACAGATTCACTATTCCATTTCTGTTTGGAATTGTTACAATTTTCCTCTTTTGCTCCTATTTTAAACCTTTGCTTTCCGCTTATGTTTTACGTATCCCTGTAACCACTCTTACTTTCTAGTGAGTCAAGATCAACTTGACAGCAAGGAATGTGCTGGTTATTTCTTACGTTAAAAAAAAAATCTTGATATAGAGAAAGAAGGCCATTATAAATTAGTAAAAAAAATCTATATAAAGGGTTTCATTTGGTTTTTATTGAAATTTTGTGAGCTACTGTTAACTCAAGTGGTGTTAGTTTATAAAAGAAACTAACCCCATCCCACCCCCAAGAATTTAGAGACACTGAGTCACATGGCTGGAAGGGAAGCTGAAAGGCTCAATTGAGATGATGCCTCTAAGAGAGGAATTCCTACTGCTATATTCTGGTGGTTGTCTGCCTTTGAACTGAAGGTGTACCCAGATAATCTGTGGTGAGTAGCCAGCTATATGCCCGTCACCTATTTTTCATTATTATTTCGCAGAATGTACTTGCTTAGCACGTACATTAGGAGCCCTGCTGGCTCAGGGGTTAAGTGCTGGGCTGTGACTGAGAAGTCACAGACTCTGCACAAGAAGGTTACGGTACACTGCTGCTGCTTCCGTGAAGATTGCGGCTTTGGGAAGCCTATGGGCAGTTCTGCTCTGTATGGTCACCATGAGTAAGAATTGGCAATAGGGAAGGGATATAGCATCCACCTGTATTCACTGCACCAAGGTAAATTTTATGTCAGTTTCTGTTTGGTCACAATTGCCCCTCAATAGATTCTAAATATAGGACATTTTTTTTTAACTAAGAAAAGTCTATGCAACTTGAAGATTTGACAGTCAAACTTAGTGCTACTGAAATTCCACAGTACATTATTGCATGTCAGAAAGTGCGCTAGACAATACTTTATTTCCTTTAACCCTGACCCCAGCCCCTCAGAGTAAGTTTGGTCATGGTCTCAGTAGATCAGTAGATCGGGACCTCTCACAAAGTTAAACTAACCTGTGCGGGGTATCACCAGGAGAACATGCAGATTGGGACCCATGCCACTCAGTGCCAAAAATGTCTTTGTTTCTATGCAAACCAGTTCTGCTAAGGGCTGGCCAGGGGGCTTCTGGGTGGTGCAGTCCCTTCACAACTCAGCTGCTCATCAGAAGATGGGTGGCTTGCATTCACCCAGTAGTGCCTAGGAAGAAAGGCCTGGCAGTGCACTCTCAAAAAAATTGAAACCCTTCTGTGAGGTACAGTCCTCCTCTAGCCCATGTGGGATCGCCATACAGTGGCATCGACTTGACCACAGCTGGTTCAGGGGAGTACTTCAGTAATGACTTGAGGGAATAGCAAGTACGAAATTGGCAAGACGGTGAGAGTTAGTAGGTCTTCCCTCAAAAGTTGGAAATAAATGCACACAAAAATATTATACTACATTTACTCCAAACAGAATTTGACAATGATTGGTAGAATTGCTGCCCCTTCTATTCTGCCTTAATTTCTCACCCACATTTCTGACCTCACCAGATGACAAACCTTTCCTCTGTTCTTTATTTCTTACTTCCCTTTGCCATTGTTCTTCCCAAACCTGTTCTTCCTACTCTGACTTTCCTCCTTTTCAGTGTATTTTGTGTAGCCCCCACCCCCACCCCACCCCCTTCCGTCTTTCCTTCTATTGCTGGGAGGTACTTTCTGAACGTTTTCATACATGTGCCTTTTAACTATTTTCTTCTGCATACTGAGTCACTGAAAAGTTGGTGGTTTAAAACAACAATGGTTTATTATTTCTTAGAATTAGTTGGGTCCTTCTGCTGGTTTCACATTCACCTGTTGGGCCTGCTGGGCGTTGGGCGGAGCTGGAGTGACTGGGACTCTCCCTGTGACCTTTCATTGTGAAGCAGGAGATCTGGGCTTCTGCCCAGGATAGCAGTAGTAATCTGAGTTCACTTGCATGCCAGGTGCGTTTTCATTGTAGGATGTGTAGTGTGCAAATGCTGGCAGTAACAGTCCACCACTGTGCAGTATGCTTCCCTTCTAAACTGCCTTCTCCTTTCTTGCCTTTATGTGATTGCCCTCTTTCCTAGCATTGCCTCTAGGGCATTGGTTTCAACCTTCCTAATGCTGCGCCCTTCATATAGTTCCTCATGTTGTGGTGACTCCCCCAGCCATAAAATTATTTTCGTTGCTACTTCATAACTGTAATTTTGCTACTGTGAAAGGGGTCGAGACCCACAGGTTGAGAACTGCTGCTCTAGGGGGAAGCACTGTAGCCTTTCATAGATCCCCCATCTCAATGACTATGGTTGGAATCAACTCAATGGAGTGAGTTTGGGGTTTTGGTGGTAGAACTAGAGAACTGGGGGAATACAAATTCTCCTGTACTTGTGGTCTCTCTTGAAAAGGGAAAAAAAATATTCTCCCCACAAACTCCTTTTTTAAAAATGAACTGGTATGCTTTTATTTATATGCCACTTAACATGATACTTTTCTGCCATCCTGTCTATGCAAGACTTGGTCTTACATGCTTTGGACATGTTATCAGGAGAAACCAGTTCCCGGAGAAGGACATCATGTTAGTAGAGTAGAGGGACAGCGAAGGAGAGGAAGGTCTCAAAGAGATGGACCGACACTGGGGCTGCAACAGCAAGCTCCGACTGGGGACGATCGCTGGAATGGCGCAGGACCAGGCAGTGTCCCCTTCTCTTGTGCATAAGGTCGCGATGGGCTGGGACAAACTTAATGGCACCTATCAACAACCATCAATGTACTATTTACCTTTGTATTCCTAGCATAGAATCTGACACGTACCAAAATCCAAATTTGCTGCCATCAAGTGGATTCTGACGCATAGTGACCCTGTAATGACAGAGTAGAACTGCTGCCCCTGCGGGTGTATGAGACTAAGCTCTTTATGGGAGTAGAAAGCTTCAGCTTTCTCCCGCAGAAAAGCTGGTGGTTGCTTCACAGTGTGCCTCCAGTCTGACATATAGTAAATGTTAGCTTTTGGGTTTTGGTTTTTTTACCATCTGTGTTAATCTGGGTAGACTAATGAAACAAATTCATAGACATTCATATGTGTATAGGAAAGAGCTTTATATAAAAGAGTAATTGTACATTAAGAAAGCATCCCAGCCCAGTCCAGATCAACTCCATACATCCAATACTAGTCCATAAATTCCTCTTTAGACTCACGCAGTCATGAATAATGCCAAATGTAGGAAGATCACAGGCCAGTAGGTGAAAAGTATTGTGGGTCCAGTGGCAGTAGAAGGATCTCAATGCTGGCAGGGGTCTCTGCGTGACTCCTACAGCTCTCAGGGCTCTGGCTTCATGTGACTTATCTCAGGAATGTCTCACAGGGAGAGTGTCTCTGTCCCTCCTCCAGGGAGCTGTTTATCTCCTTAGCACCTCCAAATGAGGTCATCAAGCTGCGACCTGATTGACAGGTTAAACTCCACCTCTTTACTCTTAAGTCTCAAATTGACAACAGATTATGTTACTATCACACCATCCTTGTATGTAAGTAACACCAAAAGTTTTCATTTGGAAAGATTTGCAGGCCTTAAATGTCTGGCCAGATAATTCAAGATGTACCTTGTTTTAGTTTATACAGACATTTCTTTGTGTTCTTGTTTCATGTTCTCTGAACCTCTTAAACTATATGCCTGCCAAAAACTTTATCTCTGCCCAAGGACAAAGAAAAATTCCTTTTGTTTTAAACAACCTTTGGGTGAATCAGCAGTGCTAGTGCCCTATGGTTTAAACAGTTAGAGGATTAGCTCAGCTCCTTCTCAAGGCTTGAGAGATGTTCATTCCTTGGGTCTCAACACTCTATGCACTGCTGGGTAGAAATGAGGCTTACTTCTTCACCGGCTGATATTGGCTATCACAGCCTCAAAGACATTTGCTGTACACCACCCACCCCCCTTCCCCCACAAAAAGTTCATACGAGTGAATACTTCACATTCAAAGAGTTTTCAGATAGTGCTATGATGAAGGCCGTGCTCTGATTAAACTCTTTCAATCAGAGTGTGTTAGTTTAGCCCTGGTGTTACTAGAGGTGTTAGATAGCATCTGAGCTAGGCTCACTATTATTATGATCATTACATCCTCGTCTGTTGCTTTTCCGAAGAGTGTTAGTATGAATACAGGTGCATGAAAAGCACAAACAGAGGTGCCCAGGACTCAGAGCAGTCACCTCCTGGAGGCTAAAGAATGCAGCTTGGCTTCTTCCACCAGACCCACCTTGCAGTTCCGGCCTGACTGTCTTGGGAGGCTTGTGTGGAGGAGGATCTCCTGGGCCATCAGTCAAAAGATTTGGATTTTAGTCCTAACTCACTCATCATGTGACACAGAGCAACTCCATTAATATGTTCTTGGGACTCAGTTTCTTCTGTATGTAAAACCAGAGGGTTAGTAGTGATCACCTGTGAGGATCCCTCCAGTTTAAATTTCTCTGATTTTATTCTACACTGATGACTTCATCTAGCATTTAATTGGAGAGCAACCCTATTAAAACGTTCCATCTCCACTCTCACATTGCCATATGCAGTCTACTGACCTGTACCATTCTTAGCCATCTTAGAAAAGCCACACGCAGGAAGACTCTTTCTCAGGAACTAGGTTTTGTTGGTTCCTCGGTTCTGCCTTATATCATCGGGGCAAGTGCCACGCCACTGGTTTTAAAACTGCTACGGGGCAAAGTGGATAGTTGGTGTTTCGTGTAATGTAGTAAATCCTGATAAGAAATCCCAAGTGAAACCAGATTTCAGTTCTGTCTAATCCAGACAGTGTAAATGTGTATGCAAATAGTAGTGACCTCCATGAATACCCTTTATGGAAGTGTTATTATTTTTGTTCATGTAAGCATTATTTCTGTTGTGAAATGTGTGCTTTGTTGTTTGGGGGTCTTAGGTGGTGGTGTGGCTATGAGTTGGTCAGCCATTCAAACCACCAGCCACTTGGTGGGAGAAAGATGGCACGTTCTACTCTCGTAAAAAGTTACCCTCAGAGTAGGGGGACGGGGCGGGGGGAGCCCATCTCAACGATCCCTCAGGAAAGCACACAGCAGAAACGTGGGTGAAGGGAGATAGCAGATGGTGTAAGATATGAAAATAATAATAATTCAGTTATCGAGGGTGGGGAAGGAGGAAAAAAAGAGGAGCTGATACCAAGGGCTCAAGTAGAAAGAAAATGTTTTGAAATGATGCTGACAACATAAGCACAAATGTGCTTGATACAGTTTGCGTATGGAAGGTTATGAGCTGTAAGAGTCCCCAATAAAGTGATTTTTAAAAAAGAGTTACCCTCAGAAACCCACAGGGGTGGTTCTACCCTGATCTCTTGGTTCAATGTGAATCAGAAATTACTCGATGACAGTGAGTGAGTTTTTAGAGGTTATAAAAGAGCATAATCTATAGTGACAACGTTAATCAGTACCCACCTAGGGCTGGAGGTTAGAGGAGGGAATTCACTGCAGAGGGTTTGCCAAGTAACTGACCCACTGCCATCAAATTGTGTCCAACTCATATTGACCCTCAATAGGGTTTCTGAGGCCCTAAATCCTCACAGGAGCAGACTGCCTCGTCTTTTCCTTCAGAGCAGCTAGTTGGTTTGAACTACCTACCTCGGAGCAGCCCGGAGCTTACCTGGCAGTGCCACTGGGGCTCCTTACGTAACTCTCGAGGATGAGGATGGTAGAAATGTTCTCTATAAGTGTGCATTGTTTAACGTCTATGAGACAGTGTGTGAAATAGGGCATGATAGTATTTGGATGATGTGCAAACAGCCATATTAAAAGCTCGTCACTGCTGCAGTGAGGGGCCTGAGGAACTGCTGCCCATGGAGCGGGAAGCCACCGGGAGCATTGTGCACCTGCACAGCAGGGGCAGCCCAGGAACGAAGCCCCCATTCCCAAAGCCATGTGCTTATAAGACTCTGGGTTGGGAGGTCTTTAAAACTTACGAGGGTAAAATCAACAAAGGCAGAGCAGCTTCCATTTTATAAGTCAACTTGATGGACCCATCGGCATATATGAGTTGGACATTGACCAGACTTTAAGTGACACGTATCTGTGCATAGGTACATGTATTTACCAAACTATGTGAATTAGTCAATTAATATCGCCCTTCTAGCCGTAATTCCTTACATGTTATCCTTCTGGGCTTGATATGCCCATGGCTATAGTCCTTATGGAGGGCATCTTTTTTTTTTTTTTATTAGGAGCTCTTACAGATATTATAACAGTCCATAATTAAATTAGATTAGCATAATTGTACAATTGCTGTAACCATCAACATTCAAAACCATCAAACATTTAAAAATGTTCTCTTCTTGAATTCTTTGATATCAGCTCCCCTTTGTCCCCTCCCTGCCCTCCCCTCCAGGAACCCTTCTTATTAGTTGTTATTGTTGTTGTGGGTGCCAGTTACATAATCTCCTGTCGACTTGTGAAGGGCTGGAGTCTAGCCTGTCAATCAGGTCGCAGCTTGATGACCTCATTTGGAGGTGCCATGGAGATAAATAGCTCACTGGAGGCCAGATACACCCTTTCCCTGTGAGACATTCTTGTTGACAAGCCACACAGAGCTGCACTGATGGAACCAGAGACCCACGCCAGCACTGAGATGTTTCCACTGCCACCACATCCACAAGACTTTCCACCCACTGGTCTGTGATCTTCCTGTATTCGGTGTCATTGCATGTGTTGTGTGAGTCTAAAGAGGGAATTATAGACTGGTATCAGACATAGGGACTAATATCGGGCTTAAGGACTCGATCTGGACTGGACTGGGATGTTTTCTTAATATATAATTACTCTTTGATATCAAGGTCTCTCTTGTACACATATGAGTGTCTATGAATTTGTTTGTCTAGTCTACCCAGACTAACACAATATATATATAAATGTAAAATTTGCCATATCTTACACCATTCAGTGTATCTGTTCACTTACAATTCTGTCATTTGTACCCCTCGAGTGGGTTTATACAATCATTACTATCAGCTCCCCTAGCCTTCTCATTACCCTCAATTAATCATTACTCCCCTTACTGTTTCTGAAGGGTTATCTATCTTGGCTCTCATGCATTGAGTGATCTCAATTATGTAAATGAATGTACCACAGGTCTAACAAGATTAATGAGGTAAAACAAAGACTATAATAGTAAGCGGAGGAAATATTAAAGAACTAGAGGATAGTTATGTTATGTGTTTCATCTGTGCTATATCACACCATGGATATGTCATCCCTTCCATGTGGCCCTTCTGTGAGAGACTGTCCAAATTATCTTATAGGTGGGTTTTGGGTCTTCCCTTTGTCCACACTCCGTCACATCAATTTGATTGCTTGTTTTTGAACTTCTGATACCTCTTCCCGTCAACACCTCATGATCACAGAGGCTGGTGTGCTTCTTCTATATGGGCTTTGTTGCTTCCCTGCTACATGTCCGATTGTTTAACTTCAAGCCTTTAAGACCTCAGATGCTATAATTTTTAATAGCTGGGCACCATCAGCTTTCTTCAACACATTTGCTTATGCACCCATTTTTTCTTCAGCAATCATGTTGGGAAGGTGGGCATCACAGAATACCAAATTATTAGAGAAAGATACTCATTTACTCTGGGTCAGGATAACAGTTAGACTTGGAATGATTTGTATGGTCTTTTTTTATTTTTTCTTTCCATGTCTGTCTATACAAGACAGGCAGGAGAAGCAATCCCAAGGAGACAGCGATGGGACCAAGGGTTCCAGGAGGGAATGGCAGGGGAGGAGCGGGGAGTGGGGAAGGGTGAGCAGTGAGCCAATAATGACAGGGACAGGGGAAGAGTAAGGGTTCTAAAATTGACAGTGAGGAAGGTATCACATTCCTGACTGTCTGATCAATTGCAATGTATCTGAGAGAAATTACTGAGAGATAAACTATGAGTAAACATAATAGTGAGGCAGGAGGAAAGAAAAAGAAGGAAGTAAAAAATTATATATATAGGCACCAATATAAATTCATATATATGTAAATATATAAAGATCGGGGTGTGTGTGTGTGTGTATACACACACACACAAGGAAGCAGATGGATTTTCCGCCTCTACTCCAGGGCATTCTCTGTTGTCCTGATGGATAGGATTAGTGTGGGATTAAGACCAGACCATAAAGAGCAGTGGTTCTCAACCTGTGGGTTGAGACCCCTTTGGGGGTCGAATGACCCTTTCACAAAGGTCACCCGATTAATAACAGTAGCAAAATTACAGTTATGAGGTAGCAACAAAAATAATTTTATGGTCGGGGGTCACCACAACATGAGGGACTGTATTAAAAGGCTATAGAGGGTGTGAACCCAGCCACACGTTTGTTTCCAGGAGGACATATTTAAAGTCTACTTCAGTAGAGGGTGTGACTCAGGCGCCATCCTTTGTTTTCCTTGGATGAGGTGTAGATGCTGGTGCCACTGAACACTTCTCACACAGTCACATCCCCTGGAAAGCCAGAGCTCTACTTCCTGGCTGAGCTTTGGTAGAAACAAGAAGACCTGCTGTGACTTGTGGACATTTTTTACTCTGACGCTGGACCCTGCAGTTGGCTCACCTCTGCCTGACCCTCCCTCAGATTTGGGACTGAAGAGCAGCACCCACCATGTGAAATATTTCCTCAAATTTTCCCAAGTTCTGTGGGACATTGCAGCCAGTCCCCGAACCCAGGGACGTGAGGGAGTATGCTCAAGAAGGAGTGGGAGCAGAGGGGAGCAGAGCAGAGTCGGACAAGTGGGACATCTTCGCTCTCCAGCTCCTTGGGACTAGCCTGGTATTAATTCTTGGAAAGGAAATGATTACCACGCTGTGCAGTTACTATGTACATGTTTTATGGTATGTAATATAAATCAAAGTTTTGGGTGAGGGAGAAGCCTACTGTTAGCTCTTCTACCAAAATATGTGTACTACTCACTGTAAGCCCACTGCTGTCACGTAAGTGTCAACTCACAGTGACACTGTAGGACAGAGGAGGACCTCCCCCTAGAGTTTCCTGGCTGTCAGCACTGCGGAAGCGCGGCCACAGCTTTCTCCTGCAGAAAGTGTGACTGCTGCATTGTGGGCACTGCCGATCTTCAGTCAGCAGCCGAGTGCGGGTCCCTGCACCACCAGAGCTGCTCCTCACTGCACCCACTGCCAGACCTCCCTCCCCGGGACCTACAGCCCTCTCTTCACTGTCCCTGACTGTGACTTCAATCTTCCGGCAAGTTCACTGTGCACTTAGTAGGCAGTGTTTCAAAAGTCACATTCGCTGCCCCCCTCCTCCCCCATGGCACTGTGAGTTAGGCATTAGCCTGCCAACCACAAGGTGAGCAGGAGGGATGAGACTGTCTGCCCCCATCAAGATTTAGTCTTGGAAGTGGTATGTTGATGTGAGTCAGAACCTACTCAGTAACCATAGATACCTCCAGTCATCTAAAGGTACTGTCAGTGTCCCCATGCTCCAGATGAGAACACTGAAGTTCAGAAATATGAAGGGGCTTTGAAAAGCTGAGGGGAAAATGGAATGAAAACATCATGGGCTTTTGCCATGGGCTGTTGACACCCTCTCATAGCAAGTGGTTGTCCCCACGACTGCTACCTTGTATTCCTTTCAAATGGAGAACTGCCTTCCACGGTGTTTTCTTCCACGGTGTTTTCTGGGCCAGTGGGCATGGGTGTGTGCATGTTTTTAAAAATAGAGTGAGAACAAGCGATACATTTTCATAACTTGGTTTTGAAATTTTACTTTCAATCAACCTCTTAGATGTTATTCTGTTTCATACTTCTCGGTCCCATCTTCTGGAGGCTTGTTCTGTAATTAAAGTTCTTTCAGGAGAAAGTGTCAATTTTTCTCTGACAAGCGTGGATTTTGACCTGGGGATTTTAAAATTCACATTGCACATGAGTGGGCTGGGGCATGTGTATGGCGAGATCGGGAGACGTTTACTCTTTTCATTCTGCTCTTTAGTACTCGAATTTTATCATTTTGAGCAAGCTTTAGGGATGTGATTTTTAAATTTTTTAAAATAATGTCTGTGCAACTAAAAACTAGCTAATATAATTGTATTTCTATCGTTTCCTTTATTGAGTTAGAGGAAGAAATCACCAGAAAGAATGTGCGTGATATAATGACCACAGCTGCCATGCCATATAGAACGTGTTATGCCCTGTTTCACTTAGCACATTTCAGACATGTTCACATCATTACACATTTTAAACCTTCATTTCTCGCGATGTGTAACATGCCTTGAATGGGTAAACCAAAATGACGCGGCGTGTAACTCTGCTCTCTGCACAGGTGAAGGTGTTGCACAATCAGCTGGTCCTGTTCCACAACGCCATTGCCGCTTACTTTGCCGGGAACCAGAAGCAGCTAGAACAGACACTTAAGCAGTTCCACATCAAGTTGAAAACTCCGGGCGTGGACGCTCCATCTTGGCTTGAAGAGCAGTAGTCACACCTGCGGGGAAAGCCGAGCTGTTAGATTTCCAAACACACCTGAGAAGAACTCAGCCGAGTGGGGAGAAGGGGCGTGGGTGACAACCATTGCACAAACAGCTTTAATTTCCCCCTTTTTCATACTGTAACAATCAAACTGTTAAATTGGAGGGGGGTGTGAGTGGCTTTGATGTCAGCATAATTTCTATAATCGGGACACAATAATTTTTCTTTTTGAGAAATCCTTTTGTATGGTGAGGGTTAATGGCTATTTCTGTAGTTTGAAAACATCTAATATAGATTTGCACTGACAAGATAAAAATTTGAGGTTTTGGGTCCTGGAAATAAGGGCCCCTTGAGACTTTTCCAAAGGGAGGTTTACATGATTTGTTTCAACATCAGATATTTTGTATATGAGTATATTAAACATCTTTAAGAGATTCATGTTCATGTGTTATCTTGAAGAAGAAAAAAAGAAACTGTTTTGCAGAGTGAAACGATGGTGTCCCTGCAGCTTCCACACACAGACTGCAGCTCTCATAAATGACTGGTTGATTTGTGGAGTTGTGGCAAATACCTTTTTAAAAATAAATTGTAGGTGTGTTTAAACTTTTTTAAGACACGAGAATCACACTATCATTTTGTGAGATTTTTAAGCTTAATGCATCTGCATTGCCAAAGTCATTGGGCAGTTACGTTAGCAATTTCTTTTGATTCATAATGAAACCTTCTTAAGATAATTTTTTTGATAGGTGGACTTAGGAATTGAAATTCTTGACAGTTTCTAGTAGAAATCTGAGCTTAGTTAGTTTTGGGATAGATTCCATTTTGATAGAAGTGAATTCCTAGACAGCTTTTACTGACTTCTATATGTAACAATACCATTTAAGCCTTAAATCACAGATATGTGCCTTCTCAGATAGCAGTAATTCTTGTCCAACCAGTGTACATAGCCCATAAATAAAAACCTTTCAGATAATGTGTGATGTGTCTGTTCCTCCCTTGGAAAGGAACGCCGTGTATGAATTGGGGGTTCTTTGTACTCATTAAGCCGCCTTTGAAGTTCATGGTGAAATCAACGGTTGGGTTTGCTTTGGATCGCCTGAATTCCTTTTGAGGAATGGTGCGTGGGATGAGTCTCTCCGTGTTGGAATGAAAGGGTAGTTAGTGTAGGGTGTGGCGGGAACAGGACAGTAAGAGGTTGGAAAGGCCAGCCCTGCTTCAGTTGCAGGGCACTGTTGATGATGTGGTCTGTGGTTGGCTTGTCCACTGTGTGGTCCTAGCAGTAAGGTAATCTTTATTAAATGTAAAGTTCTCTTAATTTTTGTCACAGACATAATACTTTGAGAGTTATCACTTCACCGATTCATTTCTTTTGTGTTGAAATGAATTGCTTAAAATTACCGTTACACATTTTGTGCATTGTAAGATTTGTTATATATGTTCGGATGCCTTTTTGCTTTCTTTTTAATTAATATGTCTTTTCAGTGCTTAATACAATGTAATGTGATTGTAAACCATAATCCTATTTTAAACCATTCCTTCCTGTATATTTGTACTCGGAGAGCCTTCTTTTATTCTTGTGATAGTTCATCTACATTCCCCAGAATGTGCCTCTGGTGTGAATTTTGTATTCTTATTAAAATGGTTTGCTGCAGTATCTTGTCTCCTTGGCTCGTCATAGTTTAAAATAAGAAGCCACTACTTAAATAGTATAAAGACCTATGATTTGACTTTTCAAACAAAAAACAAAACACACCAAAAAATTGTTTTGTCACTTCATTGTTCTATCTCAATACATAATTTTTCCTTTAAGGTTCCAAACCTCTAAGGGGAGTTGAGTATGTCCAATGTAGTATCTGAGGAATTAAATAGCTCCATGGATTCATGATTTTTCCAGATCAAACTAAGTATGTCAAGGATTCTGAGAGGAAATAAATCGGCATATTAACTGGTGACACAGCTACTTTGTTAGGGAAATAATTCATAGTTATTGTCAGAAGTTAGAAAATAGTGGGGTGGAAATCATGTACCATTGAAGACAAATTTACCACAGTTACTTTGTGTTGTATCCTGGTGTATTTTTCTCTGTATACCTTTATTTACAGAAATTCATAATTTGATATAAATGACCACCTTTCTTTATTGAAGGTGACAGATACCTTACCAAATGAAGTACTGTATGGGACCATTTATTCCGTGAATCCCCTGAAGTTAGGCATTTTAGTTAGCCATTATTTTATGTTGAATATCTGTTAACATAAATGCATTCATCTTTCCACCATGACTTTGTTAATCCCTTAGGTTATATTCCTAAAGTGAAAACAGGCCTTCAAAATTCATACACACCTTCAAGACTTTGTTGTAGGCAAGGGCTTCAAAGAGTTCTTTCTTGACGAGTTCCATTATTTATTCATTTCATACTCAGATGAACTTTTTGAAGCCCTTGTGTATATTGCCAATTTGCTCTCAAAGATTGTACCAATTTATATGTCTAAGAGCAGTATACACAAATGTCTATTTGCATATTTTAAAAGCCAGTGTACATGAAAGGACGTAACGTGATCAGCAGAACATCACACTGATAGGTGTTTTGGGTTGAAAAGGAAAAACTTGGGAAGGGAGAGCTGAATAATAAGGATTTGGATTGTTGTGGCATAGGAAGCAGAGGATAGAGGAGAGTGGCTTTCTCTTATTAAAATATTAAATATTATTCAAGGGGGGAAAATGGGCTCTGAAAAGTTGGCTTGTGAAATTGACCTCCTATCTCCAGATTCCCAGCTCTTAAGGTCCAAAAAGAACATGGCTTGCAAAGAAATTTAACTGAAATCTAAACGGTGACAACTGGATTTCCCATATGCAAGACATATTGATAATGGTGGTGCTCATCCATACAATGTGAAGCTAGAAAATTCCTTAGAAATCATCTGTTCAACACTTTTAAAAAAACGGTTGAAGACCCAAAGCCCAAAAATCTATTAGCATGACTTTTCCCATCCCCACCTCCAACTGCAATGTGTAATGGGAATTTGCATCAAAATACAGGAATTTATTTTTAAAGTCTTGCTTATTCAATGCATAATTAAATCAATGTCAGAAGTGTCAAGTATCTTCCAAAGTTAAATACAACGTGTATTAAGTGTCTTCTCAGATACATAATTGTTTTTGTACATGTATAAACAAATTCATTTACTCTCCCTCCCCCGACAGGTTTATGTCAGGTGTATGCCTTTAATTTGGCTCTCTAGCAAAGTAAAACCAGTCAAGTGTTCATGGAAGGGATTTTATAGAAATTTTCTTTTAATTTCGTTTTTTAAAGCCCTTTAATATACACAGAGAGGAAATGGCTCATGCAGTTGTGGAGGATGGCAAGCCACATATCCATGGGTCTCAGCTAGAGACCACCCGACTCACATGGCTGAGAGGGTTGGCAGACCCACCCTGGACAAGTTGCTGGCTCACAGGGCTGTAGGAACTGGCAAATCTCAGCATGTACGTAGAGATCAACTGCTGGCTCCCCTTTCTAAGAGCTGGAGGTCAGATGAGTTAGATGCAGGATCAAGAGCAAGCAAACAAGCTTTGTCAGAATGTCTTTACATATTAGGGATGTACCCCAAGAATACTCCTTTTACAACTAATTGGCTGCTTACCCCAGATCACATTATAGAAATGATTATATAATGGAAAAGCAATCCGTCAATGACCATCAAACCACTTAGAACCGTAACCTAATCTGTTGACACACAACATTTAACTATTACATTCCACTCTTTGTTAACTTGCTACTAGTGCATATCTCCTCAAACCATACATACTCTCTAAATAAAGGCAATTAAAAAGTCATATTTGCATCTAAAGTAATAAAAACATACAACTGAAATTGCACTAGCTCCAGTACTTCTTACATAAGTAATAAGGGAGGGATGATTACAAAAACATTGTGTCTGTGCATATGTGCACATTTGAAAGGACTTAAAAATTCATGGAAAATTCCATTATATTTTCAATTTTCCACAAAATTTGAAGCACCCTCATACACATATAATAAAACAAAAATCAATTACACTCCTCATTTTTACGACTGGTCATATGGTGTAGGTGGGATTTAGAGTTACCTTCTTCCACCACCCATTCAGTCTCTGTCCTCAGCAAGCGGGTCATGGTGCTTTTCCTGGTGAGGTGACCCAATCCATTTCCTGTCTGGGCCATTGGTAGTCATGTTGCAATTGGGCTGCTGTACTTTTCCATTAACTACTAGTAAGAAATGGCCTAAGGCAGAAGTGGGAGACTTTTTTCTACCAAAGACCATTAGGATATTTATAAGGTCATTCTAGGGCCATACAAGATTACCAACCTAAAAATTAGCCTGCTGCATGTGGTCAGACATATCATTAACTCACCTCTAATGTGATGGCATTTAGAAGAAGGAACTGTAGTTGGAAAATATTGTCTTGTTGATAGAAACAAAGCTGGAGATTGCAAGATAGAGTTTTGCAAGACCAACAATTTGTTCATAACAGATACCCTTTCTTGACAACACAGTGACTATACATGTGGACTTCTCCAGATGAAACATACGGAACTCAAATCGACTACATCTGTTGGAGGAGGCAGTGGAGAAGCTCACTACCAATAGTTAAAGCTAAGCCAGGAATTGAATGTGGAACAAGTCACCAAGTGCTCATATGTTAGTTCAGGTTGAAGTTAAAGAAAATTAAATCCATGAGAGCCAAAATACAATGAGTATATCCCACTTGAATCTGAAGAACAGATTTGCTGCACTGAACACTAAGGACACCTGATGACACCAAGAATATCATTCATTAAGAAAGCCAAGGGTCATTTAAAAGATAAGAAAGAAATAAAAGGCCACAGTGGATGTCAGAGGACTCTGAAACTTGCTATTAATCAAGTAGCTACAGCAAATGTATCCACAATCATGGAAACAGCAGTCAAGAGACCAAAAGATGAATTGCATTAGGTCGGTGGTTCTCAACCTTCCTAATGCTGCGACCCTCTTACACAGCTCCTCATGTTGCAGTGACCCCCAACCATAAAATGATTTTCCTTGCAACTTCATAACTGTAATTTTGTTACTGTTAAAAATCAGGTGCCCCCTGTGAAAGGGTTGTTCGACCTGCCAAAGGGGTTGCGACCCACAGGTTGAGAACCACTGCATTAGGTAAAGTTGCTGCACAAGACCTCTTTAGAGTATTGACGAGCAAGGATTTTACTTTAAGAACTAAGGTGGGTCTGACCCAAGCCATGGTATTTTCCATTGCATCATATTCATGTGAAAGATGGACATTGAATAAAGGAAGCCATAGAAAAATCAATGCATCTGAATTGTGGTGCTGGAGAATAATACTGAAAATACCACGTACTGCCGAAAGGACTGATCAATCTATATTGGAAGAAGTACAGCCAGAGTGCTCCTTAGAGAAAAGGATGGTAAGACTTCATCTTACATACTTTGGACATATTGTCAGGAGAGACCAGTCCCTGGTGAAGGACATCATGTTTGATCAAGTGCAGGGGCATGGAAAAAGAGAGAGGCCTTCAACAAGATGGATTGACACCATGGCTGCATCAGTGGGCTCAGGCATAGGAACGACGGGGAAGATGCCACAGGACTGTGCATTGTTTTGTTTTGTTGTGCATAAGGTAATTAGGGGTTGGACCAAGTCCCTGACACCTAACAACAACTCAGCAAATGGAACAAAAGATGAAGTCAAGGAGCTAAACAGAAAATGTCAAAGGGTGGCTCCAGAAAACAAGGTAAAATATAATGAACTATGCAAGGACCTAGAGTTTAAAAAACAAAAAAGGAAGAGAACACTCAGCATATCCTAAACTGAAAGAACTAAAAAAAGCCCCAAGTTGCAATTTTGAAAGATTCTATGGACAAAATATTAAATGATACAGGAAGCATCAAAAGAAGATAGAATACACCGAGTCACTGTACCAAAAAGAACTAGTCCACATCCCATTTCAGTCCACGTCCCATTTCAGAAGATAGCATATGAGCAAGAACAAATGGTTCTGAAGGAAGAAGTCCAAACCACTGAAAGCTTTAGCCACAAACAAGGCTATAGGAATTGATGGAATACCAATCAAAATGTTTGAACAAGCTCACGTAGCACTGGAAACACCCACTTGACTATGCCAGAAAATGTGGAAGACAGTGGCCAGGTGACCAGTAGAGATCCGTATTTATAACCATTCCAAAGAAAAATGACCCAGGGAGGGGGGAAAATGAGCTGATACCAAGGGCTCAAGTCGAAAGAAAATATTTTGAAATGATGATGGCAACATATGTACAAATGTGCTTGACACAATGGATGGATGGATGGATTGTGATAAGAGCTGTAAGAGTCCCCAATAAAATGATTTTTTTTCTAAAGACAGAAAAATGCCCCAACAGAATGCACAAATTTTATCACTAGTAGCAACATGTAAATAAAATTTTGCTTAAAGATCATCACCAAGACATTGACTGGGAGCTGCCGGAGGTTCAAGCAGGAGTTATAAGAGGACGTGGAACAGGGATTTCATTGCTGGTGTCAAATGAATTTTGACTGAAAGCCGAAAATACCCCTACAGAGGATAAACTGGGGATACACAGCAGGGAGTGAGTCCAGTCTGAACACCCCCACCGCGCAGCAAACCAAGAAGAGAACATAACAAATCAGCAATAGGAGCAAAACCACAAAGCCCCTGAAGAGCCCCCAAAATAGACTTCAGGCTAGGAGGGACAGTTGTTGAGAATGATGGGGGTCAGAGCAGACACCCAAAATCCATCTGTAGACAATGGAACAACCCCCCACAGAAAGGTCACAAGGAAGGGATGAGTCAACCAGGGTGCAGTATAGCACCCTATGAAACACATAATATTCCTCTGGTTCCTTGAGACTTCCTGAGATAGTTTAAGTGTATTGTGCCAACCTGGCGGATAAACACGTGGGGTTAATTGAAGGGCAGAAAGATAAATTACTCAGTGAGCCTCGCCTTTCGAGTTCTCGGGTCTCTTGCTTTCTGATGGTCAGACCAGGGTGCAGCTGCCTTTGCCAGTTCCCTGCTTCAGCTGG
>NW_022109768.1:4154000-4156323 GCF_000313985.2 Echinops telfairi | reverse complement strand
ATCTTAAACACACACAAAAGATCCAAGTTTATAAAACCTAAAAGGAAGAATAAATCTAATATTTCTTAAGTTGAAAGAACAAAAAACATTTAAGTCTTTAAATGTTTATTGAAGGATTTTATGAACAATATACTGAATGATGAAGCATCAAAAGAAGTTGAAAGGAATGCAGAGTCACAGTACCAAAAAGAATTGGTAGACATTCAACCATTTCATGATCAAAACCCAAAAAGTCCAAGTTGCACTAAAGGCATTGATGAAAGATAAGGCTCTAGGATTTAGTGAAATACCAATTGAAATGTCTCAACACACTAAAGAAGCCTAGCTTTTGCCTAGAAATTTAGAAGACACAGCTCCCTGAGCAACCGACTGGAAGAGATCCGTATCTGCTTACAACCCCGAAACCAAACATCAAACAGCCATCCTCACCTTGCCCAAAAAGTTTGTCAAGTGAAATCAAAGATAAAGACAATGCTCTTTGTTTTTTTGATGTGAGGGGGATAGTGCATTTGGAGTTCATTCCACCAGGTCAGACTGTTAATCAAGCTTTCTATTTAGAGGTTCTGAAAAGAATGCTTAACAACGTGCAACAAAAAAGGCCTGATTCGTGGCAGATGGGGCTTGTTTTGCCACCACAATAATGCACCTGCTCATGCAGCCATCTCAGTGTGCCAGTTTTGGGCAAAAAGCAGCATTCCTCTCTTGCCCCACACATCTGACTCACCTGACCTCACTCCATTTGACATCTTTTAGTTTCCTCAAACGAAGAGGAAAAATGAAAAGACAGCAATTCGACTACATAGAAGAGATGAAGGGAAAAATGAGAGAGGTGCTGCAAGCCATCCAAACCTATATGAGTTTGAAATATGTTTCCAAGAATGGAATTGCAGATTTGACAAATGTATTAAGATGAATGTGATAAGGTTCTTTTGTAAAAAATTTAAATACATAGGTTCTGGGTTTTGTGTGGGTTACCCCCTTGTATGAGTGTCACTAGATTTGTTTCTTTAGTCAACCTGGCCTAACACAGACATTATACTTTGTAAGGTAAAAGATCATGGCAATAGAGGAAAACTCTCAAAGAGATGGACTGACACAGTGGTTTCAACAATGGGCTCAAAATAACAATTTTGATGAAAATAACAATTTTGATGATGACTGAAAATGACTGACTCAATAAGACCTAACATCAGAAGCAATAACACAGCCAAATGAAGGATAATTTGCATCCCCAAACTAAGGAGGCCCACCAGGAATTGTGCCTCCTTTTTAGAAGGGACCTGCTGTAACAATTTTCCTTCACTTTGCAAGAAATATTTGATATGCCTCACATCAGTAAACCCATAGAAATTTCACTGAGATGGAATGTGCCTAAATATGTGTTGGGTTAAGTTCCTACCCTCTACTACATAAATAGAAGCCCTGGTGGCACCGTTGGCTAAAGTTAGGCTGTTAACCTCAAGATTGGTGACTGAAGCTGACCAACCACTATGAAGGACAAAAATGAGGCTGCCTGCTCCTGTAAAGATTTGGTCTCAGAAACCCCAAGGAACAGTTTTATGCTTCCCTGTGGTCACTATGAGTCAGACTCAACTTGATGGCACTGGGTTTGGATCTAATACACAAATGTCTTACCAATAAGTCTAGAACCATTGGCATGTCTTCCTTACTAAATCCTTACAGCATTATGCCATTATTGTAATATGACAAGTGTGACTCCCCGTGGAAAGGAAAAGCAATCAAAACTCCTGCAGACTAAAGTATGACATACAATTGGGGAGTTGATGTACCTCTGAAGTAGGACGATGAGGTGTATCGCTGGCAAACAAGACAAACTGCTGTTCTGGTTTCTGGTGTTCCTTCAAAACTGGGATCGAGAAAAAATGCATTGGCCAGTTACCAGGAAATGTATGAATTTGCTCAAGAGATGAAACTACATCTGGAACAGCTGCAATTGGGATCACCACTTCCACTGTCATTCTGCAAGATTCGCCTGTTTGTTGCCCAAGACGAGCGGGGGATGTAGTGGGAATCACCACCGCTGCATTCTTTCGGCCCTTGGTGGTGGAACTCACCTCTGCAATCCTTCCAGGAAGGTGCTACAGCTTCCAATGACGTTGCTCCCTATTTTCCTAGGGAGATACAGTTCTAATTGCTACCCACTGGCCTTTAAAAAATTATTGAAATGTTTTGTCTTTTTTACACACACACAATTTTTTATTTTGTTGTGTTTTAGGTAGCAGTCTGCTCAGCCAATCAGGTTTTCTTTAACAATTTGTATTCAAATTGTTCCATGATATTGAGTACAAATTTGGCCATGTGT
>NW_022109768.1:4151829-4153461 GCF_000313985.2 Echinops telfairi | reverse complement strand
GTGTGTGTGTGTGTGTGTGTGTGTGTGTGTGTGTGTTACTTTTTAGGAATTTGAATTTTATTTTACATTTTTCTTCCATTCTATCTGAGGCCTACTATTGTATCCCTGGTCATGAGAGTCGGTAGTGGGGGCTGGACACCCTCTCAGGTTAAAGAGGCTGTGGTTTCTGTGGGCTATTAGTCCTGTGAGCCACCCTCCTCCTTAAGGCAAAGTACAGTGACAGGGGCCTAATAGAAGTAATTCTTGTTTTATGTATTCTCACATTGTGTGTAGGAAGGTTGCATATCGTTTATGGAAAAGGATTCTCATCCTCCTTTTTCTCATGTACTGCTTTGTATGTTCATGCACCTGATCAAGTTGTTTAGGCGTCACCCATATTCAGTATGGCCTTTCCCATCACCAGAGTGAACATGTATCTCCTATAAGTGATTCTCTCCTATCCCTGTGACCATAAAAGAAACGTGTTTTCTATATGTCCATGTACACTTTTTATAATACTGGAGCCTTCCACCATTTACCCTTTTATGATTGACTTGTTTCACTCAGCATGATGTCCTCCATAATCATCACATTATGTTTTCCAGGCTCCTCATTATTCTCTATAGCTTTAGAGTATCCTGCTGGGTGTATGTACCACAATGTGTTCACACATTCACCCAGTGATGGACACCTAACTTGTTTCCACCTTTTTGCTATTGTGAATAATGCAATGAAGTTGGGTGCATGTCTTATATATCATATAGAAATGTGATTGCTAGATCGCAAGGCATTTTAATCTCATTTTTGGTTGTTTTCTTTAGGTTTTCTTTTGTTGTTGAAAATACACACAGTATGACATATACCAATTAGACAATTTGCACATGTACAATTGATTGGCATTGATTGCATCCTTTGACTTGTACAGCCATTCTCATCCTCCTTTTCTGTGTTGTTTCTCCCATATTCACATAAGCTTCCATCCTGTAATGTTCCTATATAACCTTTTGAGTTGCTCTTGTCAATTTGATCCCATATAGATAGTTGTCAAAGAACATCATGTTCAAGGCAGGCCTGTTTTACTACTTTTAAATTATTGTTTGATTTTAAGAAGACTTTAGGGGATCTTTTTAGTTTAAGATTACAGATTATCTCAAGGCAGTAGTTTCAGGGCTTCATCCACACTGCATGGCTCCAGGAAGTTAAGAGTCCATGAGAATTTGAAGTTCTATTCTGCATTTCCCCCTTCTGATCAAGACTTTTCTCTTGAATCTGTGATCAAAATGTTCAGTACTGGTCACCATTCAGTTCTCCTGGTCTCATGGCAAAGGAGGCAGTTGTTCACGGTGGTTATTAGGCACAGATTCCATAGTCTCCTCCTGATTTTCTTCCAGACTCTGTATTTCTCAGATGCTCCAGTTAAACAGAGACCAACTGTTGGGCCTTGAACAGCCTCTTGAAAACTTTTTTTTTTTAACAGTTTTAAAACCTTTATTGGATAATCAGCCACTAGTTTTCATACACATTGATTGTCTTGTATGTTTTTGAAAGTGGTGACAGGCATGTAGGTAACCAATGTATAGAGTTTGTTTGGGGAATCTTCATCCTTACTAAGTGTTCTGGACAACTGTACATGGATACATATGAAGCGTTCCT
>NW_022109768.1:4149177-4150316 GCF_000313985.2 Echinops telfairi | reverse complement strand
AGGGAGAATGCCATGGCTTGGGTCAGATGCAACTTCGTCCTCAAAGTAACACTTCAAAGAGGTTTTGTGCAGCCGAACACATCTTTGATGTCCTGACCGCTGCATCCATGAGCATTGATTGTGAATCCAAGCAAAAATAATCCTTGACAACTTCTGTCTCTTCCCCATTTATCCTAATGTTAACCTACCGCTCTAGCTGTCAGGATTTCATGTTCTTTACGTTGAGTTGTCATCCCTACCGAAGGCGACATCAGCAAGTGCTTCCTCCAAGCCAGATGACACATTCTTCTTCATATAATCCAGCTTCTTTAATTTTGGCTCAGTGTACATTTTAGTACAACTTTGATGCACAGCTTTCCTGATTTTAAATCATTCCCTTGTTCTGTTTGCACCCCTGCCTCTTGAGCCATGTACAGATTCCACAGGAGCATAATGTAGTGTTCTAGGATTCCCATGCTGCTGTATTGCTGCAACCAGTTTTGGATGATCTTCAGCACATATTTACTTACCTGTGATACTAATCATGTTATTCTATAAATTGACCATTCTGTTGGATCATCTTGCTTTGGAATACAAATATGGGTCTCTTACAGTCATTTGACCAAGTAACTCTCTTCTAAATTTCCTGGCATAGTTAAGTGAATGTTTTCAGAGCTTCATGAGTTTGTTGAAACATTTCATTTGGTATTCCATCAATTCCTGTAGCTTTGTTTTTGCCTAAGCATTAAACGACGCAGGAAGCATCAAAAGAAGATGGAAGTAGTAGACAGTCACTGAACCAAAAAGAGCTAGTCGAGATCCAGCCATTTCAAGAGGTAGCATATGAGCAAGAACCAAGGGTGCTGAAGAAAGAAGTTCAAGCTACACTGAAAGCATTATCCAAAAACAAGGCTCCAGGAATTTATATCTGCCCGTAGGTCTGAAAAATAAGAGCAAATGATCTAAGTTGCTGGGTTTTTTGGTTTGTTTGGTGTTGGGTTTATTTTTATTTTATTTTTGGCATGTTTGTATAATCATTCTCACCAGTTTTTTTTAAAGTAACATTTAGAATTCCTGTGTTTTGTAATTATATTCCTAAATCTCTTTTGTGATTCTTTCCCTAAACCAGTTGCCTGGGAGACTTGAGACCACCTGAGATA
>NW_022109768.1:4147625-4148680 GCF_000313985.2 Echinops telfairi | reverse complement strand
GTTCCCACTTGAAGGTTTCCTGCCTAACTGGTTTCCTGGCATAAATGGGCCTTGACAACAAATGGCCAAGTGACCTCCTTCGTGTACAGGGAACTAGGAAGCGCTCCTTTGTTTTTGTGAAAGGAAGGTGGACTCTCAGTTGTTTCTGCATATTAAGTGAAAAGTAGATGTTATTCTGTGGTTAAGTCTGATATGAAAAGAGGAGATTATGCCCAAGGAAAGGAAATTAGACGCAGTGAGGAGCCCTGGTGGTGCAGTGGTTAAGTGCTCAATTGCTTGGATTGAACCCAGCAGCAGCTCTGTGGGAGAAAACTGTAGCAGTTCTATTCTCAGGTCGTGTGATCTTCTAATATGGTCTCCCAATCAAAGAAGCACAGTCTATCTGGTGTCCATGAACCATATGTCACCCCCTTTATAGGTACATCTTCAGACCACTTCAACAGAGGAGACCTCACCTCAGCTGGGGTCAGTTTTTCAAGAAGGAGGAGAAGGAGAAGTCCATTCGGCTGCTGCCATACAACATTGTGCTAAAGTCATCCCAAAGGAGCAGACACTCCTGAAAGAGTGATAAGTGAGCTGGGCTTTACCTCAAACTCCTCGGCAGCAGATCTGAGGAACTGACATACTACTCTACTCCCTTGGACTTAGGGCTGAGATTTCCTACTGCAAGAGAAAGCAGATGACTGCTATCCCAAGGTTATGGGATTGGCAGTCATTGGCTCGGATAGCTTGCTTTGAGGATGCGCAATGAAACGTGGCTCAGAACTACCATGTACTTACTATTTTAATGCCCCCCTCATTTGCTTAGGACATGTGTTAATGTGGTAGGCATGGTTCTGCTACAGTGAATGAGTGTTATTGAAAAGTTGTCTCTCTTACCAACCCCATTGTTTGTGTAGTGTCCAGTTACTTAAGAGTTTAATCTGTACAAGCCAATAACTCATGTATTGTGATTCAGAGGCAGCTTATACTTGCATAATTTCTTCTTCTCAGCAATGTTTTAAATTCTATACCCTTGAGTAAATTAATGATCCTATCAATAGAATTATCTTATG
>NW_022109768.1:4145971-4147525 GCF_000313985.2 Echinops telfairi | reverse complement strand
TTGTGAATGAGGGGGAGTGTGGAGTAGAGACCCAAAGCCCATCTGTAGGCAACTGGGCATCCCCTTACAGAAGTGTCACAGGGAGGAGATGAGCCAGTCAGGGTGCAGTGTGGTGCCAATGAAACAGACAACTTTCCTCTAGTTCTTTAATGCTTCTCCCCATCTCACGCCACGCCCACTGTCATGACCCCAATTCTGCCTTGCAAGTCTGGCTAGACTGGAGCATGTGCATGGATGAAAATGGGAGCTGGAAACACAGGGAGTCCAGGACAGATAGGCCCCTTAGGACCAATATTGAGAGTAGCAATACCAGGAGAGTAAGGAGAGGGTGGGGGGAGAGGAAGGGAACTGATCACAACGGTCTGCATGTGGCCCCCTCCCAGGGGGATGGACAGCAGAGGGGTGGGTGAAGAGAGACATTGGTCAGTGTAAGAGATGAAAGGGTAATGATAATTTGTGGATTCTCAAGGGCACATGGGGGAGGTAGGGGGGAAATGGCAAGCTGATACTAGGGGCTTAGGTAGAGGAGAATGTTTTGAAAATGATGTTGGCAACAAATGTACAAATGTGCTTGACGCAATGGATGGATGTATGACTTGTGATAAGAGTTGTATGAACCACCAATAAAATGACTTTTTTTTTTTAAAAAGAATTATCTTATGCCCCATGGGGACAATTTATAATGTTCTCGATCATAAAATGATAACAATACCTCTAAGTGAACCAGAGACAGATATAAATCATAAATATGTGAATGGATTTAGTGCTTGCACTTGATTCTAGCCCCACTCTAAGAACCATTAGTTCTTATGACATGGCCCTGCTTGATGCTCACCATCGTTAAGCAATCACTGAAGATATGGGTGCTAGAACGAAGCGTCAGGAAGAAACCAGATGGTGCGTGGCTATCAGAAAGAATAGCATCTGAGGTCTTACAGCTTATCTTCAAACAAGAGTCCACTAAGTGAGGCAGGCATCAACTAAGTCCACATGGACACCAGCCTGAGTTATCCAAAGATTATAAGTAATCAAATACCTAAATCTGAGGAGGCAATGATATCAGAACTTAAATTGTGAACACCCAGTTTGCAGAAGGCTGGGGATGACAGTGGTGAGTCAGGTGTGTGGGGCAAGAAAGCATGCTGTTTTTTGCCCAAAACTAGCACACCAAGTTGGCCTGGTGAGCAGGTGCAATGTTGTGGTGGCAAAACCAGTCCCCCATCTGCCACAAATCAGTGTGCCTTTTTTGTTGCACACTGTTAAGCAATTTTTTCAGAACCTCTAAATAGAAGGCTTGATTAACAGTCTGACTTGGTGGAATGAACCCCAAATGCATTTTTGTCCATTCGTGAAATTGACGGATGTCCAGACCAAGGTTTGTTATCAATTGACATTTCACCTCTTTTGAAATGTGAAAACCATTTGTACACTTGAGTTTTTCCCATAGCGCGGTCCTTGTTCAACATCACAGTTGAACACAGCATTTTCTGCGGCATTTTTCCCAAGCAGGAAACAAAATTTCACAGTGGCACACTGTTCTCTTAAATCAACCAT
>NW_022109768.1:4143385-4145290 GCF_000313985.2 Echinops telfairi | reverse complement strand
CAGTGAAAGTGCTGCCCTTACTTCTGGGCAGGTAGTGCACGTCCTACCATAGCAGGGAAAGGAGCGATCACTTGTCTTACATCCAACTATCACACACTCTGGTTTCAGCTCATCGCTTGCCATCCTTCAGAGTACCATACTGACCCCATTTCCTCCTCTTGTCTCCTGTTCCTAACCCTCTGAACCTTGTCTTTGGGTAAATGCTGCCCTTTGACCTTCAGTGGTTGAATATTCTACCACAGGCGTCAGTTCTGTTTCAGACCTGAAGGCTGACTAAGAGCTAGATGCTCTGGAGTTCCACCTGTCTCTGTTTGACCAGTAAGCCTGGTCATGGTGATGATTTTGAGGGTTGTTTTGGGGTTTTTTGTGGGGGTTTTTTTGCATTTTTCTTCAGAGCTTTCTAATATCCTTTTCAGAGCAGTTAATACTGATAGCTGTGACCAACTTGTTTTTCTTGCCTCAGAATTGTGCTAACTGATGCTTGCAGTGCCCAATAGTCCACTGGACTAATTGTTTCCACATGTCCTTTGATTTCTACCATTCTTCTTTGCTCTACCAGAGAAAGGCCGTGGTTGTGTGTGTATGCTGCCCACAGGACTTGTGCGTTTGAAACTAACTTGTTTATCACAAAAGCACCCAAGGCAGTTTCACCTTTACTTTTAGACCTTCCTCCCCACTCAGACGAATGCTTAGGTCTGATTGGCAAAGAATCTGGACAGACTTTTAAAGGTTGTAACTCTCTCTTTCATTTTAACTGTATTTATTTTTTCCTGGATTTACGCCCTTTGGTTTGTGGAGCAAACACATACAAAGAAGAACATCGTCTATGCAATCGCACAGCCCACCCCATCAAATCGGTGACAATACCGCAATGAACCCTCCGTATATGAGGTTCTGTTTTTGTTATTTTTTTCTTCTTCTTCCCATCCCCTCTCCTTTCTTATTTTTCTGACCCTTCCCTCGGCTCCTCCCCACTACCCACAGTCCTGGTCTTATCATAGTCTTTAAAGTTTTATCCATTGGTGTGAAAATCATTTTGCTTTATAATAATGGTGTCATAAAATATTTATCTTTATGAGACTAACTAACTTTGCTGAGCATAGTATTGTCTTATTTTGTCCATGTTTGACAGACTTATTATGTTGTTAAGGATGCATAATATCTCATTTGAATCCATAATGGAATGCATTATGGATTCAAAATATTCCAATATGAAGAATATGGCATCATGTTTGGAGGAAGGCCTATTAACAACCTGTGATACGAAGATAATATAACCTTGGTTGCTGAAAGTGAAAAGAATTTGAAGCACTTGATGAAGATCAAAGATTGCAGTCTTCAGTATGGATGACACGTCCATGTAAAAATGACCAGCATCCTCACAACTGGACCAGTAGATAACATCATGATAAATGGAGAAAAGGTTGGAGTTGTCAAGGATTCCACTTCCATACATAACCGGTGCTCATGGAAGCAGCAGTCAAGAGATCAAAAGATGTGCTGCATTAGGTAAATCTGCACCACAAGACCATTTTAGAATATTAAAAGACAAGGATGCTTCTTTGAGGACTAAGGTGCACCCGACTCAAGCCATGGTATTATTCATGACCTCATATGCATATCAAAGTTAGACACTGACTAACGAAGACTGAAGAAGAATCGTGCATTTGAATGCTGGTGTGGGAGAGTGGCCAAAGCCCCACGGACAGCTAAAAGGACAAACGGATCTGTCTTGGAAGAAGTAAGGCCAATGCTCCTTGGAGGCAAGGATGGCGAGACTGGTCCCAGGAGAAGGATATCACTCCTGGTAAAGTGGGGAGGGTGGCATTGAAGGAGAAGAAGGCCCTCAACTAGTGAATTGGCACCATGCCTGCAACGACGGGCTCAGTCAGGGGAACGTTGTGA
>NW_022109768.1:4140416-4142081 GCF_000313985.2 Echinops telfairi | reverse complement strand
TTTGTTTGTATAAGTCTTTGGTTTCTCTGGTAAAATTTATTCCTAGATATTTTATCTTTCAGGTAGTTATTGTAAATAGTACTGTTTTTTCCATTTCCTTTTTCATGTCATCTTATTTAATATACAAGAATCCAAATATTTCTACATGTTGATCTTATAGCCTGCTACATTGCCACATTTTTCAACTAGTTTCAGCAATTTAAATAGAAATTTTTGGGTTTTCTATATATAGGATTATATGACCTGCAAATAGAATATCGTTTCTTCTGAGCCAATGTGGATGCCTTTAATACCTTTTTGATGTCCTATAGTGCCCACAGAATTTTAAGATACCAGTCACAAAGCAGATAATTTCAATGACAGTTTTTACAAAACGGTGCTTTGTTTGGACCCTAGCTAGACTTTTTCAAAAGCATCCTCCATTAAGTTATTTGATGCAGGAGTTCTAGATTTCTGCAACTATTATTTACAGAGAATTGTTGCTTCGTGAGATGAAAGAGGAAGCAGTGCCTTTTGGTTGATCTTAGGAGAAAGTAACTTTCCATGGCTTAAACTTTCAAATTGATATTGGCACAGGTGTTTATGTAAATAGTTAGGGGTAAAATGTAGACCAGCGAGATGGAGGCACACAGAGAAGAAAAAAATGTAAGCTGTATAAGTCTTTACTGTATCTTAGGGTTTTGATTCTTGAAAATAAAATGCTGTGAAAAAGAGAAAGAAGTCTCTCTTTAAAAAGGAAAAAGGGCTTATCTGTCCTGGATTCCCTGTGTTTGGAGCTCTTATCTGTACCACTGTACATGTTCTGGTCTAGCCAGATTGGTAAGATAGAATTGGGGTCATGGTGGGGGGAGGGGAGAGAGGAAATATTAAAAAACTTGAGGAAGGTTGTGTGTTTCATCCATCCTATTCTGCACCCTGACTGGCTCTTTTCTTCCTTGTGGCCCTTCTGACAGAGGGTGTCCAATTGACTACTGATGGGCTTTGGGTCTCCACTCTGCTCTCTCCCTCATTCCCACTGATATGCTTTTTGTTTGTTTTGTTCTGGGTCTTTGATGCCTGCTACCTGATCCCATCAACACATCATGATCACACAGGCTGGTGTGCTTCTTCCATGAGGGCTTTGTTACTTCTCAGCTAGATGGCCACTTGTTTATCTTCAAGCCTTTAAGACCCAGACGCTATATCTTTTGATAACCGGGCACCATCAGCTTTCTTCACTGCATTTGCTTCTGCACCCATTTTGTCTTCAGTGACAAAACACAGGGAATTCAGAACGAATAAACCCCTCAGGACCAATAAGGGGAGCAGTGATACCAGGAGGGTAAGGGGAGGGGGCATAGAATAAGGGGGAACCAATCATAATGATGGATGTATAGCCCCCTTCCCAGGGGGACAGACAGCAGAAAAGTGGGTGAAAAGAGACAGCAGTCAGCGTAAAACATGAAAAAAAAATGTATAAGTTATCAAGAGGGCACGGGGGAGGAAGGGGGTGAAATGAGGAACTGATGCCACGGGCTCAAGTAGAAAGAAAATGTTTTGGAAAAGATGATGACAACATATGTAAAGATGTGTTTGACAAAATGGATATATGTACGGATTGTGATAAGAGCCCCCAATAAAATAAAATTTAAATTAAAAAAAAGGAAGGAGAGAAAATATCAAATA
>NW_022109768.1:4126224-4139798 GCF_000313985.2 Echinops telfairi | reverse complement strand
TGGGAGCTTTTGCTGGAGTCGTGGCCTTGGCTGGAGCGTCAGCCTTGCTTTGTGCCTTGGCCTTGGGCCGGCAGAGCCTCAGACCCTTGGCAATACGTGCCCAAGCCCGCTTGCCAAGCTTGGGGTGGGCGATGTAGGCCAGTCGGCTGAGCTTGCGGTTGACGCCCATTGGGATCTTGACCTTGACCTCTGTGGGCTTCACAAGATCCTCGATGGGCTTCACAAGATCCTCGATGGCCTCCGTGCGAGCAGCCGCAGCCTTGGCATTGTTGGCCTGCATTTTCTTCGGGCCCTTCTTGTGCTTCTTGGCAAAGCGCATGTTCCTCAGGAACTTGGGGTCCATCCCCTTCAGAGATTGGTTTTGTTGGGACAGGGGTTTTTTGATGCCGTTTCTGTGCCATTTCCGAAATTGGTTGTGCGTGGTGTGGTTCTTGGACTTGGCCACGTCTGCACCGATGCCTCAGCTCCCGGAGCGCCAGGCACCAGAAGATAGAGAGCGCTGCCTAAAGTTTTAAGCAGGTCATAGTAAATTATTTTCCTTGGGGAATATATATGTTTTAAAATACTGTATATACTGATTATAGCTAGACTCTAGGCTCTACCAGAAAGACATGGGTCCCTGGATGGCACAGATGGTTTATATTGACAACTCATCTAAGACTTGGAAGTTCAAATGCACCAAAAGGTAGATCTGGCAATTTGCTTCCATAAGGGTTACAGCTGAGAGCATTCTATGGTGAACATGGGTCATCATGAATCATTATAGATTCTTGGGCAAAGAGAAAGGGCTCTGTGAAAAAGGCACACTATGTGCTGTTTTGGTCACCCTAGATCTCCAGCTGTATAATTCTTAGCTAAAAGGAGCCACATAATAAAAATTTGCTCAATATTCATTTCCAAAATTCAAATGCCGCAAAGTATTTAATAGCCACAATGCTAATTCTCTGAAGGAGTCACAAACAAATTCTAAGTTAATGTTGGGTATTACTTGAGACACCAAATCATTTGCAGAAGAATTGTCAGTTAAAAATGTAGAAAAGCGCCAGAATTAGAAAAAGAAATAGCCATTTTGCAGCCCCCAACTACATAATCAATACACACATGAGCACTAATGGATGCTAAAAGCATTGGCTGAAAGGCTGAAGGAAAAATAAAATAGTACCATACTATAGCTACTTGATTCAGAACTAGAGTGTGTGGCAGGATTTATCTTACCGTGTTCAATCTGTAAGCGAGCACTGGTGGCATAGTGGCATAGGGGTTAGGTGCTGGGGTGCTAACACCCAGGTCAGTCGTTCAAGACCACAGCTACTCTGAGGAAGAAGGATGACGCTCTCTGCTCCTGTGAGGTTTTATGTTCTCAGCACCCCCAGGGGCAGTTCTACTCCACCCTGTAGGGTGGCTCTGAGTTTGAATGCCCTTGATGACAATGAGGGTCTTTTTCATTCGCTCTGTGTGCGGGACAAATAATCCACGAAGGCGAACGGTATGAAGAAGACTTTGCCATCAGGATGGGAGGAAGGCACATCAGAAACCTCTGAGGTGCAGATAACCACCTTGCGCGCTAACGACAAGTGACAGAAAGCCTTTACTGTGAGGATCAGTGTGAATTACACCTGAATATCAAGAAAGGAAAAGTTCTCACAACTGTACCAATAAACAGCATGATAACTGCAGAGGAAATCGATGCTGTCAATGATTCCATTGCACTTGATGATTAATCAACATTCGTAGGAGCAGCAGTTGAGAAATCAAGGGACATAGTGCATTAGGCAAGGCTGTTGGGGTAGACCTCTTTGAAATTTAAAAGCAAAGGATAGCACTTTGATAACTAAGGTGCACCCGACCCAAGTCAAGGTCTTCTCACTGGCCTCATACAAAAGCTGGACAATAAAACAGGAAAACAGAAGGAGAGATTTCAAACTCTGGTGTTGGCAAAGAATATCGACTAGGCCATAGACTGCTGGAGGAACTAGCAGACCAGTCCTAGCAGAAATTCAATCAAAGACACCCACGCTTTGGCTCGCTTACTTGGGACGGGTCGCAAGGAAAGGGCAATCACTAGGAGAGGACATCAGTAGACCCTCGGTGACAATGAGGGAAACGCTCCCCCGCAGCAGAGACGATGTACTTGCGTATCCCATCCCGAACTTGGCGCCGGCTCGGGCAGCGTTTTGTCCTGATATCCAGAAGGTCAGTGTGAGTCAGAGTTGACTCAGCCACAGCTGACCACCAAAACAACAACATCATGTTACCTGCATGTTACTCAATTGGAAGGGAGAAAACAGCAAGCAAAACAAAGCCGTTGTCATTGAGTCGAGTGTGACTCATGGCAACCCGTGTACTTCAGGATCTTTCCCAAGTAGATAGCCTGACCACTGCTTTGAGGGGCCTCTGGGCGGAATCAAATGGTCAGCTTTTCCGTTAGTGGCCCAGTGCTTAACCCGGTGCGGCACTTACAGACTCTTGAAAACCAAACTGCAAACTCATTGCCATGCAGACTCCTGGGTCCATTCTGATTCATGGCACCCCATAGGGCGGGGTAGAACTATCCCTCTGGATTTCTGAGACTAACTCTTGATGGAGTAAAAATCCCCTTCTTTCTCCCCAGGAGCTCCTGATGGTTTCGAAGTGCTCTCCTTGCTGACCACAGCCCAAGGTGTAACCACAATGCCACCAGGGCAGAGACTCCTGAAAGAAGGAGAAAAATAGTACTACTGTATTGACAAATGATTTTTTTCTTGCCAGCATCTTACTGAAGTAATCAAATAGCATGTGGCTCTAGAGATAATGCAAAATCACTTATAGGATATTGATAAACAGACTTTACCTGAATCTAGGCAAGCCTTTTGCTAAAGTTCCCAGTGCATAGAAAATAAAAGGAATTAAGGAACAAGTTAGTAGCAGTATGGAGAATAAAGATAACTGATTCTTTCAAAAAGTTAGCCACAAAGATAAACAACATTAGGAGTACTGTTGTAAAATAAAAGACTTTAGATCCTGGTGAGATATAGCCAATTAATATGGCCCTTCTAGCCACAATTCCTTATGAGATGTATCCTGGTTCGAGACTCTATGCCAGTGACTGTGATTTCATTTTGGAGGGCACTCCCTACTGGAGGGCATTTGAGGGCATCCCAATGGCCAGGTTAGCGTGGGATGAAGACCTGACTGTAGTAAAGGATGTCAACCAAGTCTCCTTTGTTTCCTTGGGGGCTCTTTAAGACCACTGTATTAGAAGGTGTGACTTAAGACACACATGATCCTTCATTTTCCTGGGGGAGATGGTCAGCTAAAAGACAAATCACACCTCCAGCAAAGTCTACTCAGTATCTAAGAGTCATCTGGAACAGAGACCGTGGAAGAGTACATCCAAGATCTCTTACCTGAAGGGGTGGAGGCCACGGAGACAACGTGTACTATAGACTGTGGCATGGAGACTTGGAGGAGCAGCACAGTCTCAGGGTTACCTTTTCCTCGTCTGTCCTGAAACGATGGGGCTGTAAGAAAGAGAAACAGGCAGGTGGGCTTCCTGGTTTACAGAGGCGAAAAAACAAGGGACTATGAGGACTGGGGAGAAACTTGGTTGCTGGCTGAGAAGTGTTGCCTAAGACCAGGGGTGTCAAACGGGCGGTCCCTGGCATGGTTTTTTGTGGCCTGCGATGCTCTGAAATAAAATGAAAATAGAAAAAATTGTTATGAAGAGAATAGCGCTTAGGGGAGATCGAGGCAATACAGTACACACAGTTCCCTCGTTAACCCTTTAATCACTGAAGACGAGTGTACACGTACGTGGCCCAGTGCCTTTCCTGGGGGCCTGTGGACGTGTATAAACGCGCTGACTCAGTTCTGGCGACATTTGGAAGCGATATGTCTGGCACTCTCAGTGTCACGTAATGTAAACAGATTCCAACAGCAAAAAGGTTAAAAAGAGCACTCTGGGTTTTGCTGTTATGAATCAGACCTAGCGGCAGCGCTAGTTGACATTTTTAGAGGGAAGCCATTACGATTGTGCATCACGTTTGTCAGCTGTCCAACATTGTGTGTTTTTTATTAGTTACTTTGTTCTATTTTCCGGTCACAACATAAGAGGTAAGTGAAAACTAGTAGGAGGAAAGAGCTGGCAAGTTTCGGGTGAAAAGGAATAATTTTAGTTTTATAAATACATTACATAAATGTTTAAATAAAAGCAATTATATAGTGTTTTAATTATCCTATCCATATTCCTGAATCCTCACTTCAAAATAGAAATGTAACAACATTTGTAAATGTGATGTGGCCCGCGTGAACCTTGCCTGTTGCACCCAACGGCCCATGTTGTCGAGGAGTTCGATGCCCATGCTGTAGTCCACTGACTGAATCCCACCATCTACTGATCCTGGACTGGGGTAGCCTAGGAGCTTCCTTAATAAACCCCTTAATTGTGAATATTGTTTGTGAAGTGTGTGTGGCCACTGAAATGAATTCCAGAACCGACCAGAGAAGTACAGTGTCATGGCAGGAATAGGTGGAGTCCGAACAGGCTGAAGAAGGGTGGAGGGGGAGGCCTGTCTGGCCGCTGCTGTGGGACACTAGGGAGGACAGCTGTGTCCACCTCCACTGCTGGTTATTGCCCGTGGTGCAAAGCAAATTGCTATGTAAGTCATTCAGGAGATAACCGAGCAATTTGAATGTGTATTTCATGTAGAGATTTTTGGCTAATTATTTTAGGTATATTTTACATTGGGGAGTACCGGGGAATATCCTTATTAGGGGTGGTATACATAAAGTACTCAGAGGCAAAGTGACATAATGCCTGAAGTTGCTTTTATATGATTCCACAAAAACACATATATTACGCATAAATAAATATGTGGAGAACTAGAAGAGAAAAGGGGGAGAAAGTTATGAAAGTTCATATGACAGAAGTTTAACAATTGTTGGAATAGGTGGATGAATACATAGTTTCATTGTACTTTAACAACACTCCTTTAATTTTTTTAATAATAAAATTTTAATTTAAAAAATGCTAGGCTACTACCTTACAAATCCATCCAGCTAGACCAGAGGATGTACACTGGTACAGATAGGAACCAGAAACACAGGGAATCCAGGACAGATGATCCCTTCAGGACCAGTGGTGTGAGTGGCGATACCGGGAGGGTAGAGGAAGGGTGGGGTAGAAAGGGGGAACCGATTACAAGGATCTACATATAATCTCCTCCCTGGGGGACAGTCAACAGAAAAGTGAGTGAAGGGAGATGTCGGACAGTGTAAGACATGACAAAATAATACTAATTTATAAATTATCAAGGGTTCATGAGGGAGGAGGGAGTGGCGAGGGAGAGGAAAAACGAGGAGCTGATACCAAGGGCTCAAGTAGAAGGCAAATGTTTTGAGAATGATGATGGCAATATATGTACAAATGTGCTTGACACGATGGATGGATGGATGGATGGATGGATTGTGAAAGAGTTGTACGAGCCCCAATAAGATTATTTTCTTAAAAAAAGATTTCATATAGTGAGATGTCAGTATTCTAAAATTCATAAAGTCAATACAATTCTGATCCAAGTCCCAGCACAATTCTTTAAAGAAATGGAAAAACCAATCACCAACTTTTTATGGAAATGAAAGAAACCAGGATAAACAAAACACAACTAAAAAACAAAAACAAATTTGGGGGTATCTCACTCCCCAATTTCAAAACCTATTACGCAATCGTACTAATCAAAACAACTTGGAATTGATACAGCAATAGACATTAAGACCAATGGATTAGAACTGAGAACCCAGAAATACAGCCAAATACCTACAGATACCTAGCTTTTGATAAAAGACTAAAGCACATTAAGTAGGGAAAAGAGAGCCTTTTCAATCAATAACACTGGAAAAATTGGATCTCCACCTGCAAAAGAATGAAACAGGACTCATACCGCACACCATATTTTAGAAATGAACCCAAGATGGATTGAAGACCTAAATATAAACCCTAGAACCAAAATGATCACAAATGAAAAACAGGGACAAACTTCAGGGCCCTAATACAAGGCATACAGACACTACCAGACACAGAGAAAAATGCCCACACTACAGAAAACAAAATGGAGTACTGGGACCTTCGAAACACCTGACATTTATGTACACCAAAAGACTTCATCAAAAGAGTAAGAAGGGAACCCGAAAACTGTTTTTTTCCCCACAGATTGGGAAAAATATTTGGCAATTATCAGATAAAGGGGTAATTTCAAAAATCGATAGGGAACCGTGACACCGTAAAAAGAAAAACATAAATAATCCAATTTTTAAAAAAACAAAAAAACAGGCACAAGACAAGAACAGACAATTTACTAAAGATAACATGCAGGTGTCCGACAATCATATGAAGAAATTCTCATGATCGTTAGCTATAAAAAAAAATCAAAATAATGATGCAATACCACCTCACACCAAAATGCTTAATAACAACAGCAAAACCCAGAAAATAACCAATGCTGGAGAGGGTATGGAGCGATTGGCATGCTTGCACATCGCTGACGGAATAGCAGAATTGTGCAGCCACTCTGGTGCTTCCTGAAACAAAGGCAAGCAGAACTGTCTCATGGTCCTAAAATCTCTCTACCCCAAAGAAAGAAGAAACGAAGCAGGGACAGGTATACAGGCATCCATGTTTATTGCATCAAAGTAAAATCAAAACTGACTTCAACTTTTTTGCGACATACAAGCTAGTTTGAAATAAACAGAAAAACTTTTTAACAGTGTTAATTTTAAAATTTAAGATGCAATAAAAAGAGGTTTTATCAGCTAAGTTATTCATAATGCACACTTCTTGAAACCAATGAATTAGCTTAAACCCACTACCACTGAGTCGATTCCTACTCAGAGTGACCCTGTATAGGCTTTCTGAGACTGTAAATGTTTCCCAGAACTCACAGCCTCACCCTTCTCTCAAGGAGCAGCTGGTGGATTTGCACTACCAGCCTTCGGATAGGAATGCAACCCCTAGCCCACAAATCAGTACTCCTCAAAGAAGTGCTGGATGTCTAATGTGTACTCAAATTCTATTTTCTACTCTGCTACCCCAACTTCAGATAGAGCAAACAAACAAACAAAACTCGCTCTCACGGAGTCGCTGCCAACTCAGAGCAGTCCTGGAGGGCAGGGACAACTGCCCCTGTGGGTTTTGAGACTGAAACTCCAAAGAAAACCAGACTAGAAAGTTCCATATTTCTCCCCCTGAGTGGCTGGTGCTTTTGAACTGCCGACCTTGCGAGCCACAGCACAACCACTAAGCCACCAGGGCTCCTCAACCTCAGATTAGAACAAATGAAATCCTGCAGTTTAGATTTTTCTAAATTAATTTTTAATTTGCATTTTCCATGAGCTTCTTGAAACCACCTCGTCGAAGCAGACATACTGCATTGGGCAAATCCGCAGCACAAGACCTCCGGATAAAGAGGTGAATAATTGATGCACCTGAGTTAAGGTGCTGGTGAAGAAAATTTAAAGTATGATGGAGTGCCAGAAGCTCAATCAAATCTGTCAAGGGAGAAGTCCCGCCAGAGGCTCCTTAGAAGCGAGGATGATGAGACTTTGGGCTCATTATCAGAAGATACCAGTGCTGGAAAAAGATAGCATGCTTGGTAAAGTAGAGGGTCTTCCACAAAGAGGAAGACCCTGGAGGAGATGGACTGACAGCGTGGTTGGAACACTGGGCTCCAAGGTGACAATTAGGAAGATAACTCAGCATCACTTGGTATGTCACTCTGTAGTGCTTGGTATCGCTGTGACTTGGAACCTACTTAGCAGCACCTAACCACAGTACAGACACAGCACGCAGTCCGGACTGGGTTTTCACAACTGAGCTTTAACCAAGGCAGTGGTTACTACATAATCACTGGTACTATGCAGGCGTCCTCAAACTACGGCCTGCCGCGGGCCACATGCGGCCCGCCGAGGACATTTGTCCTGCCCGCTGGGTGTTTTTGCTCCATTTGTTTTTTTACTTCAAAATAAGATGTGTGCAGTGTGCATAGGAATTTGTTCATAGTTTGTTTTTAAACGATAGTCTGGCCTTCCAACGGGTCTGAGGGACAGTGAACTGGCCCCCTGTTTAAAATGTTTGAGGACCCCTGACTTCAAGGGAGTTGAAAAAAAGATGTGGAAGTTTTCATGGCCATGAGTATTTATTTGCTGAATGACTAGCCATCTTACGTATGTTGACTCTCAGCACCTGATTCCACGAACATCCTGAAAAGGTTCAGGTGATTACTGAAGCAAGGGCTGACAATTTTTCCTGGGCTGCTATTGGCCACCTGAAAGGGGCATATCTTTAACTCACCATTCAGATTCCTCACTGTTAAGGTCCTTTAAGGAGTCTCCTGACCGTCTGTATTTTTTCTAAACTTCATTGAGGCTCCACCTAGTTTCTTTGTGAATCTTAGTATTTCTGTCCAGTTAAGCCAGCTATACAACAACACAAGAAACAAAGTAGAAATTACAAATGAACAGCTCATAAATCTAATGGCAAACATCACTTGCATACTGGAGACAGCGCTTACATTCACAAGGGAAGAAACATATAATGCGAAAGCTTCATGGCTGACTCTGGTTGTAGTTTGCCCCTTGATCCTTTAGGATCAATGACATACTAAGAGGCTCTTGTGCTGTCTTCGGCTTTTCCAGCGTTCGGAGTTACTATTTGTGCCCATGACCAGAGCAATGAAAACAAGTCTTTTTTCTCCCAAACACTAGTAGCCTCAGTGCAAGCCCCTCCAGACTTCCTTCTCAATGACCTTAGCAGCGACCTTAACTTATTCTAGTTCTTGCAGCTCATTTTATGTGAATTTCTGTTCGTTAATGGTGAACTGAGACTACACAATTCAGAAAAACCTCATTTGTGCAGAATTTCATTTCTAGCGTGGTGACTTTTCATTATTGTAATATCACTGTTTTCCTTATTAGCCTCTTTTCTTATACCTGGCATATTGAAGGAGTCGCTTCATCTGAAATCAAGAGGGTTCTAGCCTTATGTTTCCATCAGTTTATCAAATCTCAGAAGATAGCTCATTTCCATCGCTCTACATCATGCCAAAGCTAAAGTCGTTTTTTCAGCCTAATAGCTACACTGCATTGTTGGGTTGGCATCAGCCTGTCTTCTGCAGAGCTTCATTCACTTGACTGGCTCGCCTTTCAACAGTTCACCATAATGTGTTATGGCGGCCGGCTGATTTCTTTATATAGTCAAATCCTTCTTCAAAGAACTTGAATCTCATCTGGTGGATTCCTTCTGGCTTGGAAACCTCTTAAGCACAGTACGGTTGTGAATATGTGGGAAGCCTTTTCCGTGCCATGCATATAAAAGGCCGTTAATTGGTGTTCTCAATGATGATGATGATTGCTGGGGCCGTTAGCTGTGAGTGACTAAGGGTCCATTGGTGTCATTGACTGTCAATGAGGACCACAAGCTTAGTTCACAGACACATGGGCTACCAAATCATTGTCAGAGCCCTGGAGGGAGGGAAGGAGGAAGGGAGGGAGGTACTCAAACAAATAAACCTCACTGCTGACTCATAGTGACCCTATAGTACGGTGTAGAACTACCCCTGTGGGCGTCTGAGACTACAACTCTTCATTGGAGTAGAAAGCCTCACCTTTCTCCCGATGGGACTAGAAAGTCCTGTCTTTCTCTCATGAAGCAGTGGGTGGTTTCAATGCATAACCACTAGGCCACCAGGGCCCTAAATCTGTACTATTTAAGACATGATGAAAAAGAAAGCCCTACCCACAAACTTTTTTCATGGGAAAGAAAGTCTACATAAATCATTAAAAAAATGGATGGCGTGGGGAAGGGAGGTGGCCAGTAGGGAGGCATAACATTAGTGGTCAATCGTAAAAGCAGCCAGCCTTTGGCTCCAATTTGGAATGTCTGGATTCTGGGCATGCTTGTGTGTTGGATGAGCAAGGGGGCCTTTCGCCAGTAAACCACAGCAGCTTCACCACTTCTCTGTCAGTGTGTGGTACTGTAGTGGCTTGTGTGTTGTATAGTGCTGGAAGCTATGCCACCGATATGTCAATAGCAGAAGGATCACCCATGAAGGGTAGAGTTCAGTGGCACTAATACAGACTAGACAGGAACATGATGATCTACTTCTGGGGGGGGCGGAGGGGGGGAACTGGCTAGTGAAAGCCGTTGAGTGGAATGGAACATTGTCTGTCTGAGACAGTGTCAGAAGATTAACTCCTCCATTGGAAGCATCTCCCTGTCCCACTCCAACCACAAATAAAACAAAACTTCCTGTCATTGAGTCAATTCCAACTCAGGGTGACCCTATAGGATAGAGTAGAATTTCCCCTGTGGCGTTCCAAGACTATAACTCTTTATGGGAGTAGAAAGTCCCATCTTTCTCCCTTGGAGCAGCTGGTGGTTTCAAACTGTTGACCTTGAGGTCAGCAGCCCAACACATATCCACAATGACACTAGGATCGAAAAACACTCAAAATACAACTGGCGAAGAGCTGCCTTCTCAATGGAATCTATCTTGATATGAATGGAGCAAAGCTTTAAGAATCTTCATTCACTGATGCAGCGTAACTCAAAATTAAAAGAAGCTGCTGCAAACAGCTGTTAATAATTGAAATAGGAAATGTACAAAATAGAATCTAAAAAATTGGAAGTCATGTAAAATTAAAAGGGGTGCACAAAGATTGATGTCCTGAAATGAACTGTTGTATGGGCATTTTGAATTGGGTAATCTTCGGGTCTACTTTATGGGAATGATAAATTGAAGTAGAATAATAGCACATTCATCATCAAAAAGAACATTTCAAGATCTATACTGAAAGATAATACTGTCAGTGATAGGATAATATCCATACACCTACAAAGACCAGTTAAGATGACTATTGTTAAAAATTTATATAACAGCCACTAATGCCAAAGATGAGACTATTGAAGAGTTTTGCCAATTTCTGAAGTCTGAAATGGAGTAAGCAAGCGTTTAGGATGCATTGATCATTTCTGGTGGTTGGACGTCAAAAGATGGAAACAAAGAGGAAGGATTATTAGTTCTGAAAAATGACCTTGGACGTAAAAATGACACTGAGGATCACACAAATGAATTTTGCAAGACCAATGATTTATTCATTGAAAATTCCTATTTTCAACAACATAAATGATAACTATGCATGTGGATCTTACTGTATTGACTACATCTATGAAAAGAGAAGATGGGGAAGTTCAATATCATCAGTCAAAACAAGGCCTGGGACCAACTGAAGAATAGATAATTAATCATTCTTATGCAAATTCATGTAGAAGCCCTCCCCCCTCAAATTAAAATACATCTGTGAACGTCAAAGTGTGATTTGAGTATATCTGCCTGAATTCAGAGACCGTCTTACGAGTAGACTTGTCACATTGAACAGTAATGACTAAAGACCAGGTGGGTCGTGGGATGGCAGCAAGGGCATCAGACATGAAGAAGCAAAAGGTCCCTATAACAAGGGAGAAAGAAGAAGCCCAAATGGGTGTTAGAAGAGACTCTGAGAAAGGAAAAGAGAGAATTGAACAAAAGATTTCAAAGGGTGACTCAAAAGGCGTTGTTGGTTTTTAAGTCATTTTATTGGGGACTCTTACAGACAACAATCCATAAATCAATTCTATCCAACTAACTTGTACAGATGTTGCCATCATCATTTTCAAAACATTTTCTTTCTACTTGAGCCCTTTGATATCATCTCCTCTTTATTCCCTCCCTCCCCTCCCTGACCACCCTCGTGAATGCTTAATAAATTATATGTACCATTGTGTATTTTTGTTTCATATCTTACACCATCCGATGTATTCCCTCACCCACATTTAGGTTATCCATCCCCTCCAGGGGGTTATACATCCATTATTGCTATCAGTTTCCCCTTCCCCTCCCATACCTCCTGGAATCTTTACTCCCATTACTGTTGCTGAGGGGTTTATCGCTCCTGGATTCTGTGTGTTGAAAGTTTTTATCTGTACCAATGTACATATGCCAGTCTAGCAGGATTTGCGAGGTAGAACTGGTGCCATGACAGTGCAGGAAGGAAGCATTAAAGAACCAGAGAAATGTTTATGTTCTGTTGGTGCTATACGGCACCCTGGATGAATCGTTCTTTCCATGTGTCCCTTCTGTGAGAGAATGTCTGATTGTCAACAGATGGTCTTTGGGTCTCCACTCTGACCCCTCTCCACATCAATATAATTGTTTGGCTTTGATCATCTGATATCTGATCCTGTCAACATCTCATGATCACACAGGCTGGTGTGCTTCTTCCATGTGGGTTTTGTTGCTTCCCTGTTAGATGGAAGAAGACAAAGTATTATGATGAAATATGCAAAGACCTGGAGCTTGAAAACCAAAAGGGAATAACACACCGAGCATTTCTCAAATTGAAAGAACTGAAGAAAAATTCAAGCCTTGAGGTGTAATAATGAAGGAAGTTATGGGAAAACGATTAAACAATGTAGGAAGCATCAAGGGAAAATTCAAGGAATACACAGTCACTGTACCAAAAGGAATTGAGTAGATTTCCAACTGTTTTAGGAGGGTAGAATATGATCAAGAGCCAATGGTACTGAAGGAAGAAGTCCAGGCTGCACTGAGGGGATTGGCAAAAAACAAGGCTCCAGGAATTTATGGAATAAATTATCAACTGAAATTTTCTTTTATTTTTAAATTCAGCATTTTTTAATTGGCATATAATCCATATAGCATACAGTTCAGTAGTTCAATCCCATTAAGAAGGGTTGTCCCACAGTTTTAGAACATGTTCTTCAATTTGTACTCATCATTATTAGCCTCCCATTTCCTACACCCTCCCCTGCCATATCCACAAGGAACCATTAGTCCAGTTACTGGCTCAATATATTTACCCATCCTGGATTTCATAGAAAACATTAAAAAGTAAACAAATAACAACAAAAACTAACAAGAATAACAAAGAAAAACATAAAAACCAATAAAAAAGCAGAAAATATTAAAACCTAGGGCAAAATTAAATGAATCATACGGAAGATCAAATGATAGCAGACTAACTTTTAACCTAGCTGCCTCTGCAGCAGTCCACTTCCCATTGCACTCTGCATGTTAGAAAGGCTATTATATACCTGGTACATGGTCAGAGGGGATTCCTTGGGGGTTAATCCACATGTATTTCCCCTTCATTCTATTATTATTTTTAATTGAATCAGCTTTAAAATGTGTCTAAGGGTGAACCCAATGATAAGATAGTACATTTTAACCCGACTACATGTGCCATAATTGACTTTACAATGTTCTCTGACTGTCAGCAGGGCTAATCACATCCCTTTACGATGATTGAAGAGAGGCTGAATCCATGTGTACACTCTGAAAATAGATTTTGGGCTTCCACTGACATGCATAACCTTCTGCAAACCAGGTATTCACGATTTAAGCTCTGATGCCATTCCCTCCTTTAGATTTGGATTATATTACTTTTAATCCTAGGATCATACAGGCTGGTATGCTTCTTCAACCTAGACTTAGTGGAAGCCTCACTTAGATGGGTGCTTGTTTGAAAACAAGCCTTTAAGACCCCAG
>NW_022109768.1:4111856-4122823 GCF_000313985.2 Echinops telfairi | reverse complement strand
TGTGGCTCTTCAACAGGAAGGTGAAGCCAAGAGAGGAGCTCTTCATAGGTCTTAGCAAGTCTCCCTGTGGCTGGTCAACAGGAAGACGAAGGTAGAGAAGGAGTGGAAGTTTCCAGAATCCTTGTGAGAAGGTCACGCCCACTGGGAGGCATCATCAAGCTCTGGCCTGATTGACAGGCTAAACTCCACCCCTTCACTCTTAATAGCCTCAAGTTGACAGGAGATTATGTGACTACCACAAACACATACTGGAGAACAAAGAAGTACAGTCAGAATGCTCTTAGAAATGATACTGCCTGCAGGCGGGAGGGAAAAAATGAGGAGCTGTTACCAAGGGATCAAGTAGGAATAAATGTTTTGAAAAGGATGATGGCAACATAGATACAAATGTACTTGACACAATGGATGTATGGATTGCTAGAATAACCGTAGTAGCCCCCAATGAAATGATTAAAAATTTGAAAAATGACAATGACAAGACACGGCTTCACAACTTTGGACATGCTATCAGGAAGGATCAGTCTCTGGAGAAGGACGTCTGACTTGGGAACGTGGGCAATAAGCAGAAAAGAAAGAGCCCCTCGGGGAAATGGATTGACACTGGCTGACAGTGTGCTCCAACAAAGCATCCGTCGTGAGGATGTTGGAAGACGAAGCATTGTTTTACAGAGAGTGGGCAGCCACATAGCTGTATACAAAACCTTTAAAATCTTAAACGTTTCATCTTTATAAGCTTTTAATCTAATGCTGTCCCCCCCCCACCACCACGCATGAATACACTGGTCTCAGACAGAGTCCAACACAGACAGTTCGAGCCTTTCTTTCCCTCCGCAATGAAGTATATTAGGGCAGAGTCAAAGAGGGAGAATTCCTCTAGATTCCGGGTCATCCGTGAGCAATAGTTAATGAGAAGGTTCAGCAGTTTAATACATATCCTTTATTTCAAACTGGAGGTCAACCAGAGTGCTGCAAATTGTTAGAAAGAAAAAAAGTAACGACTGGTTACCTAGCTGCTTATGTGTGGGGGGTGTGACTTAAAGACCATGGGTGTTTCAAGGTCACCCAATGAAGCCGTAGATAGGGGCGCGGAGGGGGCGGGTAAGGGAGGGTGGGAGATGGCATTTTGGAATTTGAAAGCGATTCTTCTACATCAGGCCTTGACTGCAGTATCCACTGTCAGGCAGAAGCGGGAGTGAGCAGGGCAGTGGGCTGGGAGACAGAGCTGGTGAGTACACTCCAAGGATACTACGAGGGGCCAGACCCCCTTCACCTTCCTCCTCCTCCCCTTTGGTGGCCTTCAGGCCCAGGTGCAGATAACTCTGAACGCTGTTGCTTAGCTCTGGACCTGCAGACAACAAAGTGACCGTGGAAATTCCCCAGCTACATCCTGGCCCCAGACCCGGGCTATAAAACGCTCCACCTCTCACCTGGACAGCATGACTTCCTGGGGCCCCCACTGGGAGCCTGTGAACCTCACCTGGGAGCTCAGGATGCTCCAATCCTTTTCTCTGCTCTCCCTTCCCTCCCCGGAGCTCTGAAATCAACCCTTGAAACGGTTTTCTACCTTTGCCTTCTTTCTTTCTTTCTGTCACCAAATCAACCTCACATCCACGGTTGCTTCCTGACGAAGAAATAGTCATTATGACAAGGGAGACACACACATGGCAAAGGAGAAAACAGATGATGCATCTTCATTGATTATCCTAGAGCTATGACTTTTCTTAAAAATAAGAATCTGGGAATGCTTTATCATCTCCCCTTGAATGACTCCTCTTGTGCCCCATACTCTGCTATCTCTGATCCAGGCTTCAAATTTAACAACAACAAACCCGTTGCCCTCTGGTCCCTGTAAGACGGACCAGACCTGCCCTCATGGAGTTTCCATGGCTGGCAAGCAGAAGCGGGCCAGGCTGCCTCATATTTCTGTGTGGAGCGGCTGCTGGGTCCAAATTAGCTGAGCAATGAATCACTGAGCTCCGTGACCGACGACTGTCTCGATGATTGCTGGACTCAGCTCACCACACGGGACAAAGGTCTTTGAGTCCCTGAATGTCTTCTGGACATGCTGCACCAGGAGCATGGGGGTCACCAGGAGCATGGGGGTCACCATGAGCATGGCGGCCCCCTTTTTATGAGTTCCTGATCTTGGGGCTGCTGGGGGGCCACTCCTTCCCCTGCTCTCCCTTTTGGTGGACCAACTGTAACCCCATGATGCCCAGCGGCCCTCGGAAATTAGTTACTTTACTGAGACAAACTGCGATCAAAAAATAAATAAAAGCAAGCTAAAATGGTCAACTCTTTTATAAGTGTGGAGGGGCAACATGCCATCATGAGAGGGAATAGTGTTTTCTCTACATTTCCCTTTTCCCGCCACCTTGCAAAATGATCCATGTGACTTCTGGACATCACACGTGGGGTAAATAAGATCCTCAGGGAGTGCATTTTAGAGTCTCTTTCGCAGGGAGATTGCCTTATTTCTCCTGAAGCCATTTCCAGCATAAAAATGTTCCAGTTTACAGTACCACTTCATGCCCTGAGTTTAATTGTAAGCTAGCCCAGCAACCTCCTGCCCCCATCCCCATCCCAGGCACCCCATTCCCACAGCCCATCAATCACGCCACAGGAACCAACCACATCCACTGCCCTGGAGATGACTCAGCTCACAGCAACCTGCTCCATTGGATTTCCAAGGCTGTTCATCTTTTTGGAGCAGACAGCCGCGGACCACCCTGAGTGCAGGGCACCCCACAGGAAGCACAACCCAAATCCCAAATCTGGGAACTCAGAACTTCCTTTAGCTGCGGCAATGTGTGGTGAGGAGGGAGCCTTGGCTTGAGAAAATCAGCTTGGTTGTAGAAAAGACGAACTCTAAATATAAATGAATGTCCTCGTTTTTAGCCCAGTCCTGAGAAATCTCCAAGAATAGAATCCCTTCTGCAGGTAAGTCGTGCTCTACTTGTATTTTTGTATCTAATATACAACTGACTATTTCATACATGAAAGTTGACCAGATGCTCCAAAAGACTAGATAAAAGGAACTCAGAGCTAAGAGGAGGATGTTTCTCATTCATTTAAAAACACAAATGCTAGAAGCTTAGAGCTACCTCTTGGAGTTGGGGTGAATACAGGACCCCCCGCAGTTCAGTAGGGGGCCAGCAAATGAGGCACTCCTGAAAAGGGAAGTCCAGGCTTTAACCCCCATAGACCTCCAGGGTTGGTCTGCTCGGCCAACAAAGACATGCAAATGACAGCTAATTGTGATGCGGAGTGTTTTCTTAGGGTTCTCCTTTGTGGAAAGCCAGTCAAAATTTGAATGATAGCATTTCCTCCAGAAAAGCTTACTCCTTTCTCTCTCTCTTTCTCTTCAATTGAATGACTCCTATAAATTTGGCTTGAGAAATAGTGAGATACTGATTATGTTAGGCCATTGTGTTATTTGCTCTCATACCCAAGTATTTCGTTTCAGATTAAAAATAGAAGCCGAGTGCAAAGAGATTCTTCCTAGCTGGCCCATTAAATTAAGTGTATGCCCCCGACTCAAGGGAAGCAAAATGGGCTTTGCAAGTTGCTCTGTCATCAGCGTGTCCTTTTGGCCACCTTTATAGGCCCTGCAAAGGCTTGCCTAGGACATGCCCACAGTAGTTTCCCAGGGACACACACACACACACACACACACACACACACACTCACCACTACAGATCTTGTTGATTCATTGGGTTTGTTTGGAGACTCCCTATTCCCTGTGTATTACCGTCTCAAATTACTGTTTACCCTTCGAACTTCTTAGCAGGGTAAACCGTTTGAAAACAGTTCAAAGCAGTAGCCAACACAATTGGCCTCTGACATCCGTTTTCTTTCCATCCTTCTGGTGGAGACAGGGTGGCTCTGGGTGGGAAGATTTTCAGACCTGGAGTTCGCAGGTTCTGATGAAGAGGATCAGCAATGGTGAGAAGCAAGGGGCTCTCCCGTGAGGTTTCCAAGTGGGGCTTCCCCACTGACGGTTCGACAGTTATCAACAGCCAGACCCTTTAGTGGTAACTAGCACCAACCCCTTCTCTAGGCACTGAATCAACTGGAAACTAAAAAGAGACCTAACTGAAGGTTTTTTGAAGTGGAAACTCAGCGATGGGTCTTTTGCCTGTCTGTCCTCTCCCTTCCCCTGGCTCCCAGCCTCCCCCCGCCCCCCTACCCAGATACCCATGTGTACACATATCATAGCCACCCTGTGGGGCAGGGTAGAATTGCCTCTGTGGGTTTCTGAGACTGAAACTTCTTGGGGAGTAGGAAGCCTCATCCTTCCCCTGACACAACACATTCATTAAAAAAGAGAAAATAGGCAATTTGCCCTAAGGAAACATAGGCAGCCTAGGACAAAGGACGCCGGTGTCTGATTGCCTCGTTGTCCGTGCTCTGGGACAGTTGTCTTTGCTTTGGCAAACCTCCAACTATATTGACAAGTCCCTGTGTTTACTTCTGACCAGGGAAGTGCACTCAATGCTGCCTTGGGTATTACCATCACGTGTTAAAGGCATTTTCTATTTTAAACTTTTGGAAATCACCCCTTAGCATCTGGAGGGGAGGGGGGGATAGTTTCTTCCTCCTAATGATCAGAGCTTAGTCATTATTTGCTATATTCAAAGGCAATTTATTACAACAATTCCCATAGTCCAGAAAAATAAAACATCATTTTGGTGGTTGAAAAATAGCTTGAAAAATTCACCGAGAAGGGAGACGTCAGACAGGGCAAGATATGACAAAATAATAATTTATAAATTATCAAGGGCTCATGAGGGAGGGGGAGGCGGGGAGGGAGGGGAAAAATGAGGACCTAATGCCGGGGGCTTAAGTGGAGAGGAAATGTTTTGAGAATGATGAGGGCAATGAATGTACAAATGCGCTTTACAAAACAAATGATGTATGTATGGATTGTGATAAGAGTTGTATGAGCCCCTAATAAAATGACTTTTTTTAAAAAGAAAAGAAAAAGAAAAATTCACCGAACATTTGCCTTTTTCCAATGAGGCTTTTGATATACATTTATATCGACGTAAATTGATATTGATAGTGATTCTGGTGCTTGGGTTTTACACACAGACCGTGCCATTTCTCCTAGGAGTGGCTCTTAGAAGGATTGGCGAGTCTTTGCTCTCCTCAAGAGTTGGCGGACTGACTTTCTTCCTGCAGGTTCCAATTTTAAGAGACAAAGACACAGCTCTAAATAAACCTATGTAAAATGGTACACTGAACAACTGGTCTCAGCATAGCTGATCTTTACCAAGAGTAAAGAGTAAGGAAATCTCAGTTTGTATCACAGAAACAGAGGGGGTGGGGGAGTGGAGAGAGACAGACAGATTTACAGCCTCCATCCTCTGTTAAAGGAGATTCCGTTTTCTGTCCATCCTGGTTTCTTAAAGGGCCCAGGAAGCCAGCTTAGTGGCTTCTAAAGCCACGTATTCTAAAGAATACGATTGGACATATTCTTTAAGCAAACTTCACACCGAAGGGCAAGGTATCCCTTAGACTAAATGGATCTTGACATTGGATTCCTTTTAGATGAAAGGCTTTGCTTAGTGGCTCTGGGTGACTTCTAACACAAAATGCTCGCTATGGGAGAAATGAACCGCTTCTGTGGGTTGACGAGGTCAAAGTAAGAAGAAAGAAGATGAATGGAGTGAAGGGGACAGGGCCAGCCAGGACAGGCTGGGAAGACGGGAGAGCAAGCCGCACTGGGAGGGAGACCGGCCTGGTGCTGGCCTACCGCCTGCGCCACACTAAGTCACACTTTCTCTGACAAGTGTGTCCTGGTTGGTGAGAACTGGCTGCATTGCCCACTGCTCAAGAGTCCCTGCAGCAGCCATTGCAAGCAAACCCTGCACTGCAGGGGCCAGTCTAACTGAGGACATCTTTGAGGAGCCAGCCCAGCCTTCCTCATGGACTGAGAGGTGCTCCCACTTGGGGGATACAGAGGTTAAATCACAGGGACAGACCAGGTGAGATAAGGATGTGGTTAATCATCAGGATATTAATGGGATAAGAAAAAAGTGTCCTCTCTATTTGCAACCTGATGTCCTGGCGTGCTAAACATGGTTTGTGCTTGACCACGAACTAAAGATCTGCAGTTTGAACGCAGGCACACAGCGGTGCTGAGACAGTCCTACTGCTGGTGTGATCTTGGAAGGTCGCGGTTAAGAAAACACTCTGGCCCGTGGCTAGCCTGACACACGGGGTTGCCATGGGTAGCAACCTGCAACGGGTTGGGCTTTTTGTTGTGCTTGTGTTGTTCCCCAGATTTTCAGGCTGAGAGTCAGCCTAAAAAGACAGCAACTCTATTTGAGAACTGTGCTCTGCTTCAAACACATGAAGGTGCTCGTGGCAGAAGATAAGAGTCCAACTAGGCATGACATGTGCAGAGGCAGCCATGGAGAAATGGAGAGAGAGATAAGAGGCAGGAGGTATCCAACTTGACAGACTGAAGCAGGGGGCCTCGAACTACGGCCCGCGGGCCACATGTGGCCCACCGAGGACATTTATCCGGCCCGCCAGGTGTTTTTGTCCCATTTGTTTTTTTTTCTTCAAAATAAGATATGTGCAGTGTGCATGGGAGTTTAAGAATCCCATCATTTTCCACGGGGCTCCTATGTGGAGTCAGACAAGGTGTCCTATAGGTAAGTACTGTGTTGAAATCAGACTTAGAAGATGGAATTTGACAGCCCACCACTCATCTGTCAGCTTGTGGTACTGCGGTTCACTGCATGTTGTTGTGACACTGGCATTTCAAACCCCAGCAGGGTCACCAGGAGGGACAGATTTAGTAAAAGTTCGCGACTCAGAGGAAATAAGCGATCTGTCCCAAGAAAGCTACCTGACGAACTGACTGGACGAGACCCATGTTTGTGCCCATTTCAAAAGAGCTGACCCGACACCATTCATAAGTTATCAATGCAAGTAACATTTTGTGGAAGATCATTTTAAAAGTAATTGCACTAATACATTGACAGAGAACTGCCAGAAACCCAAGCCAGATTTACAAGGGTTATCATTGCGGTTGCAGATATTGGTGGAAAGGCAGGGTACCAGAAAGATGTCTACTTGGCTTTTGTGGACTGTGTGAATCATCACACATTGCAGATAACATTATGAAGAATGGAAATTCCAGACCACTGCATTGCGTCATTGTACACATGTGCCACCTGTACATAGACCAAGAAGCAGTAGCTCACAGACCAAGAGGATTCTGAATCATTTGAAATCAGGAAAGGTGTGTGTCGGGGCTGTATCCTTTTGCCATTCTTGTTCAATCTCTGTGCTGATGAGAATGAATGTGGCATCAGACGTGAGGAAACCGTTTCAACAACATCTGGTATGCAGATGATGCTAACTTCCCTGTGAAAGGGAAGAGGGCTTGGAGCACTTGCTGCTGATCAAAGACTGCAGCTCAATGCAAAGATAACAAAAATCCACACAATGGGACCAATAAACACCATCATGATAAATGGAGAAAAGATTGAAGTCTAAGGGATTTCATTTGACTTCCATCCACAAGCAGTGCTCATGGAAGCAGCCATCGAGAAACCAAAGGGTGCATTGTACGGGGCTGCAAGAGAAGATGAGGTTTTCTACGCCTGTTCGAGAGTTAGGTCTTGGACACCTATCCTACAGGGTCACTATGAGTTCGAATCAACTCGATGGCGGTAAAATTGCACTGGGCAAAAGTGCTGCCAAAGATCCCTTTAAAATGCTAAGGAGCAAAAGTGGACTAAGGTACACCTGACCCAAGCCAAGGTATTTCCAATTGCCTTGTATGCATGTGAAAGTTAGGCAAGCAAGAAAATGGATGCATGTGACACCAGATGATGTAACTACCACAGGCGCAAATACAACAACTGTGAGGATGGCACGGTACCCTCTGTTGTAACCAGGGTCACTGTGAGTCGGATGATGGCATCTAGCAGCAGCAATAACGGGAGAGAAAAGAACCAAAGGGAAAAGCTGGGGTTTCATATTTAAAGTACCAGATCACAGGTAAGGGGGAGAGGGGTGCACTTCTGTCCTAGGACGGCCCCAGCAAAGTGCCGTGAGCTGGATGACTCCCAAGAATTTATTGTCCTCCTGTTCTAGAAGGCAAAACTGAGGTTATCCTCTGTGCTGATTCTGTGGGAGAATCTGTTCCAGGTCTCTCGCTCTCGCTCTCGCTCTCGCTCTCCCCTGGCTCTTGGTGATGGCCAGTGATCCCTGGCCTTCCTTGGCCTGCAGATCACATGACATGGCCTTTGTCTTCATCTGGTCATCTTCCCTTTGTGTCTCTACCCTTCTGTTTCCTCTGTTTTATAAGGGCACCGTTCATATTGCTTGAGGGCATACCCTGCTCCAGTCTGATCTCATGATACCTGGTAACATTTAAAAACCATTTGATTGTATTTTATTGTATTTTTGGTAAAACTAAACATAGCACAGCAACTGCCACTTATCTGTCAATTTGTCATACTCTGGTGGCTCATGTGTTGCTGTGATACTAGACGCTGTGTCACTGGTATTTTCAATACCAGTTGGATGATATTTTACCCAACATGAACAGGTTTCAGCAGAGCTTACAGACTAAGAACAGACTACAAAAAGGAAGAATAGGCTGTCTACTTCTGAAGAATTAGTCAATAAAATCATTATGAATAGCAGCAGAGGAACATTGTCAGATGCTGGAAACTTCATGAATACCAGCCGAGCCTTGTTAGAGATAGTGCCAGAAGATGAGCCCCTCAGCTTAAAACCTTTTCAAACATATTCAAAATGTGACTGAGGAAGAGCTGCTTTCTCAAAATAGAGTTGACCATAATGACGTGGACAGAATAAAGCCTGCAAGAGAAAGGCTTCGGGAACTTTCGTTTGCTGATGGGGCATGACTCAAACTGAGAAGAAGGCAGCAAGCAGCTGTTCAGACTTGGAACTTGGAATGTATGAAGTAAGAATCTAGGAAAACTGGAAGTCGTCAAAAATGAAAGGAATGCATAAAGATTGATAGATAACCCAGGCGTTAGAGAGCACAAATGGGTTGGTACTGGCCATTTTGAGTCATGCAGTCAGTCATATAGTTTACTATGCCAGGAAAGAGATTCAGGGGTTTTAGTCACTGTCAAAAAGGACTTATCAAGAACTATCTTGAAGTAAAATGTTATCTGTGACAGGATAATATCTACCCAAAATACAAGGAAATCCAGTCAATATAAATTTGAATACTAGTATCCAAATTTATACGTCGCACACTAAAGTTAGTGATCAAGAAATTGAACAAATTTACCAATGTTTTCAGTCTGAAATTGATCAAACATACATGCAATCAAGATGCATTGTTATTTATTGGTGATTGGATGCAAAAGCTGGAAGCAAAGAGGAAGGAACAGTAGTTGGAAAACATGGCCTTGGTGATAGAGGTGAAGCAGGAGATTGTACGATAGCATGTTGAAAGACCTATGACTTCTTCATCACAAGTACCTTTTTCAAACAACCTAGAAAGTCATTATACAGGTAGACTTCTTTAGCTGGAAAACACGGAAATCAAATTGACTATATCACTCGGAATAGACCATGGAGAAACTCAATATCAGCAGCTTCAACGACGCTGGGCTGACTGTGAATCCGACCATCAATTGCTCATAAGTAAGTTCAGGTTGAAGTTGAAGAAAATTAAAACAAGTCCATAGGAGCCAAAATACAACTTTTCAAGAGTATCTCAAGATATAGATTTGATACAATGAACATGAATGATAGAAGACGATGACTGGTGGGATGCCATCAAGAATATTGTATATGAAAAAAGCAAAACGTCATTAAAAAGATGGGAAAGAAAGAAAAGATCAAAGTGGATGTCAGAACAGACTCTGAAACTTGCTCTTAATTAGAGAGTCATTAAGGTAAATGGAGGCGCCCTGGTGGTGAACTGGCTACACAGTGAACTGCGAACTGCAAGGTCAGCAGTTTAAAACCACTAGCTTCTCCTCAAGAGTAAGAGGGGACTTTCTACTCCCATCCAGAATTATAGCTTCAGAAACTCACAGGGCTGTTAGTTCATGCATGTCTTCTAGGGCAGCTATAAGTTGACATTTACTCAATGGCAGGGAGTGAAGGCAAGTGGAAGAAATGAAGTCAAAGAGCTGAACAGAACATTTCAAAGGGCAGCTCAAGAAGAGAAAGGCAAATATTATAATGAAATGTGCACAGATCTAGAGTTCAGAAACTCAAAAGGAAAAACATGCTCAGCAGATCATAAACTGAAAGAACTTGAAGAAAAAAAGCCAAGCCTCAAGTTGAAATATTGAAAGATACTATGGGCAAAATATTGAATGTTGCAAGAAGCATCCAAAAAAGATGGAAAGCATATACAACGTCACTGTACCAAAAAAGAGCTAGTTGACATAAACCATGTCAAGACGTAGCATATGAGAAAGAACCAGTGGTACTGAGGGAAGAAGTCCTAGCTGCATTGAAGGCAATAGTAAAAAATAAGGCTCCAGGAATTGATGGAATACCAATTGAAATGCTTCAACAAGCTCATGAAGCGCTGACTCATCTATGCCAAGAAATTTGGAAGACAGCTACTTGGCCAACTGGCTGGAAGAAACCCACTATTTATGCCTATTTCAAAGAAAGGTGAGCCAACAGAATGTGCAATATCATTGATAATACATCCAAGTAGACTTTTGCTGAAGATCATTCAACAACGGCTGCAGCAGTACATTCACAAGGAGCTGCCAGATGTTCAGGTCGGATTCCAAAGAGGATGTGGAACAAGAGTTACCATTGCCAACGTCAGATGGAGCTTGGCTGAAAGCAGAGGATACCAGAAAGATGGCTACTTGCGTTGTATTGACTAGGCAAAGGCATTCAGCTGTGTGGATCATAACAAACTATGGATAGCCTTGAGAAAAATGAGAATTCCAGAACCCTTCCTTGTGCTCCTGTGAAACCTGTACGTG
>NW_022109768.1:4108855-4110970 GCF_000313985.2 Echinops telfairi | reverse complement strand
GAAACAGCAGTCAAGAGATCAAAAGATGTGTTGCATTGGTTAAATCGCTGCACAAGACCTCTTTAAAATGTTGAAAAGCAAAGATATAACTTTGAGGACTAAAGTGTGCCTGAGCTAAGCCACGGTATTTTCAACCACCTAATATGCCTGTGAAAGTTGGACATTGAATAAGGAAGACCAAAGAAGAATGGCTGCACTGAATTATGTTGTCAGCGAAGAATATTGAAAGTACAACTGACTGCCAAAATTACTGTCTCGGAAGAGGTGCAGCCAGAATGCTCCATAGAGGGAGGCATGGTGAGACTTCTGAAGTACTACGGTGCTAGGGCCATGCTACCAGGCAAGAACAGTCCCTGGAGAAGAGCATCCTGCTTGGTGAAGTAGAGGGTCAGCGAAAAAGAGAAAGACCCTCCAGGAAATGTACTGACAGTGGCTGCGACAATTGGCTCCAATATAAAAACAGTTGTGAGGATGGTGTAGGACCCAGCAGTGTTTCTTTCTGTTGTCCACAGGGTTGCTATGAATTGGAACCCAGCAACAATAGCTACAATGTATACTGTTCGATTCAGTTGGTTACATTTTCCACATTCTGTTCCCATTCTCTGCTTCGGTTCTGGTGTTCCAGTCCATCAACGTTGTCTCTATTTAGCCTTCTCATGTATGCTATAGAGAAACTTGTTCATTTTGTTTCACAGGGATAATTTTCCGGAAAGAGTGAACTAGTCAAGTTGACCATTTTCTATGTGTTGAGCTAACCTGATATTTAGTTAAAATGGGATTTTGAGCAGTAGTCTGGGCTCAAGTTGTAAAGAGTACCTCAGGGAATCAGTTCTGGAATTTCTCTGGTCTATGTGGATCCAGTATGCCTGGATTCTTCCAGCTCTTGTGATCCTGATAACATTTTTAGGAGCTCCATTTCCAAACAAGGTCACAATTACAGGTACAGGGGTTAGAAGTTCCACATATCTTCTGGGGGCACTCAATGCAATCCATAGCAGGGGGACAGTACTGGTTTTGAGAGAAAGAGGAGTTGACCCGTGGCCAGTGCATTTGGATCCGAGTTTGCACAGGATGAAGAGTCCCAGGCCTAGAAGTGAAATCAGAAATGGATTTACTGTGAAGCTCAAGTTTCCTTGCCCCTCACTTTCCCTTCTCTTTCCAAGGCCTTTTAATTGTTTCTCTTTCAAAAAGCTCTGCTCCAAGTTACATAAGCTACACAAGGGCCCACAAAACCAGCTAATGCCGACTGTAGTCAGAAGGCAGACCCCACGGGAGAAAGGGAGATAGAGTTGTGAGAACCTTGTTACTATCCTCAAAGGAAAAGAAGGGTCCGTGGAGGAGGCTAGAGAAGCCCAGGGCAGGCCTGCAGGGCAGAATGCTGCAAGGACATCAAAGGGACTGGAGAGCTGAGAGTGGGTCACTAGCTTTGACCCCCATCCTCCCAAGAGTGACTGCTTCCAGAATGTATGCTCAGTGCCATGGGGCAGCAGGCTGGGGGTGGGGGGTGGAACCTAGGTTCTGCAGGCTTGGACCAAAGTGTGCAGTGGGTGCAGACTCCTCCTTCGACAGGGCGGACAGTGAACCAACAGTATCCCTTTCTTTGCCTCACTGCTGATGTGCTGTAACGTCGCTTTTGCCTGGGCAGTTAGTATTCCCTTCGCTTTGAATACATTTCCCCACTCTGGGGATTTTCTGTGACCGTGGTGGTGTCTGTTTTTCTCCATGGTGAGTGTAAGCCTGATCCGTGGCCAAGAAGTGGGGTTTAGGCTGGCACGTTGTTGTGTTGTGTTTTGAATGAAAGCTTCTCTCTTCCTAAGCAAGGCTCCATAAAGGACGCCCAGAACTCTGACCTAGGTGCTGCGGGGCTGGGGAGCAGGGTGGAGAGGCGGAAGTCGGGGTCCGAGTGTAGGAGAACCCTGATCAGCTATATCCGCGATCACCGAGGCTGAGCTCGAGTCAAAGGTAGCGATGACTTCATCCTCGCAGAGGGCGCCTCCCCGCTGCCGCACCGCAGTTGATTTCCCAGGAGCCGGTTTGCCCGGGGTCGGTTTTCGTAGACTCCATGCTCCACGCTGCCAGGCGGCACTAATCACTTGAATGAAGATTAAATTGTTT
>NW_022109768.1:4084044-4107600 GCF_000313985.2 Echinops telfairi | reverse complement strand
GGCGGGGCGCGGGCCGGGACCCTGGGGACCGAGGGCCAGCAGCTGCTGGCTCTCCGACACGAGCCCCGGCCTGTGCGAAGTTCAGGTGGGAAGTTTGGCCCGCGTTAAACAAGTTCAGGGAAGCAGGGGCCGGGCTGGCCGGGCAGCCTGCAGGTGCTGGGTGGCCCCTGCGCGGGGACAGTTTTCGGCTTCCGTTGAAAGCGCCGGGATCTCCCCTCCTCTCCCCTGCTCGGTGTCTCTGGAGCCGCAGTGCGGCCGCAGGGCTTGCTCCCGGGGGCCCCGCTCGCCGACCCGGGTCTCTGCGGAGGGTCCAGGGAAGGGTCTCTGCGCCGTGTCCTCCCCGCCCTTCTCCTTTGGCTCCGAGCGTTCAGACCCCCTATTTGCACCCCACCCCCTCTTCAGGGGGATTTGTGCCCCGGCCTCGGATCCCGGGAGGTGAGGGGCGGGAAAGGCGGCTGGAGGGGGTCCGTGTGTGACCGCGATGGGGGGGCGGGCTCTGAACCCAGGGCCTCCCCAGCGGTGTGGGGTGGGGCGGAGCGACCTAATGGCCCTCGGGGACCCCGCAGGCCACCCTAGAACCAGCGGAGGATTCGGGGACCGCCGGAGCCGCGGAGGGGCGTGCTGGCCGGGCGGCGGCTGCCCGAGGGTCTGCTGCCGGTGGACTGGAAGGCTGCTCGGGCGGACCTTCCTAGGCGTCCATCGGACTCTGGCTGCCGTGGCCGCTCCCGGCGCGCTTTGCCCTGCGCGGCCGCCCGGAGGCTGAGCGACTATCTCCGCGGAGCACCCGCGCCCCCGCCCGTCTCGCCTGGCCCCGCCGCGTCCCGCACCCGCCAGCGGAGCCCGGAGCGCCGGGCTTGCCCCAGATAAGGGGCGCCGTTCGCGGGCTGGGCTGACGGCGGCCCGCAGGGACTTGAGTAAGGCCGAATACAAGCCTTGGGGGTTCCGGGGGACTCAGCTGCACCGCCGCGGGTGGTGGGGATCAATCGGATGGCCCCCTCGGAGTCCTTTGTGGGAGGCGGAGGGCCTGGTGGCATTTAGTGATTTGGTGAGTGGTTTATGCGGGATTGGGGGTGGGGGTAGGGGGCTGAAAAAGGTGGTTGAACGCTCGACAGTGCAAAACCTCTCTCTGCCACTGTCAGTTCTGACTCATAGCGATCCTATAGGACAGGGAAGTACTGCCCCTGTGGGTTTCAGACTCTCACTCTTTACGGGGTCTGGAAGCCTGGTCTGTGCCCCAGGAGCGGCTGGTCGTTTCAAACGGCTGATTTTGCTTCTTGCCCAACATGAAATCCACCACACCACCAGGGTTCCTATGCAAAACCTAAGAAACCACGATTAACCCAGGCTGGAAAAAGCAGTGCCCATGATGCCAGACGCGCCGCACTCACATCTTTTAGCACTAAGTGGCCACTTGGCAACATCTCTGTGTACAGGGACCACCCTGAGTGTTAGGAAGTGTGTGACCCCCACCTGGGATGGAGTGGCAAGTGCTTCCTTCCCTTCTCTAGAGCATCCTTGGGCGTCTTTGTGAAACTGAACATGTACAACGTGTACGTTGAAAACCAGGCTTTCTTTCTCCGGGCCGAGGGTGGTGTCCTCCGGTGTTAGGCATATGCGAAGTGTTTACATTTTGCCCCAGATTAAGCTCTGTGACTAGTAACATTGTCTGGGGCCTTTTTACTGCTGAGATGAATGCCAATGGGAAGAGTGGGCAGCCCTAGTTTACTGTGCGGTGGTATTGATTGACATTCGGGTTTTTTTTTGTTTTGTTTTTTTGACATTCGGTTTTTAATCATCAAGGAAGGTTTTGAAACAGTGGGGTGGTGGAGGAGTTAGGGAGAGCCAAAACTCCTTAAGTTCAAATTGTTTGTACCTTCCACCACCTTTTCTGCTCCCTCAAATAAAAACAGACCCTTGTGCCCCTCTGTCTCTTCTCTGCGCAGTATGAGTCGGGCTGCTAACTACAAAGTCAGCAGTTCGAAATCACCAGTTGCTCCTTGGGACAAAAACAAAGCCGCCTACTCCCACACAGTTTCAAGGTTCGAAGCGCACGAAGCAGTTCCACCTTGTCGTCCAGGGGGCGCCGCTGGGAGTCGGCATGGACTCCCTGGCTGGGAGCGAGGGGTCTCTTCTCTGTGGGAGCCTCAGTGGCTGCTGGCTGCCAGCCCCTGCTCAAGAGAAAGAAGAGATTGTCCGTGTCTGTAAAGATTTACAGTCTTCGGATCCCTACTCCCTATGAGTCAGAATCGGCTCGATGGCAGTAGTTTAGTTTGGCTTCTTCTCTCCAAGCCCCTTTGTCATCAGAAGGGTGTAAGCCAGCCCTTCCTGACCCTATCTCATTTTTGACTCGTCAGGAACCTAGGAGAAAGGCTGCCTGGCAGGTTTTTCTTGGAGTTCCTTTTGATTATTATTGACCAAGAAGTGAGGGACCAGCTGGAAGCCAGCCCTGTGAACACTCTTTCAGAAAGTCCTGAGCTCGAACTTGGCTTTCAGGAATTTTTTTTTTAATGCACTGAGAAGCATTCACACACCCTGTCCTGCCTACTTCTATCTAGAGAAAGTGCTTCAGGATTGGTTCTGACACCCAGCAAGAGAACTTGTGGGCAGGGCAGAGGGCTTCTTTGAATACTCCTAGAAACTTTCTCCTAAGGCTTTTTGCTCGAGGACTGACCAGAGACTAAGTTTACACAACCAAAATCCAAACTCACTGCCATCGAGTCAATTCCAACTCCTAGCGACCCTACAGGGCAGGACAGAACTTCCCCGGTGGGTTTCCAAACTTGTAACTCTTAATGGGAGTAGAAAGCTTTGTCTTTGCCCCTTAGAGTGGCCGGTGGTCTTGAAAGGCTGATCTTGCAGTTAGCAGCCCAATTTATAACCCAGTGGCCATCTGGTGCTCCTTTTAAGTTTATAACCACAGTACCCACCAATTAAAATTTCAGATAATTAAAAGATGCTCAAACAGGAAGGTCCAGCATCTGACCCATCTGTAATGGACCATGATCAGCTCTTAGGAGACTTGAGCAGTTTGACTCTTCAGAGTCTAACAGTGACAGTTCTGCCACCCATCCATAGCTGGGCATCTGTTCTTACTGATCAGTCTCCACAGCCTTCTTCCTGCTGCTGGGTCCCCAGGCTGTAGGTGAGATGTTAAATACAAGCCTGTCAGTGTAGAGGAGGTTGACGGGACACTTGGTATTTCCCAGACAGAGCCAAGGCACACTCCTGTTGTTCTGGCCTGCATTGTTCATTTGATTCTTAATGGTGGACAGTATCATAATAAATCAAATGTTCTTTTTGTATCCTCTCTTTAAATATCTCTTGGTACTGTGGAATGGATTGAACCCTCTGTTTGCTTGGGCCTTTTCTACCATCTCATTAAGTTTGGAAATTCCGGCCAATGGGGAAGCTCCATAGAAGTAGTGTTGGAAATAAAAGAATTAACATCTTCGCTAATCATTGCTGGTGAACTGGTTCATTAGAAGCTCTGGGTGGCTAGGATCCTTGCCTATTACCCTGGGAGGAAATTAGCCAAACAACATACCAGGGCTATTGTAATTTTTTTTTATAGTGTTACCTTAACTTTTTAAAAGAGCATTCTTTCTCAAGACGGGGCAATGGTTAGAATCATGTGATTGTGTACCTAATGTGTCACGGTAGACTCTAACAAGCCTTTATCTGGTACAACACTCAGATGGAAATGTGCCCTTTGGGGGCTTTGGGATTAGGAAATAGATCTGTTGCCAACCCTATGAGTTAGTATCTCTACATATACTTAGACAGCATTGAATGAATTATTGCTTTCTAGGTTGGAAAGGCTTTTTTTCTTTCTTTTTTTGAAAAAGTTATCATCATTCTTAAGCGGGATCATTTATGAACCAGTCAGCATACCTGGCATTGAAGGTGAATTGGAGGATTAGCAATTCTTCTATAAATGGAATATTTTATGTACAAGAATATTTTAGAGGAGGTAAGGAGTAACTGCCAAAAGTACCTGTGCAGTCTTGAAAACAGAAGAGTTCAAATATCACTATAAACTGTAATTGACAATGAGTCATTTGCTTTGGGGATGCCAACCATGAAAACACCCTAGTTATGCCCCTAATGATAATTATGAAAACTCCTTTTAAAAGCCAGTTGGATCTCACATACCTGTGAAGCCTACTTGGGTAAAATTTTTCATTTCTACCTACTTAAAAAGTTATCTAATTAACAGTCGAAATGCCATTTTCTGCGCACCCATATTTTTCAAAATGTAATGTTTCATAGAAACAGTTGTTCTGATAATGCAGAGGTAATTTATTAGATGATCATCGAGTGTCATTACAAACACCAATCTCATACATCTTAAGGGAACGGAAACATTAAAGGTATGTTCCCAGCAATCAGGGTTAACTTGACATTTTGTTTATAAACCTGACATCTATTTTAAAGCCCACATTACTCCTGTGAGAATAAAGGGAAACCTGATGTCCATATGCTACCAATTTATTTTTACTAGGACTATCAGCTATGCGGAAGGCATCCTGGTAAGGATTGTGCATGTTGTAACTTATTTTCACACGAACCAGCCAAGCCTTGATATTCATAGAAGAGAACACTGAAACAGAGGATAGATGGCCTGCGTCACCCCAGGTTGCCCCTGCAGGGAGTTGCAAATGTAGTCTCTCCATCCCAAGGCTGTCCTTCTTCCCTAATATGAGGGTGCTTCACAAGGTCCATGGGACAATGGAATTAAAAGGTAATAGAGTCTTCCCCACAAACTTTCTGAAGCCCCTGCGACAGTTCTATATCAAACGTTTAATATTGTTTGTATGAGTGATACTGGTGTCTCCTAATATTGTTCATCGGTTTGCATTCGTAATTATGGGCTTTGGTAATAATGATGCTGTAAAAGGCTAAGTCCATTCAGAAGTCTGGTCCAAAGCCCCTCAGTGTGGCATTTTGTGATCTGGAAGAAGCGGCCCCCTTTCCACACGTCTACCTAGCCCGGATACTGGTTTGGCAGCCTGTAAGGGGTCTCTCCCTTCCTCTCCTTCCCTCTTAACTGTTTTCTTGTCTCAAAGTGTTCTAGTCCCTGTTTTTCCCACCAGGCCCCCTCACAACCTAACAAGAAAAGTTTTTTAAAAATTTGGAAACATTTTGTTTCTTTTTAATCTAATTGCAAACATAAGTCATGAAAATAAGTTACTGCCTGCGGGCCTAAAGGATACACCTGCAGCAGTCTGATACAGGCGGACGGCGTTCCCTTGGGTGGGCGTCCCTTCTTTGTGAATAGCCTTGCAGAAAAAGCCGAAGCGGGCGTGAGGACAGCCAGGTGGTGTCTGCAGAGCGGCTTACCTGGAGGTAGGGCATAGCACTGGAAGGTGATATAATGTATCCAAGCCAACGAGAAGGGAAGTCTAGGGAGGGGAGGGGCCTCGTCTAAAATGGAAAACAGTAACTTTTTTTTTTTAAAGAGCTGGCGCCTTTAATCTTCACATCTAATGTTCTTTTTCTCCATGCTGAAGAAAGCCACATCACCAATAAGAATATGGTGACCCTAATTCCAGGGAAATGGGCTAGGCCATTATTTACCCTCCAAATGCCCTGCCTACTGATGAACAAGATAGACGATGCTTTCTGACCCACTGAATGGTAGGGGACATGCCCATACTGGAGGAAGGCAGGGTCACTGATGTCTAACACTTAGCAGTTTGGGCAACTCTCCCTCGGGTTGGGCATCCATTGCCTGAAGAGAAGGAAGCAGTTAGTGAGCTAATAGCTTATTCATAAAATGAGCAATAGTTGCTGAACCTATTGTGGATTCCCGATATATGTGTGCTTTGCTAAGAATAGCTTTCAAAATTGGACTGATGGTCGCTTCTTTGACAGTATTGCCAGGCAGCAAAATCTGGTTGGCATTTCGGAAAGTATATTCCCGGTTCGTGCACTTTGGGGTGTGCTGCCCCTCGCTGATTTTGAGATCCACCCACTATGGGAGGACCTTGCAGTTGCCTTTGAAGAGAAAAGCGCGTCTGAAAGCGCGTCTGCTTGTCCCCATCCTGATTTCCACCTTGTTATCTCTTTGTAGGTTTGGAAGATGGCCTGAAGCACCATGTACTTTTTCTCTGACAGCAGACTCGAGGTTAAAAAGTATCACACAAGTTTGGTGTTTGCGTTTGCTTTCCCAAGGTCAAGAAACTGCCTCCTTGGAAGGCAACAATACTATGCATGTTATGAATTGTGTCTCCTTGCTCAGTGATAAAGAAAATGGGAATGTTGCCACTGCAGCTGGATTAATGATTGGGCAAACTCCACCACCGGCGGCTCCTCCAGCTCCTGCTCCATCCCCTCCACCTCCATCATGTGTGATTTCAGGAGAAGGGCTCCTTTCCTCTCCTCCTCCCCCACCACCTCCACTCCCCGGGGGACCTCCTGTCCCCCCTCCCCCTCCGGGGCCTCCCCCACCTTCTCAAATGAATGGGTACAGTCACCTTGGGAAGAAGAAGCGGATGAGAAGCTTTTTTTGGAAGACCATTCCAGAGGAGCAGGTTCGGGGCAAAACCAACATCTGGACCTTGGCCTCCCGGCATGAGCAGCACTATCAAATCGATACGAAGACCATCGAGGAGCTCTTTGGGCAGCAAGACAACACCGCCAAGTCTTCCGCTTCCGTGTCTAGGAGAGGGGGCCCTCTCAATTCATCCTTCAGGGACCCTCGAGAGGAGGTAAGGATGGGGCTTGGAGTGGGTTAGCCCTCCCGAACTGCTCTGTGCTCTGTCACTAAGTTTAGACACACACTTCAAAACGCCGTTAGGCTTCTCTCAAAAAGATAAAGCCTTATCTGCTGGGCTTCCGCCGAATGGCGAGAAAGTATAAAGGATGTGCACGCTGCATTCCCCCCACAGCCCTGTGAGGGACGATCTCATGTAGAGAGTATCCTACTTGGGGGCCCTTGGGGGCCATGGCTCAATAGCCTCTCAGCCCTGCCCTGTCTCTCACACATCTGTGCTGTTTCGCCCGGTGGAGGATTCTGCTGAAGTCCAGAATTGTAAGTCTATGCTGAAACAACAACAAAACTGAGCTTCTGGATTAGATTGGTAGTTAGTTCCCTGGCATTCACAGGAGGTCCCTGTGACAAAATGTCTTTTGCTAACTAACATCATCAACCACTCCCCAGCCTACGACGACCCCCGCCCCCCCAGCTTCCCCTCCAGACTGCCTTCAACAAATGTTTTTGAGATGGCCTCCAGGCCTCAGCTCTCTGAAGTGAAGTATGGCCAATGTAGAACCGAGCATGCCCAAGAGCCAAAGCGGAGCTCTTGTTTCTAAATAGACTTTATAGAGAGGAAGCCTTTTCCCTCCCACCTGACTGCCATCCAGTCAGTGCTGACTCAGAGACCCGACAGGACAGGGTAGAACTGTCCCCGTGAGTTTCCAAGACTAACTCTTGGTGGAAACAGAAAGCCTTATCTTTCTTCCCACTAGTGGATTCAAACTGCTGACCTTAAGGTTAGCAGCCCAATCAATGCGTAACCACGACGCCATTAGGGCTCCTGGGCCAACTTCCCAGTTAACTCCAAATGTGTTCCTTTTAGAAAAAATACAGTTAGTCATTTATCAAAAGTTAACAGAAAGCAAAGCCCCAGAGAGTTATACATTATCGTATAACACAGAAATGGAATAAAAACACGCAGTCAGCAGCAGAAAGCCATCCTGGTGTGTGTGTGTGTGTGTGTGTGTTCATCTGCTGCAAAGGAGCAGAGAAAATAGGTCAGCGATGGAGATGACTTCTGCATTATTGAATTCTTGAGCCAACAATATGGAATGCCTTTCTCACTTGGGCTCGTTTAACTCCTCCCCCCCTTGGGGTCCCTGAAAGCTGTTTGTATGAACCCCTGCTGAAAGAGCCAAGAGCCTACTTCTCGGAAAGGGTAGAGAAGGCTGGGAGGCTGGGGGTCAGGGAGTTGGAGTCCGTGGAGTGAAACCGCTAGAACAGACAACAGGAGAATGTTGAGGACTTTAATCCGTGTCATGGATCAGTCTGCCTAGAAACTGTGGGGCAGGGGCAAGTTTTGCTTCCCCCAATCAAAGAAAATAAATGTAGATTTAAAAAAGAAGAGGCAGAGGACGCTGGGATTAGAATTGTTCAAGAGTGAACTAAGAAATAAATGTGGAAAGGAAATTTTCAGAGGAATCTGGCCCTCCCCCCCTTTCAGGTGTCCTTTCCGTATTGGAAGGAGCAATCCCTCCCCACCCACCCCGGCCTTGACCCCCAGCTTCCAACAGGCTCCTTATCATGCAGTCGGCCTTCCCCCTCGGAGATTTGAGGCTATGGGTGGAAAGACAAAATGGACATGCATGGAAGTGTGGATCTCAGAAGAGCACCTGTAACGGCGGGCACCCACCCCCACGTCCCGGGGCAGGCAGTTGGCCACATTCGAATGGGTGACATCCTTCTTGGAGCCGAGAAATGTCCTTTGACCAAGGATAGTTTAAGGGCCTACAGGGCCTTTGTTGGCTTATGTGTGTCAATAAAGAGAGCTTGAGACTCCCTCAGGATGGAGGAAAGTGACAGGGTTGGGCAGAAGCAAAAATGTCCACTGCCTTCAAAACATACTTCAAAGGAGCCTTTTTCCTCACCTCTCTTTCTTCTGGTCCCCAGTTGGATCTTTACATGTAAGGCTGGTAGGCCCTGATCTGAGAGCCAGCGTGCAGGAAAGAAAGAGCAGATCACTATGTGGTCCTACTGAGGTGCCTTTGAATCAGCCTGACTGCGCGGAACACCCCCCCCCCCCCCCATGTGTGACAGAACCGAGAGCCGCCCGGCCCTGCACCATCACCACGCTTGTTGGGTTTCCACCTTGGTGCTGCCATGGTTTCAGTCCCTCTCCTTGAAGTGCTTCCTCTTTTTCACTGACCCCCTTTTCCAGACTGCTGTCTCCTAAGAACACATCTCCATTACACAAGGCAACGCCGTGCCATCCTCCTTAAGGAACATTCTGAACGAAAGTTTTTCCTAAGACATATGGGTCGGCTCTTCTGGCAAACCAGGGTGGGTATCACCCACCCTGACTGTATTCTAACTAGTCTTCCTCGTCACCTAGCTTAGGTTGTTAGGTTTACGTGATTAATTGGGTAATATTGTCACACAGAAGAGGTGATCTAGAATGCTTTTCAATTTCTCTTGCTAAATCTGACAGTAGAAGCATTTATACTTTTTTTTTTTTTAACCCCAAGACTATAATACATGCCATTTTCTTTTCTCTTTGGACTTCCTTCTAGAGAAGTTAGGAATCTTGCTTGGCACACGCTAGGAAGCGGAGTGTGAGGTGTGGCTTGGCGGAGAAAGCCCTAAGCAGTCGCCAAGCAGAGAGACAGATCCGGTGTCTGGAAGCACATCGCATCCACAGGTTATAACACAGGCCATCATCTGGAGGCCCAATCGTGCTGAGCACCAGATTATGTCCCCTGAAAACATAATAACCTCCTGTAGAAAGGTCCTGTCATTAAGTGGTTGGCTTATACTTGAAAGGACTTATAAAGTATTACACACAAGTTCCACTATCCTCCAGGAGAAGGAGTGTTTGGAAGACAGGGCCTTTTGGCCTTGGGAATGGCAGCACTGGGAAGGAACAAGACTTGAAACAGTAAATGAGAACAATTAGTAGGGAAAAGAAAAAAGAAGGTAAAATGTGGCTCTCCCTGTGTGCTGAGGTAAAATGACCCTGAAGAGAACACAGTCGTAAAGTAATAAAAATTAGTAGAACGAAATAATTACAAATAGTGAAGATACATTCTTGGAGAAAAAAAACCAAAACTCAGGAAACAGCGATTCACCTCCAACTCGCCATTCTTTTCACAGTACGCTGAGTCACAGCTTCCCTAGAAGGGAGTCCGATGAGAAAAGAAAACGGCAGGTATTGTCTTCCGGTGCTTAAAAAAAGTGTCTATAAAATACCTCTCCCTCTGTTGGACTTAGCAAGAGAAATGGAAAAGCAATCTGGATGATAACTTCTGCTAGGTGACCATGTTACCCAATATCACTTAAGTCTACCTAAGCTACTTGCTGTAATCTGGACGTTAACGAGGTGACGCGGTAGACTCCTTAGAGTACAAAGTCATGGTGCGAGGCACCCTGGATTGCCGGAAGAACCAACACCTGTGGCAGTGGATTGACGTGTGGTGGTGGGTGCCCTCCAGTGGGTCTGACTCATGGCGACCCTGTGCACAGCAGAGTGAAACTGCCCCGTCCCAGGCCGTCAGACTAGGCAAGGGAAGGAACACGAATTGTAAGGGGAGAAGAGAGCAGAGCTTGCCTGGAGGTTTTAGGGAGAGGGCCGTGCAACCATTCACACCCCTTCTGAGGGCCCTAATGCTTCTGTCCCCATGCTTCCAAGCGCCACTGGCCATCTGTGGAATGACTGCTGGCAGTGTCTGTCACGTCTTTGTGGGCAATCCTCGGGTTGAGCAGAATGCATTCCCTCACATGTGTGAGTTGTTCACCAGCAATGGGTTGATTGGCTGGAGAGAGAAGTCAGCCCTGTAACGGAAGGGCTCCTGGTGGCGCAGTGGTTCAGTGCTCGGCTGCTCACTGAAAGGTCAGCCATTGGAACCACCGGGTGCTCCAGAGAAGAGGAACAGTTGTCCTCTGTCTCCCAGAGCCTCTCGAGTGGTCAGCTCACAGTGGGGAGAGAGATGGACTGGCGGGGAGGGGTGGGGAGGGGGCCAGGGCCCCATTCCCAGGCCGGGTTGACTCACTCCTGACTGCTGGTGAGGTGGTATGGCTTCCAAGCCTGGGCAGCCAGTGAGTCTCCCCGGGCTCCCACTGCACCACCCATCCCACCCAGATTCCTATCTAATTGCCCAGCTTTGAGGCTGCCAGCATTGGGGAAGTGAGATAAGCTCATTTGCATGTGTAGTGACAACTTCTCTAATGAGCTCCTAATAAATACCTGGGTCACACTGCTGCCCAAGGATCAAGTGCCCTGACTCTGAGAAAGAGGCTCCTGATGCACCAGGCAGGAAGGCCCAGGGGGATCGGGAAAGGGTGACGCTGGCCCCATGTTATCAGTTGTCTCGTTTTCTTTTGTGCAGACAAGGTGCTGGGCTTGGCCTGCCCGGTGAGGTGTTTGGCTGGGGCCAGCCCAGGTCTCTCCTTGGGGGATATCACTGACCTCTTTCAATGGGTGAATGGAGTCTGAGGCCTTGCTTCAAGCTGTGGGCAGAACAGTTGCTTCCAGCTGTGACTCTGTTGCAGGTGGGCTGAGACACTCCTAGCACCAGGGAAGCCCTCGGCTTCTGGCAGGTGTCTCAGCTGCTGAGGAAATACCTTGGATCCATCATCCCGCAGACACAGCGTGGGGTCAGCAGGGGACTTGGCCAGGCCCCGTGGATGGCTTTCTGACTCCGCCCCTAGAAAAACATCCCCATAAGGACTCCACTGGCGGGGAGAACTTGTGCCATGTCCTTAGGAAGCCCCCAAACAAAAAAACCCTCACTGCCATTGAGTCAGTTCTGACCCATAGCCACTCTATAGGACAGGGTGGAAGTGCCCTTGTGCATTTCTGAGTCTGTAACTCTTCATGAAAGTAGAAAGCCTCATTTTTCTCCCTTGGAGCGGCTGTTGGTTTCTAACTGCTGACCTTGAGGATGGCAGCCCATCTCGTAACCCACACACCACCAGGGCTCCTGCTAGGAAGTGCTCCCACATCCAAACTCACAGCAAAGAGAGTCAGGAGGGATCTGAGAAGCCCAGGCCAGTGTTTTAACCCAGTAATGCTTTGAACAATTGAAAAATGGCCTCTCACGGATTGGATTTCTTACCTGTCGAATAGCAAATCTTTCTTACCTGTCAAAAACCAGAGTGATTTTCAATAATTGTGGGCCTAGATCAGATGTTCCAAAAACCCCAGCCAGGGCCCAGGGGTAAAGAAGATGGGAACAGGTCTTGGAATATGGGCATAGGTGGGACGGTGCTGTAGTCAGGAGTTAAATGTAGCAGAGGGTGGCGATTACCTGAGCGAAAGATCAAGCAAGTTATTTTCCCGGAAGTTGAGTACATGTGTAATCAGATACAGTGTTGTGCATGTTCTTTCTTGTGGCTTTCCCAGTCATGAATCATAACAAACCCATGGCTTTCTGTCCTAATAAGTTGAGAGTCCGTTGTCTTTGTTACAGGGTGTTAAGTTTGACAGGTTTGTTGCCCCCCTTGCTTCCCCTCCCTCCTCCTTCACACTGAACTTGAACCGAAATCCCTGTGTAGGATTCCAATAAAGCAGCTGCCCTTTTCACGTCAGAGTTTATTTTATGGCTGGCAGGTGACTGTTAATGAAATGAACCCCTGGGTTAGTAAATCACGTGGTTGTTTAAGATTAGTCTTCAAAAGAAGGCAACCCGACTCGTGAAAATTTAACCTTAAAGCCAAGAAGTGACATTAACATTGGTTAACAACCTTGATGCTTCTCAGCACGCTTATAGACTTAGAAGCAGGCATGGAAATCAGGAATTTCGTCTGAAACCTGAGTTCCTTTTGTTTCCAATGAATAACATACATTAGGAAAGGAAGGACATTATAACAACATTCCTGTTTGAGCCAGTCTCCCGGTACCAAAAAACAAATGGAAAACATTACAGCACGTTTAACGTTATCTGCCCTCCCTACATCCTGAGTATTTACTCCAGAGAAATAAAAGCCTTCTATATATTTTTAAAAAAAGACAGTTCAGCTTAATTCTTAAAAATAGATAAAAACCCTTCCAGACTGTGAAGGATGAGCAGTCAAAATCGACTACAGTCAAAATCCAGTGGATGGGCCACTGGACTAGCTAATCAACCCAAGAGTAAGAGACAGCCTAATTCCAGAGATGTTCATGTGTAAAATAGGCGTATCCTAGGCTTAGTGAAATATAGCACAAGAGTCCCTTTCTGAGTAAATAAAATATAGGATACTTTCATGCTCCTTCCTAAAAGTACTATTGGCTATAGGTTTGCTTTTTTTTTTTTTTTTTTAAAGAGAGATTGCTTTTAGAAAAGAAATTGAGGATTTTGTGACATTTATGAAAATGACAGTTGTTGTTATTATTGTTGTTGGGTGCCCCTGAGTCAGTTCTGACTTAAAGCCACCCAACACGCAGCAGAACAAAACACCACCCAGTCCTACCCCGTCCTCAGGCTTGTTGTTACACTTGAGCCCGTTGTTGCCAGTCTATCTTCCCAAGGCTCTTGCTCGTTTTCTCTCTGCCCTTATCTTTTACCAAGCATGATCCCTTCTCCAGGGATTGATCTCTCCTGATAACATCTCTCCATCCTCACCTCTAAGGGCCATTCTGTCTGTCCTTCTTCCAGGACAGATCTGTTTGCTCTTATGGCAGTCCATGATAGTTTCCATATTCTTTGCCAGCACCACGAATGACAGAAAATTCTCCTTTATGTCCAACATTAAGACTCCCTGCAGTATCTTTGCCTTCACTTTTCACTTTTGCAGTTCTAGGCTTACTACGATGATTCCTGCTGGGCTAGGAGATCTAGTTCCAAGGTGTGGTCTTTAAGTTTGGGCTATCGCATTCTAAGAGGAAATCACTAAATTAAAGACAATGTAAATACTAAGTTGTAGCTATGGACCTAGCCTGACCTAGAACAAAAAATCGTGAAGAAAGTCAAAGACAAGTAGAAACAGGGACCACAAGAAGCACAGCCTTTGATCAGAACTCGATGGTGCCCGGCTACCACTGCTGACCACTTTGAAAGAGAGCACAATAGGAGGCCCTCGATAGAGTGGGAGAAAACTGTGGACTATAATTCAAAATCGTAGCGAAAACCAGGGTTACTGGTCTGATTGAGACTAGTGGACTCCCCAAACTACAGCCCCCAGTCACTGTTCAAGTCTGGAGCTGAAGTCCCCTGGTTCAGCTTTCAGTCAGACAGTCCACAGTCTTAGAACGTGAACAAGAGAACCAGGGAGGCACACACTTTACAGAACAACCGACCACAGGAGATCAGAAGGGCAGTATTTGCCCAGGGAACAGGCTCAGAAGGCAGAAAGGGACAGGGACGAAGGATGGATGGAAATGGTAAACACCAGGAGGGACGCTGTTATGCTGTGGAGACTCAATGTCAGGAATCGAAATGAGTCTCGCTGCTGAACAGAAAACCATTTGCACTATAAACTTTCACCAAAAAGGAAAGTTGAGCAGAAGTTAAATATATATATTACATATGGAAAATTACACAGGTTAAAAACACATACAGATTGCAGTTGAGGAAATAGAATGTCAATGCAGAAATTTGGGGAGATGGTCCTATTTGTATTTACTTTGATATCCAGAAAATGATATCATGTGTATCTATTATCACCAGAGCTACATATTGGGAAGTGTTCTTTTATGAATTAGTTTTCTACTTGAATAGGTTTTAATTGCATTCTTTCCTCCAACGCTTTATTTATTTATTTATTTTTAAAAATCATTTTATTGGGGGCTCATACAACTCTTACCACAATACATGCATACATCCATTGTGTCAAGCACATTTGTACATTTGTTGCCATCATCATTCTCAAAACATTTGCTTTCTACTTGAGCCCTTGGTATCAGCTCCTCATTTTTTCCCTCCCTCGCTCATGAACCCTTGATAAGTTATAAATTATTATTATTTTGTCATATCTTGCACTGTCCGATGTCTCCCTTCACCCACTTTTCTGTTGTCCATCCCCCAGAGAGGAGGTTATATATAGATCCTTGTAATCGGTTCCCCCTTTCTAACCCACCGTCCCTCCACCTTCCCAGTATCACCCCTCTCACCGCTGGTCCTGAAGGGATCATCTGTCCCGGATTCCCTGTGTTTCCAGTTCCTATCTGTACCAGTGTACACCCTCTGATCTAGCCAGATTTGTAAGGTAGAATTGGGATCATGATAGGGGTGGTGAGGGGGGGTGGCATTAAAGAACTAGAGGAAAGTTGTATGTTTCACCCTGACTGGCTCGTCTCCTCCTCACGACCCTTCTCTAAGGGGATGTCCATCCACCTCTTTATTTGCACTTAAGTAATCTGTTTCTCTCTATTTTTTTTCCAGATTACTATCTTGGATGCAAAACGGAGCATGAACATTGGGATCTTTCTTAAGCAATTTAAGAAGTAAGATTTTTGCACATCTTTACTGCTTGTCTTCTCCCTGTGCTGTCAGCATCATGCGGCGGTGCGACGGAGCTGAAACTCAGACTGCTGTCTGAGTGAAAGTCAGTCCTCACGTAGGCAAATCCTCCTGCAGTGTGTGACTTGCTGAGTCCGCAAGAGTCTGTCACCTCGTGCAGTTTTCCCTCATGGAAACACACTTCCCTGGCCTCATGCTCAGCATAGGTTGCTCCGGGCTGTCCATTAAAACCTGCCACCTCAGGGCATTGCTAGATTCCTCTCTAGCAAAGCCCTTGGCGCGCCCGGTTGGGACTGCTGAGTCCAACAGCTATTTAGCTTGGGTGTTTTGGGTGGGAAGGCTCTGTAGGAGCTTGGGTGAAACCAAAGAGGATTTTCTTGTCCTCTCAAAGAAGACTCCCAGTGGTTGTTGCTGCTATCTCCTTTTCTGGGATGCCTAGAGGGTTTTCAGGGTGCAGGGACCTCTGGGTGTTCAGGACCCCATGTTGCCCTGGCAGTGCCTGTGGTGGTGTGAGCACAGACTGCCCAGCAGGCTGGGAAGAAGGTGGCAGGGAAAGGAGGGTGGAGGTGGCTGGCTCTCTGTTGGCACTGCAGCGACATGAAATAGAATCCGGCTAACGATCTCTTCAAGGTCTCCTCAGTCCATTGTGGAAGATATCCATCAAGGCAAGAGTGAGCACTACGGAGCGGAGACATTGCGAGAGGTCCTGAAGCTCTTGCCAGAGTCAGAAGAGGTAAGGAATTTGGTGCAGGCGTTTGAGATGTTAGGGGGTGAGGATAAAAATGTCATTTTTAGGGGAGGAACCTGTCTGCTTACTCGGTGCCCTGGCACGACTCACAGGGTGTGCTCTCAGCACCTATGTTCCAATGGGAGCTGCACCCTTACCAGAAATGTGGGCAAGCCTCTTACTGCCTGGGACCTTTAGTGTCCTCACCTGTAAAGCGAGGCTACTGAGGCTTGCTTACCTCATTGGATTGTCAAGATGATTCAGTCCCAGCTACACATCTAGCCTGGTACTGTGCACATGAGCCTTGAATACATTTTAGTTTGTCTTCCTGTCCTACGATGATGGGTGATCTTTGCCTCTGGGGAACCCAGTTGTTTTGTAGTGTGTGTGTGTTTGTGTTGTTTATTTTTCTAAAGAAAAAGAGCGCCGTGTGGGTTCTGGTTTTTTCCCCTTCTTCCTAGACTGTGTCAATTCAGCGGTTAAATGGTTAGAAGGTTGTTTGGAAAAAAACAGAATAGCAGTTGTCCCAAACCTTCCAAAATCCTTGTTGCTCATTTCTGGCCAGTGACTCTTGAAACAATTCACTGAGAAATGACATCAACCCTGGGCTTACTTAGACACATTTCAATCTTGGAACCTCACTGCTACCCTTCCCACCCTCAAAGCTCTCCTCTTCCCAGAGGTTAATAATATGGAAGCCGATTTTCAGCACCTTTAGGAACAAGCAAGAGAAAGATATTTATACCTTTTTCCTTTTATGTTGATTAGTGTGAGAAAGTCAAGTTCAGGGTCTTAGTGGTTAAGTAATTCTCTGAGTTTATTTACTAGCTCGAGACTCTCTCTCTATACATTTGAGTTTTCAGTTTCAAATGAAGTATACTTGACCTCAGCCAAGATTAGTTCCTGGAGCTCATTAATGTTAGTGAAGGGGCTTGAAGTACCTTTTCCTGCAGGACGGAGGTGCAGTAAACCATCATTTACCCTGGCTCTGCCACACTGGGCAGCCAGCCTCTGGCACCTTTGTTTTAGATAAAGAACGAGGGTTCCAGACTCTTTTGTTCAGATCTGTTGAGTTTAATTCGAGCTGAATTTAAAAAGATGAAGCAGCTCTTGGAATCTGATTTCTGCTCGGGCTTCCTTTCCCATGATTCCTCCAGCACTGAGCTCACCCTTTCCGAATGGGGGTCCCAGGGGATGATGCTCCTGCAAAGGCTCTGCTCCACCAGCTCTGTTGTCTAACTAAATGCAAGCAAGGCCCTGGGGCAGCTGCCAGCTGGAGGAGATGGGAAGGGGCTTTTTTTAACATTTTCATTTCTCTCTGAAAGCTCTAAGGTGGCTAGGGCAACCAGGGCTGTGGGAGATGGAGAGGTCTTTGCTGGAGAGCGGGCGGCACCGAGCGAATAAGCTGCGAACCCTATCCCGAGTTGGAGAGCCGTGTTCTGAGCTCTGTGTGGTGTGCCAGTCAAAGGGAACTGTGTTGGCAGCATGATGACAAGAGCCCCACCAATGATGCCCGAGTCAGAGGCGCCGTCTCATCCAGACAGACACTTGGCTAACCCCAGAGATGGTGTCTTGCTGAGATGAAAGGTTGGCACAGCTGTTTCCCCCATCACCCTCCTGCGGCAGGGTCAGCCTCCGTGTGAATCTCTGACTTGCTTGGTCACACTTCTCCTTGTTTTTATTTCTGACTGGGCTCCAGTGCACCACACCCTCCACGCATCAGGGAGCTTCCTGCAGGAACACGCGCAGTCCCCAGGGCAGCCCGAGCCACTCCCCAGGCCCCTCCCCAACTCCCACCTGGGGTCCCACGGCCAGAGGGAGGCTCAGTGGGCAGAAGCCACGTAGGGAGGAGCGCGTGCTGCAAGGACAGCCTGGCTCTGCTTTGAGGCTGTGTGGCCTCTGGCACCAGGCAGACCCAAGAGCCTGTGGGTCTCTGGATGGAGGACAGAAGGTTGCATTGAGGCCAAGGAGGAGGTCTAGGAATGTGACCGAATATGCTAATCAGTACACAAGTGTGTATGTAACTGCATATTAGGCTTGTGGTGTAATGTTCTTTGCTCACATGCAGCTCAAGAAAGAACTGAGCCAAGTGTCTCATGTTCTCAGCTCTCTATTAAAAAACAGACTCAATGCTGACTCACGGGGACCCTATAAGACAGGGTAGAACTGTCCCTGTGGGTTTCTGAGACTCCAACTCTGTACGGGAGTAGAAATTGTCATTGTTCCCTTGAGCAGGGGCTGGTTTTGAACTGCCAACCTTGCAGTTAGCAGCCCGATGCATAACCACTACAGGGCAAAATGTAATCAGGCGAGAGAATGTATTCAAAGTTTTTAGTCGTGAGCTCAGTACACAGAACGTCAGCCGTTTATTATCTTCTGTCTTCCCATTGAATCCTCACAATGATACAAGAGGTCCTTCATTCTGCAAATAAGAAATGGGAGGCTCACGCAGGCTGCCAGCAGCTTGTGGTGTGCCCCCTGACTGGTAGCTAATGGCTGAGAGGGTTGGACTTGAACCCGAGATTGTCTGACCCTGGGGCAGATTTTTCTGATCCTCTCCACCACCTCTATCGGATGGAGGAAGGGCAAAGGTTGTCAAAATTGCCCCTTGAGCCAGGCTGGCCTCGCAGCCTGTGCAGCCCCGACCTCTGCTATCCCAGCGCTGTGCCGCGAGCGTCCCTCGAAGAACGCTGTGCTCCCAGCAGCACTCAGACACACACGGACAGCAACAGCCCCCCTCTCGAGTTCACGGCTAACAAGCCAGCTGAAGCGAATTTATTTTCACTCGTGCCTTTGTCCTCCCCCACCACAAACGTTTCATCTGACAAGTGTGTTCCTCTTTCTTCAAACACCTGCTTAAACCTTCCCAAGGAGGAGGGGCCCCGGAACAGCAGCCCTGGGAGTGTGCTCTGTCTGAATAGAGGCCGGTGTGCAGTGTGTCCAGAGGGGGCCTGGCTGTGAGGAGGCTTGAGAAGGAGCCAGAAGACAGGTCACAGGGAGCCCCCCGGCCTTCCCCCGGCCTAACATGTCCTTCCGTTGGGCCTTCATGCTATGGACATGGGGCTGTAAGGTGGTAGAATATCTTTTTCTGTCTTCTTGAGAAGGCGCTTGCCTTGCTGCCTCTGGGGATTTTTATTACCAGTGTTCTGCCTTCAGAGAGCCCTGGTGGGGCTGATAGGTAAGGGCTGGGCTGTTAACTGCAAGGCTGCCGGTTCACACCCAGCCACCCCAGGCGCTTTGAGGGCGGACGATGAGGCTGCTTGCTCTTGTGGAGAGTTACCGTCATGGAGCTGCTATATAAGGGTCACAGTGAGTTGGCATTGACCTGATGGCAGTGTGGTGGATTTTTGGTGGACTTGAGAATCCCCGGGTGGTACCAACAGGCAACATGCTCAGCCGCTAAGGCTTGGTGATCTTCTGGAAAATCAACTCTAAGGAGCACAAAGCCCTGCACGTGTGTGGGTTATTTATTGGGCTACTAACTGCAAGGGCAGCAGTTCGAAATCACCAGCTGCTCCTCAGAAACAAGACGAGGCTGTCTACTTCTATAAGGATTTACATCTTGGAAACTCACGGGCAGTTCCACTCAGGATCACTAGGAGTTGGGATCGGCTGGTGTCAGTGAGTTGAGATTTATGGAGCTCCATTGTACTTTTACACAGGTGGGGTCACCTGGAGTCAGAATGGGCTACCATCTTTGTTAGGAACCCTGGTGGCCTCGTGGCTACCCACTGGACTGCAGTTCAAAACCACTGGCTGCTCTGCAGGAGAAAGACAAGGCTTTCTATCCCCATAGGAGTGACAGTCTTGGAAACACACGGGGACAATTACACCCTCTCCTGTAGGATCACTGTATCAGTCAGAGTCGACTTGATGCAATGAGGGGGTTTTTGTTGTTGGTTTTGAAAACCATGTTTATGTAGATTGCTATCCAGAGGGGCCTGATGAAGAGGAAGCCCGTGGTCTATTGGGTGGGCATGTTTGTGGGAAATCTTGTCATTCCACGGCCACATGCGTGGAATGAACGAAGGAGGTTCTGCTTGTTAGAATGTGTGTCTGTGAGTCTTAAGGAGCATGCTGTTTGCAGGGAAGGCAGAAACCGGGCACAGCCACTATCATAACCAGGGTCACTTGGCTCAGCCAGTAAAATTATGCCCAACAATGCTAATGCATGCTTGCTGATAACAAGGGTGAGAAGGCATAGTAATTACAGGGTTTGCTCACTTGTGTCTTGCTCCTCTATCACTGCAAAGCACAGTAATCCCTCTTAATGGACACAAATCTTACTTTGAAAGAAGAGTCAAGTTCCATGCACATGGCCTTTAAATTCAGTCGTATCTTTCCAACACCCTTCCCTTGAAATCCATAAACATTTTCAGCTCTCTGAATAAGTGAAGGGTATTCATCACTGCTCAGTTACAGTTTAGTCTAATGTTTAATAGAAATATTTACCAAGTTTCCTTTGCGTGACCTGTTCTTATGCTTTGGACTGAGAGCTGGGCTGTGACTTCCAGAAACATGATCGAAGGTGTGCCCTCCATGTGCCCCTGCCCATATATAGTGAATTGTTGAGAAGGGATCAAAATTCACCCTATGGGTGTCTTAGTTTCAAAACCAGGCACTGGCTTGGGTTTGGCTAAATTAAAAGTCACTTCTTGCTCATAAATTTAGTACAGCTAAAAATGGTACATTCAGTCTTGGGCCCAAAGGGAGAGGAAATAATGCAATTCCATACATGCTTGTTTTTTGTCCTTTAAAATAAAAATGCATCCTCGAGGGTGAATTTGCACTACTGTATTTTTTATTTTCAAGTAATTTCCATGATACTCTGGTTTGTGGATCTTTTCAAATACTCCGTTATATTATTTCTGAAGTGCCGTTTCCTATTTTTCAAGAGACTTAAACACCATGTTATTATTATGAGAATGCCAGCCAGCTTTATAAAGAATAATAAAACGTGGACAGTGCTGGCTGGGCAACGGTTAGCTGATAACAGTAGTAAACAAAGTATACTTTACCAGTATTCTTACCATAAAGCAGTTGCTAAGGGAAGAGTCGTTATTGGCATGCACTTGAACTTTTCTTGCCACGAGGTTGATCCAGCTTTGCCCCACATCACCTGGAAGCTGTTTGGCTCTATATCTGTGTCAGATTTCCCCCTGGTGATGTAGTTCTTACACTTCGGGCTGCTAACTGCAAGACCGGCAGTTTGAAACCACCAGCCAGCTTGAGGGAGAAAGACAGGGCTTTCTAGCGCTCGTGAAGAGCGGCAGTCCTGGACACTCGCAGGGGCAGTTCTACCCTGTCCTATAGGGTCACTTTGAATCAGCATCAGCTCAAGGGCAGTGAGGTTGAGGGTTTGTTGTTGTCTATTTTTCTGCAAGTACGGTACGTTTTCTTTTTGTTCTCCCATTCCTCGAGCTGATTCGGTTGAACTGCTCCGCATCAGCTTGCTGACTGGCCCATCACCTAGAGAAACGTGCAGGGGTTCTTTTCCTGTCCTCTCTGTTCGTTTTCGGGAGTTTGAGTTTGTGGAGGGCCAGGGGACACTAGACACGTGTAAACACTGACAGAGATGGGATCCTGCTGTAGATACTGTGTTAGTATCTGTGCTTGTCACTTTTCCTTCTCGTCCTCCTGCGGACGGGCCAGCATGTACTCTCCTGGGGACACATTAGTCCCTGCCTAGGAAGCCTTTACAGATAAGGGACTGGACAGAGAGGAGGGCTGACTCCTAGACCTTAGACCCACTACAAGTCTTTTATAACAAAAATGCTCCAGTAATAGGGCTTTTTCACTTACAACTCAAAGAATTTTATTATAATGACTGCCCAGTTCCCCTCCTTTGCCGCCCCCCCCTCTTTGTTTTAATCCCAAACAATAATCTTCTCTTCCAGGTGACCACTTACAGACAATTTCCATCTTTTGGTTCCTTTTCAGTTCTTCATTATACTAACAGCCCTGAGAATTCTGGTGGCCCTAGCTCTCTGATAAGTAAAAGGACTGGGCCCTAGTGAAAGAGCCCTGGTGGCTCAGTGGGGTAACCATTGGCTTGTTAACCTCAAGGCTCACGGTTCAAACCCACCAGCCGCTGTGTAGGAGACACAGGAGGCCTTCTGCTCCCACGAGAGTCAGAATCAATTCAGTGGCAATGGGGTTCATTGTTTGCTTTGGGAGCCCTTGTGACATGTTGGCTCAGCAGTAAACTGCTAGCTAGAAGGCCAGCCATTCACATCCGACAACTGGTCACCATAGAAAGACATGACCGTGTGTTTCCATACAGATCACCACCTTGGAAACCCCACGGGCAGGCCTACCCTGTACCGGACCACAGTGGATAGTAGTAGATGTGACTATTTCCTTGACTGTCTCTTCTTAACCCTGCATTTTATCCATTTAATTTAGCACCGAATTTCTGTTGCTTGTTTTTTAAAGACATCTAACATGAAATTTAGAGTAATGTTAAATTTAATCCTCAATCATTTCTCCCCCCCTCCTTCCTTCTCATTTGTCTTTTAGGTAAAGAAATTAAAAACATTTAGTGGAGATGTGTCCAAGCTGTCGCTGGCAGACTCTTTCATGCACTGCTTAATTCAGGTGCCAAAGTAAGGATATAGCCATTGATCATTGTTCTGCACGGAGTATGGCCTTTAAACTACTGACAGTAAGTTCTACAGTGATCTTTTATGTATTTTTCAGCTACTCACTTCGGATTGAAGCCATGGTGCTAAAGAAGGAATTCTTACCTTCCTGTTCTTCCTTATACACAGATATAACGTTTTTAATAACTGCTATAAAAGGTAAGTAAACACACGCTCTCCCATGCATGTGCTTCCATTAGTTATGGTAGCTGTCGATTGAAAAGATAATTCAGTTGAAATTAGAGATGGAAAGACCTCATTTCTATTACACCTCATAAAGAGATATGAGTTGTCACCAGGGGATGGCATTTAAGGTTTATTTCTGTTTACCTTTAAAAATTTTTTCCTCTACTGAATTTTAACTTATACATGATCTTCTTATGAAAGTTTATTGTATCTCATGCTTCAAAGTAGATTTGTCTGGTGTGACAGTGTCTTGCTTTAGTCCAGGCTGGCTTTCTGCTTGTAGTGTGTGAGTGTGTGGGGTGGGGGTGAGGGCCGGGGCGAGAGTTCTGCGAGCATTGGTTCAGTGGTAGAATTCTCATCTTCCTTGAATGTGACCCTCCTGGGTCGCTGGCACTGTACTGCAGCCACGGCCACTCCCGTCTGTCCGTGGAGGTTTGTGTGTAGCTCTGATGCTGAAAAAGCTTCAGAGGAGTTTCAAGACAGAAGGCGAGCGGGGGTCGGGGGCAAGGGGGGTGTCTGACAACCGACTAATGAAAACCCTAGAGCTCCGTCCTTCCCACAATGGCTTGTGGGGGTGGGGCGGGACCAGGCAGCGTGTGTTCCATTCGTCCTGGGGTCACCAGGAGCCCGTGGGGCTGACTCAGTGGCAGCTCATGATAATGACAAGTGCAAGTACCAGCCTGAGCTCTGGGCCCCCATTGTCTTCCCTGCCAAGTGCTGGGACCCGGTTTGTACAGAAGCCCCCTGGCTTCCTTCAGGAATCTTCTCTTTGACTCATCTGCCAGGGTCTTGTCCCCCACCCACTTCCCCTGGTGGTAGGCTATGTAATTTTGAGAGGGGCGGGACCAGGCAGCGTGTGTTCCATTCGTC
>NW_022109768.1:4075397-4083202 GCF_000313985.2 Echinops telfairi | reverse complement strand
TTTTTTTTTTTTAATGCTTAAGCTAACCCAAAAGAAACATGCAGCTTGGAATCAAATAGAAAGGATCTCCGGGTCCCAAGGGTTAGTGCTTTGCAAATTGTTGACATATCTTCTTACCCTTTTTTAAAACCCCAGCTTCAAACTCCCTGGCTAACCAAGATAATACCATGGTCCGTAACCATAGAGTCTAAGAGGCTATTGACTAGAAAGGGTCAATTTCAAGAAGTGACTGCTGAAAAGTAATTTTTTTTTAAATGTAACACATTCTCCTGCCTTATTAGGTCTTTGCATTTTCCACTCTTTGGAAAGCGCCATCCCTGAAGTATTTGGTGATATATCAAACTGTCAGCCACATTTGATTCCCAGTTAAAGACTAGGCCAAGGGTTCCCAGAAGCACATGGTGTGTCCGACGTGCTGCAGAAGCTGGTGCTGCATTTCTTTTTAGCCTTTGCGTCAGATGGCGGGCCGTGTTGGCTCAGACACTGTAAGCTTGCCCGCAGCCACGGCCCTTTGCACCGTGGGAGCTGGGCCCTGCTCTAAGCTGCTGCCACTGTTCCTCTCAACAGAGTTGATGTCATGCGACGGCCTACACTCCGTCTTACACTTGGTGCTCCAGGCTGGGAATATCATGAATGCAGTGAGTAGAATTGAAACGGTGACAAAGTCGTTTTTTCCACTCTGATATTGGTGTCTCTAAAGTATGTGTAACTCTCGGCTTTTGCTGTGTCTTCCTCAGGGAGGATGTGCTGGCAATGCCGTGGGCTTTAAACTGTCGTCTTTGCTCAAATTGGCAGACACAAAAGCGAATAAGCCTGGGATGAATCTTCTGCACTTTGTTGCCCAGGTATGTGAGGTGATTACTGCGGAGGGTGCACGGGAAGCCGCCTTAGAGGCCGTGAAGTGTTTCCCAGGCGTCAGGGGGCATCAGGCAGATTCAGGGGAAGGGCCCGGTGTGGCTGAAGAAGGCTCCGTGTGCAGAAGTGTGATTGGCACATTCCTGAGGCAAGTGGTGCTTTGGGGAGTGCTTGCTGGGCTCCCTGGAGCCCTTTCCAACTCACAGAGATTCTACGTACAGCAGACCGCTCTGGCGCCGTCCTCGCAACTGTCCTGATAGTGGACAGCCCGTCCATCTCCTCCAGGTGCTTCTTCAACGACCTTCTACTTTATCAAGCCCGGTGCCCTTCTCGAGGGGTTGCTCCCTCCAGATAACATCCCCAAAGCACCCAAGAGGAAATCTCCCCACGTTTCCTTCTAAGGAGCATCCTGGCTCTACTTCTTCCACAGCAGAGTTCTTCCTTCTGGCAGCCCATGGCATTTTCTAGATCCTTCCCCAACACCATAATTCAAATGCGTGAATTCTTCCCTGCTCTTCCATATTCATTGACCGTATTCCACGTGCGACCATGGAAGAGACCATGGTTCGGGTCCAGGTCTTGGATGCTGGTCGTCAAAGGGACAACTTTGCTTCAGAACACCGTCAAGAAGTATTTTGCAGCAGATTTGCCCAGCGCACTGTGACTAATATCTCGGTCCCTGCCTCCATGGGCACTGACTAAGGATCCAAGTAAACGGACCCTCGCCAACCTCCGTCTTTTCCCCATCGCTCCCGCTCGGGTCCGAGGGCTCGACAGAAGTAGGGGAGATGGAAGTAGAGTTGGTGGGACAAGACTGGTGAACTCATGTGCCAAAGGTTTCTTGTTTTAGCCATGGGAAATCCGCTGAAGTTTGTGCGCAGCAGAATGGCATGCCAGTTTGGGAAAGAAGGTGGGTTGGAGCAGAGAGAGCCCTGGAATTAGGGAGGCCACGCAGGGGGCGTTGCTCAAGTTGTCGGGCGAGTGTGACGCCATCACAGCCATAGAGGGGGAGGACTGGCTCTTCCACACGAATTGGCTAGCTTTGTGATCCAGTCCATGTAAAGAGCAAGGGGACTGGACCCGTTAACAATATAACTTCTTTAAAAAAATCTCAGATAACTCCTTGAGGAGTGTGTGTGTGTGTGTGTGTGTGTGTGTGTGTGTGTGATCTTCCTTATTGAATCAACTTGCGTTGACACTGCTCACACAGACAAGGCTTTACTCTGGGAAGTAAGGCGGCTATTGGGGTGTGAAGCACGTGTGCTTTAGCCCGAGCCAGAATGGGAAGCAGCTTTGGAATCCTGTGTTTAAGTGCGCCTTCGTAGACAGGCAGCTTTCAGCCCCTCGGTGCCCACAGCTAATAAAGATGGCCGCCATCTAATGGACTCTGGTTCGTGGTGAAGCCAGAGTTTTTAGATGACTGATTTTGGGGTATAGATGGAGTGAGTTTTCTTCTGAGGTCCTTGTGAGTCAACCCCAACACCCCACCTGTCAGTTAGCACTGAGCATGTTGACTGTTGCAGCGCACACGGAGGGATTTTAGGGGAGAGGCATACGCATGTAAAAACCAAGTAACAGAGTGTCAAAAGAGATAATTCATAAATCGCTTGGCTCCAGGATTAGCCTATAATAAGCTCTCCATAAATGGTATATACTATCATTACCCCAGAAGACAGATAGCATGTTTAGCTGGGTACTTAACTGACAAATTAATTTGCAGAACGTTAAGACAAGAAGCGTGCTTCTCCAGAGTGGAGAGCAGCGTTCTTTTAGGGCCCTGTTTCCATTCGTCCTGGGTCACTTGGTCCCACCCTGTCCATTTGGGGAAGCTACCTTAGTCAGTAATTGCCCCTCGCCCACATGCCTGAGTCTCACCCTCTGAACAGGAAAAGAATCCTAACACCTCGGTGGCAAGTACACCTTTTGATTAAGCTCAGTTTGAGAACTGGTTTGGCAGCTGCAGGTATCTTGATCATTTAAAGGCATACTCACAGGTATGGCTGGTATTTAAGCGGATATATTGGATTCTCTTAGAAACAATGGGCCTTGCTAAACTGATACCTCCTTCCATTGAGTGCTAATGCACACGAATTGTATTTCAGGTCAGGATAAATTGCTCTGGGAAGTCAAATGTATCTCAACAGTAGGGCATTCTGGTAAATCTTACTAAGAATGTCAGAGTTCAAGTCTCAGGGAATTAGCTTTGAATCCGCCAGGCGAGCAAATGGGAACAGTGATTTTCAGGCTCCTTTAAGACCCAGGGCGAACAAAAATTGTTCCCTTCCAATGTTATTCATATAGTGAGAAAATTCTGCTTTTGTTCCAGGAAGCCCAAAAGAAAGATGTCACTCTTCTGAACTTTTCAGAGAAATTGCACCACGTTCAGGAGGCTGCTCGGTAAGCCAGGAAGACGGGGTGACTGAGGGTGCAAGAGCGTGTTGTTGTTTCATCTCAGGTGGCCTTCTCATGCAAGCTCAAGAGTATTTATGGCTTTGCGATGCCAGCTGGACATGAGAAAGTTTTATCCTACTGAAGTTTTAGGCCTTTTCATCTACGTCTATATATGTGCACCTTTGGACTCCGGGAGTTTTGAGCACTTCATCATTATTTTTAGTCTTAAAAAACACGATTGCAGTCTATTCTAATGACTGTCTTCCGTGTATAACACATGTGGATTGCACACATCAACTCCGTCCACACCCAAAAGGCAGCGCTCCCTACACAACCTGTGGCTTTGGAAGTGCTGTCGATCACACTTCCATGGCCTCAAATCACCGTTCCTTGTGGGAGCCAGCCTGGACATTGCTACTCTGTGGCATTGGAAGGAACTGGAACGGAGCCAAGGGCTGTGAAAGGAGTTCTTTTTACATTAGTCATTCAACTATCCAGACACAGCATCTCCCGGACATAAAGCTTTATTTATATCACTCTAATTTGTTTCTGACCCTAATAGACATGGCTGTTTTTATGTCGTGATAGTCCATGGGTTTTTGCCATTTTGAGTTCTGCTCTTTAGAATGTCTAAAACTACGTATCCAGTGGCAAGTGTTCACTAACCCTCTTTTGAGGAGGTAGAAAGAAAGCCCTCATTTGTAGCATTTGCTGTTTCCCATGGTGCAAAACTGCCTGCCGTCCCTGATTTCCAGATGCGATATGACCAACTGCAGAGATGGCTGGGAGAGTGTGCTTCGGCACACCACTCCACGCATCAGTCCAGTTCATGAATTAATCGAGTCTCTGACAGATGGGAGCCGGGGCTTTTTAAATCTTCCCCCTGTTAACGGACCACCGAAATGGAAACGCGTTGCCGTCAGGCTGATTTTTGACTCATGTCAACCTCGTGTGTGTGTGCGAGTGGGAACTGCTCCCCTGGGTTTTCAGGGGTTGATTTCCCCCCGAGGATTGCCAGGACTTTCTTCGGGGGGCCTCTGGGTGTACCCAAACCACCCCCTTTTCAGTTAATAGCCAACATGTTTAACTGTTTGCACCAACCAGGGACTATCATTGGCCAGTGTCTTAATATTAGTGACTCCTCTCACATCCTTGTATGTGAGGTGTGTGTGTGCACATGCAGGTGGTGTAGTGGGTTTTGCTAACATCAAGGTCAGCAGGTCAAAACCACCAGCTGCTCCATGGGAAAAAGATGACACTTTCTAGTTCCCATAAAGAGTTAGTCTTGGAAACTCACAGGGGGCAGTTCTACTCTGTCCCCTAGGGCTGCTATGAGTTGGAATCGACTCGATGGCAGTGAGAAATATACGTCGATCACCAATTACATGTCTGGCCCAAAGCAAGATTATTATTTCAAAGATATAAAAGAGTTCAACACTCATGTTCACTGATGACCCAGTTCTTCTACAAGATACCGACTGGTTTGTGTTCACTTTATTAAAAGAAACATATGCCGGACTAGCGTTACTCTGACTAGTATTGAAATGTTACTGTGAGTCAGAAGAAGTGAAATAATCATGAAAGAATGTCTTTGAACTGGCATTTCTAAGGACCGTTAGGTGGGGAGGGTTAGCTGCATAGTCTTCTAAGACAGACTCGGTAAGTGAGGTGTGCTTATTTGAAATGGAAGGTGAAGTACAAACAGATCATGTTTGCTCATAAATACTGATGGTGGGGAACATTTTTGTTTGGAGAAAGATGAGACTTGAGTATAGGAATTTGAAGGCATCCAAATTTATGAATTTGATCACTGAATTCCACTGTTGACCAGGAGACAAAAACCACTCCTGTTCTACGAAGCTTGATGCCCAGGAGGCAACAGCAGCGTTACAGTCTGTCTCCCCATTTCTTTGCAGACCCGTGAGCTGTGTGCTTGTCCTCTGGGAGAGACAGAGTGCTGGCTCTGGCTGCTTCCAGCATTTCCATGCCCCTTTGTCTCTGGGTGGTTCCCCTATGGAGCCTGGCTCTCTGCTTCTTAGGGAGTTGGAACTTTCCTTTGTGTTTTGTGGCTGGAGAGAAGTCTAGGTCTCCCAGAATCTTATTGGCTCTTTGTTTTTCATGCTGTTGTGACGTAGTTTGTGTGAAGTTTTACAAGCCCTGTGGCTTGGGTTATCTCGCCAACAAGAGCGAGGTTACAACCTGCTTCCTTTGAAGCAGGGCACGTCCTCTTAGGAAAAGGAATCACCTCTTAAGAAAACACAAAGACAAACTCACACAGTCTAATGTAAGTACAGGCGGAGATAAGCGTCCTTGCAGCACTTTGCTTCTGGCACGCAGGTCGACCAAGGGCTGTTTGATGTACCCACATGACACAAGGCTTCCTTGTGCCCACGGCCCACTCTCTTTCTTCCTGCAGATTATCTCTGGATAGCACGGAGGCAGAGCTGCACTCCCTGTCTGTCAGAACACGATCGCTCAGGGAAAACATCCAGCAGGATGGAGAACTTTGTCAGCAGATGGAAGATTTCCTTCAGGTCAGTAGGCGAGTCAAGTCCGTCCCTCTGATTTCTTCTGCCACCGGTCTGCTAAGGCTGCTTACATTGGCACGGGCAGGCGTGTTTGCGGAAGAGGCAGGTTCCCAGTTGTCTCTTCCCTTCAATCAGTTCAAGGAACTTTATAATTCTCTGACCATTGTTTGCCGGGTGTATATGTGTGTGTGTATGTTGATGCAGAGAATATTGAGTATGATCTAAAGGAATGTCTCTAAGGATCCAACCTTTGCTTATCATTGCTTCATTTGCCTGGGACCTGGTACCACCTCAGGTACCAAGCTTGATCTGTGCCTGGCAACGTAAGTGTTGGTTAGAACCCATGGTTTAGGAGCCTGCGGTGGGCTAACCACTGAAAGGTCAGTGGTTCAAACCCACCAGCCACTTTGTGGGGAAAAGATGAGGCTGTCTGCTCTTGAGAAGATTTAGAGCCTCAGAAACCCACAGGGCAGTTCTGCTCTGTCCGCTGTCACTGTGAGTTGGAATCGACTCACTGGCCGTGAGCTTGGCTGTTTGGAGTTTGGTCTCCCAAGCAAACTTTTGGAGAGCAGAATGGAGTTCCACAGAAACAGTCGAAAAGACCTCTTTGAACATGGGAGGTGGCACGGCACCTCCCTCACGTGTTTTTCACGGGAGAACGAAGCTCCCTTCTGGGCTGTTGGGTACCAAGAGCAGTTGAATCCACAGCACCCAACATACATGAGCCCCACAGGGCGTGTCAGAGCGACTCGGAATCCCATCAACCAGAGGCAGAGGGTGTTTGTGACAACTCGTTGTGACTCACTAATTACATAGTCTGACATGCTTCTTTTATCTTCCTTATTTAAAGCAAAGCTGGCCCCGTTCACACTCGTCGTCCTCAGCAGAACTGCGCTCCTTTAAATGACCCTGGGCTCTGAGGCCCGTGAGGGGGAATGTGTGTGGCCACCTGCCTGTGGCGCTACATACATATGTACAGCATGCTCCAGCGGCTGCGCCAGGGTGACCTCCTCATGAAGCTGAAGCACACAGTCTGGAGGGTTCACCCCCCCCACGGCCCCCCACTCCCCCCACCCCTCCAACAAACACTTAGCCTTGCCCTGCCTCTGCTGTGAGTTTATTCTTATTATTCAACAGGGGCCCTGGATTTTATATCAGGTGTAGCCCAGCATTTAGTGCCCCATCTTGAGGCCGCAGGCTATATTCAGAGCACTGGACAACAAAATCAAAAACCCAAACTCCCGGCCATCGAGTCCATGCCGACTCTTGGTGACCCTGTAGGGCAGGGGGGATTGCCTCTGGGGTTTCCAAGACTGTCTCTCTCGACAGGCATAGAAAGTCCCGACTTTCTCCTGCCGAGCAATTGGTGTTTTCGAACTGCAGATATTTCAGATCGCAGCCCAACGTGCAACCGCTGCCCCACCAGGGCTTCTCCTACAGTGGACGCAGCCGGGGGCATAAGGCCAAGTCAGAAGCTCAGAATGGGACCAAGTGCAGGCCAAGATGAGAAGTCGGAGTGGCTCACTCTCCACAACTTCTCACGCTGAACACTAACATCTCACCCCAGATAGGAATTCGGGAAGATTTACACCTAAGCTGCTGTGCTTACCCTCACCTGCAGAATGCTGCTCAGAGGCAAGTTTCTCAGCTTTCGAAATTTTGAAAGCCTTCTGGTAATCAATCTCACCTCTCTAGATAAAATGCTTCATAGAGCTACGTATTTTTCACAATTCATTATTATTATTTTTTGGAATGGGTGAGATAAAATGTTTGAAGGCTGGTGAGGACTAACAAGGCCATGGAGCTCAATCAGCAGTCTCCACACTATGGACTTGATTCTCTAAGCACTTGGGAAACAATGAAGTTTTTTGAGCAGAAAGTGACAGTGGTACCCCCTTTTTTTTAGGATCATTTGCACAACTTTAACTCTTTGGGCTGAAATTCTTCATGGATCTGTTTAGTAAAGTTTAATTCGATGCCTTCTTCTGTCATTCGCAGTTTGCCCGTGCAGCTTTGGATTTTTATTAATCC
>NW_022109768.1:4071667-4074244 GCF_000313985.2 Echinops telfairi | reverse complement strand
TCTATGCCTTTGCTTCCTAGAGCTTGCCTCTGTTTCCTTTTGCCTCCTCCTGCCCCGCCATCACTTTCCCCTTCTTCCACCTCTCAGTGTTTCCTCTCCACTAGCTTGGTGTTGCTGTAACACTCACAGGATCTCTACCCTCTCCTAGAGGCTGGTTCCGCTTCCCTAGTTGTTCCCCTGTCCTTGACACCGTCCGCTCACCACACCCTTCTCCCCACCTCCTTCTTCCCCCTCTACCTTCCGGGGCCATTGGCCCCACTGCCTTCTCCCTAGGCTTCCCTCCCATGTCCAACCCATATAATTAGGCAAATGATCCATGTCCTAGTCCGACCAATAAGAAAACATACGGTTGAAGAAAAAAGGAAAAAGAAAAAGACGAGAGAAAAAGAGAAAGTAAGAAAGAAAGAAAAAGGGAAAAAACAAAAAAACCCTACATAGGTCCAGGTCTGCTTTCTGGTCCCCATGAAACCGTCCCTGCTGGTCATAAGGGAGATCTGGGGGCTGCCCCTCATCCCAAAGTCCTTCTTGGGCCTCCTCGGGGCTTAGCACAGAATTTAAGGATCCCTGGTGGCATAGTGGTTATGCATTGGGTTGCAAACCATAGTTCAAAGCCACCAGCCACTTTCTTCTCCCATAAAGAGGTTCGGAAACCCGCAGGGGCAGTTCTACCCGGACCTGTAGGGTCACTGAGTCGGCATGGATTCAACGCGCTGGAGGTGCGAGTTGAGCACAGGGTTTGAGAGCGCCTGTGCTCGTCCATTCTATACTCAGGATGTTTTATTTTCCCACGTCCTGAGGGAGACTCAGTGCCTGTCATCTTCCATTTTTAATCTTCCTTTCCTGGTATCCTGCCTATTCTCCCAGGATCTTGAGATGAGCCATCACGATAAGATGGAGCTGAGCTTCCTTGTAGATTCTTGTTAGAAGTCCTGTTTTTCCGCAGTTGAGCTGTGCTTGGCTGGAGCCCATCCTTCGCTCTGTGGTAGAATGACAGGCCAAGATTTATCCTTTCATTAATACCCTTTTTGCCGGAACAAAAAAATGGAGCATGAATGCACACAGCCTTGGGCTACTGACTCAGGTGGTTACCTTCTCTGGTATTTGGTTTCCTATCACCTCCTTAACGGGCTTGGCGGCACTAAAGGCTTTTCAGGGGGAAGCTGGGTGCGAGTGGGTGGGCCGTGGGGAGTCTGACCCCAATTTCTCTGTAGGGTCAGGAGCACGTCCAAGTGGCAGATCCACTCCTCGAAGGAGGCAGCCCATGGAATGTTCACCACTTCCTGGGCCCATCCCCCTTACTCCAAAAGAAGATGTTCAAGGAGAAGCCTTTTTAAACGTGATACGTGAGGTTTCATAAAATAAAAATTTTCCTACAGTCCCTTTTCATATATGCCCCACCCCCTCATGAAAAAGAAAGCAACATAAGCAACATAAAGTGGTCACCCCAGGGGCAGGGGCTACTCCCTCCCTCCTCCTTCCCTCCCTGCCTTCTCATCGAGGCTCAGCATGGTCATGCCACTAAAGCATGCGGGTGACCGGCGGACATGGAAGATCTCCGTCCTAAAAAACGTTTGCTTCCCACTTCGTGGTGGAGGCAGTACTAGATTCTGCAAGGGCCGGGGGACTTTTTCATACTCGGAGAATTGGGAGAAAGTTAAGAAATCCACCAAGAGGGTGGATTTGTATAGGGCAGTGATTTGTGACCATGGTGACCTAGGCGCAGCTCCTGGAGACTTAGTAAAATAATAGTGCTCTGGAGACACCCCAAACCTATTAAGCAGTGTGGGTGGGGTACAAGGATGTAACTACCCAGAAAACCTCTCTGCTGACTTGGAGAAGCAGCTCTGGTTAAGAAGGCCTGGCTGCGGCCTTAGTTTAGGTCCCAGGGATTTAGTCTTTTGGGAGGGACACATGATCCTGATGCAGCGCATTTGGGATGGAGTGTAACCTCTCATTCACCCTGACAAACCCAGCAATTTCTCAGTAAGACGAATGACTTCTAAGCGCCTCTTGCTCAGTCTAAAAAACAAAATCCAAACCCGCTGTCATTAAGTCAGCTCTGACTCACGGCGACCCTGTGTGCTACAGTAGAACTGTACTCTGTGGGGTTTTTCTGGCTGTAATCGTTACAGACGCAGATTGCCCGGCCTTTCTCTCACAGCACTGCTGGTTGGGTTTCTCCCGCCAACAATCAGGTTAGCAGCCAAGCTCAAACCAAATGCACCCCCCAGGGACCTTTGGCCAGTAGGAAGCTCAGTTTTAAGAGAAAGACAAATAGAGAACGGATCCCTTTCAATGAACAGAACAACAGGAGGCAAGAACAGGTGTGTGCCTAGGTCATTTGCCCCCGTAACATTAAAGACAGATTTTGGGAGCAGCCTTCTACAGCTTAAAGCTCTCCGATCTATTTTGTTGCATCCAACGCTCATACAAAAGGGATTCACCCTGCTTCCGTGAGGTCCCCTCTGGATGGTTTTATTACTTTTTAGCTTGGAGTGCATTGGTCTGTCCAGAAGCCTTCCTATTCCCCACCACCTGAAGTGGAATCCAGGGGCCACGTCTTTTTTTTTTTTTTTT
>NW_022109768.1:4067715-4069785 GCF_000313985.2 Echinops telfairi | reverse complement strand
GTATGCTCTGGTCAGATATATCCTTCTCCCGAAGCTGCAGATTCAGTGCCATCCTTTGAGATACATTCTTCTCAGGGGAGGGGCAGGCATCCACTTAGTATTTGGGGCTGGGATCCAGGGGCCACGTCTTAACGCCCGCCGCCCCCTCTGCTGACCCTGCCTCCCTCAGTGTGTGCCTGTTTGTCCCCCTGCAGTTTGCTGTCAACAAGCTGACGGAACTGGAGCACTGGAGGCACGAGCTGCAGGGTGAGGCCCACACCCTCATCGACTTTTTCTGTGAGGACAAGGGGACCATGAAGCTGGACGAGTGTCTCCAGATATTTAGGGACTTTTGCACCAAGTTCAACAAGGCAGTGAAGGTACGGTCAACGGCACCTTTCTCTTTTCACGGGTGTTTGGGGTTTTGTTTTTTATTTTTCCTCTGCTCATGGTAGAGAGGGATCAGCAGGTCCACAGCCCCAGGAAAGTGTGGCCCAGGTGGGGTTGCCAGGCTCTCTCTTGGGTTTCTGGGAAGTGGCCCTCCCAGCCCAGTGGAGAGCTTCCACAGCCTCAGGAGTCTGGCATTTGGCGGCCTCACCAACTCTCATACTAATTCCCTAAAATAATTTTGTTAGTAAAGTTTATTTGTGTAGGCGGCAATCATACTTAAAAGTCCCTTTGAAGATCTGGAATGTCTTTCTCACCTGCCTTGCCTCCCCAGAAGAGAATCGTCTCTGAGCATCGGGGTGGTAGTGCAGACTGGCATGCGGGAGCCCAGCTGTCTGTGGCTAGAGTGGGTTTTGATGTTGTCCCACGTCTAGGGGATCTGCTGCTGGGCTGAGCACCCCTCTTGCCCTTCACCCACCCAGTAAGCTCTTGAGTTCAGGGCAGACCAGAACATTCCCTGGGACCCCTGATTTTGTAAAGACTTTACCAACCTATTACAAGCCAAACAAAATTACTCCCATTCCCTGCATTTCAGGGTTGTGAGAAGGGACCAGCTAGGCGCAGGTGGTCCTCCTTTATATTTTAAAGGCAGATCTGCCCACTGCAGGGTTTGGTTGTCTTTTTAAGGACTGCTTCCTTTCTCTGCAGCCAAGAATGACCCTGAGTTCTTGACTCTCCTTTCCCTGTGCAGCTAAGAGAAGAAGGCTCCGCCTATGGCCACGTGTGTGCTCCGCTGTCCCATAAGTGAGCTCAGCGGGGAGGCGGCAGTGGCTTGGTGGAGGCCAAGTTGGCCCTGTCTGAGGCGCTCGCTCCCAGGCAGCACAGCGCAGGCCAAGGAGGCCACCTGTGCGATGCAGTCAGCGCAGCTGTCCTGGGGGCCAGAGCACCCCCCCCACAAGCCGCCTTGAAAGGGGAAGGCCTGAGAAATGAGGAGAAGCCAGAGCCTCAGGAGGAGCCAAGAGTCAGGGGAGGGGAAGGGAGCCCAGCAAGGGAAGGCCAGCCAGAGCCTCCCAGCAACTTGGAAGGGAACTTGCATCCCTTTGAGGAAATGCATTTTTCAAGTGAAAAGTGCTAGTGATAACAGATTTGGGGTGGGAGACCCACATATTGATGCAACACCAATCTATCGAACCTGTAGTCAAGTCTGCTTTCGGGGTGTGTGTGTGTGTGTGTTGGTTCTGGATCAGCTTTGCTTGCGGAGGAATAGGTGCTTTGGACCAGGGTGAAAGGTCGAGGGACTTGCAAAGCATGCTTGTGTCTCTTCCACGTCTCTGCTGGTAGGAGCAGGGGTGGGCCTGCTGCTGGGGTGGGCGGCTATATCTGCGGTGCTTCTTTACCAGGGAGCAGTCAGAGACCAGGGCTGTGGGAGGCAGCTCTTAATATCTTGGGTGTATCGCTGCATGCCCAAATCACTCAGGAGAATGGACTGTGCTTGACTGAGCACACACACGTGTGTATGTGTACGTACATAACCATATTGTGTTCCCACCCAGTGTGCGGTTCCTCTCCCGCTCCCTAAAGAGCAGCGTGCGTCTCTGAAGCCCTCTCTGTGCGGCCCTGCTGAGAAGCCAGCCTGGCAACTCATCACAATCCATACATACATCAATTGTATAAAGCACATTTGTACATTTGTTACATTTTTTT
>NW_022109768.1:4061224-4066915 GCF_000313985.2 Echinops telfairi | reverse complement strand
AGCCTTTAAGACCCCAGATGCTATATCTTTTGATAGCCAGACACCATCAGCTTTCTTCACCACATTTGCTTATGCACACGTTTGCCTTCAGTGATTGTGTCAGTATAGCGGGCATCCACTGATACGAATTTAAGTTCTTTAATGTCTGATAACTGATCCCTTCTACACCTCGTGGTCAGACAGGTTGGTGTGCTTCCAGCCTGGACTTCTTAAGAGCTGGGGCAGCTGCCCACTGAGGGGAGCCAGGCTTGACCTGAAAGCTGAAAGTTGGGTCCAAATGATTGGATGACAGCTCTCTCCACAGATGGCTAAGACTAGCCTTGTGTGGGCCACTAGATAGATGCCCAGAACTTTCTCTCTCTCTCTCTGTAAAGATCCTGGCTCCTGAGCATGCACCTCTCTGTGGCCTTAGGTCGGGCAGGTGGTGCCCACGTGGCTCACGTGTCCGTGGTCTCTCCCCCTGACTCAGGACAACCAGGACCGTGAGCAGCAGGAGCTGAGGCAAGTACAGCGGCTGCGGGAGCTGGAGAGGAAGCGCCGTACCTGGGCAACGGGCGAGCTGGGAGGCTTCGGCCGGAGCAGCAGTGAGAATGATGTGGAGTTGCTGACCAAGAAGGGCGCCGAGGACCTGCCTCCTTTCCTGCAGTCCAGACCCATCAGCCCGTCCTACCGGCCCCCCAACACCCGCCGCTCTCGCCTCTCCCTGGGCACCTCTGCCGACCGCGAGCTGCTCACCTTCCTGGAGAGCACCACGGGCTGTCCCGAGGAGCTGACCCGCTTCAACACCCTGCCCCGGAGCAGCGGCCGGCAGGCCCCACCCAAAGTCCCCTGGGTAGAGCCTGGGGACCGCCACCCCAACCGTGCATATGGACCCCAGGCCTCGGAGGAGGCCTTGGAGGAGGCCGGCAGCCTGCCCTCCACGTGGCAGAGCCAGCGCACAGCCTGGCATTTGCAGGACGCCAGCACTACCTTCCCTCTAGCGCGGCGCGGTGGGGTCAGTGTCCTTCTTAAGAGGAACAGCGAGCCCCTGGGGCTGGGGCCGAACCCAAGCAGGTCACCTCCGCTCTCACCACTGGTTCTAGGGATTGAGGAGCATGAGCTGGTGACCGGGCTGGCCCAGTTTAACCTTCAGGTTCCCAAGGGCCCAGAGGAGATGCCGCAGGCGGCCCTGAATGGTGGCAGCCCTGGCGGCAGCCCTGGGGAGCTGGCATCTCTGTGCAACGGGAACCTGCAGGCTCAAGATGCTGGCGGCTGCAGCTTGAGCCCCAGGAGCAGCGTGTTCCAAGAGGAGTGGAGCTCAGCCCTGGAAGCCGCCGGGTCCAGGGAGCATCTGGGCCCAGTTCTGGAAGCTGGGGAGGATGTGGACCCAACCCTGGAAGACTTGCCCTGTGCCCCTGACCCACCCAGCAGTGTGGCTCTGGGGTCTGTGGAGAGCAGTGACTCTGAGAACAAAGATCTTGTGCCTCAGATCTACATCTCAGATACCACTGACTGCTCCCTGACTCTGGACTGCTCAGAGGGGACCGATGCCAGGCCTGGGGATGGGGAGCCAGGGGAGGCTGGGGACCAACATTCCTCTGTGTCCTCTGGGGCTGGGGAGATGGCAGGCCACCAGCTCTCCTCCAACCTTGCTTCCAGCCCGGGCGAAGCAGCCCCCACCCCAGCCTCCCGAAAGAGTGAGCCCAGCTGCAAGGGTGGTCTCCCCAGGGACGGGGTCCCCAAAGGTAAAGATGTGATGGCACCAAAGAGAAGCTCCCTGAAAGAGGCCTCCCTGGGGGCCGCCAAGCCCAGCAGTGGGCGGCGCGGCCTGGGGGCCCTGCCTAAGCCCGTGCGGACCCTGCATGCCACCGAGAACGAGAGCATGCGGAAGGTCGTGCCCATCTCCAAGTCCACCAGAGGCTCTGGGGGCTGGAAGCGGCCCGAGCTACCCTCGCGGGGCACCCCCAGCAGCACGGACACCCCAGTGCGCCGGAACTCTGTGCGTGGGTCCTTGGACCGGAGAGCTTCCTTGGGCAACGTGGTCGCCGTGCGGGAAGAGCAGAAGCCACCACAGGTGGGCAGCAGTGGCCGCCTGGGGAAGGAGTCCCCCTTGCAGCTGCGGAGCTCTTTCAAGAAGCCCAGCGCCAAGCCCCTCAGAAACATGACCCCCAGGCAGAAGCTGGAGGAAAACAAGTTCTGTTGCTCCAACTCCCAGGGCACCGAGAGCCCTGAAGAAGAGCCCAAGATCCCACCGACCCCCAGCTTCCCCAGGACCCCAGCCTCTGTCCCCAGCTTTGCCCGAAATACAGTGGCCTCTGCATCGCGTTCCATGAAAACAGATGCCCTTCATGTGCCCAAAGCCCTCGGCCTCACCCGGACGGTCTCACAGCGGCAGCTGAGGGTCAAGGGCGGCCCCGAGGACACCTCGCCCAAGGACAGTGGCAGCCTGAAGCGGGCCAGTAGCGCCCGGGTTGCCAGGAAGGGCCCCGAGTTGCCTGAGGGACCCATTGCCAACACACAGGCCCCTTTGAAGGGCAGAGGGCAGGGTGAGATGGCCTCCTTCAGACTGAAAGAGTCAAGCCGAACTACGCTGGGGAAAATATGGAATCCCTTGCGGAAATGATGAGCCTCTCCCCTCTCGCCTCCCAGGTCAGAGTGGGAGGGTGGCGGCCATACTGTAGGCCCTGCTTCCACTAGAACCACCCCGTGGTGCCACCTGCTAGCGATCTTGTCCCTGAGGTCCTGTCTGCAGCCTGGAGCTGACTCTAACTGGAAGCCCCGGTCTGATGTGCTCCCTCACTGACGGACCATCACCACCTCCGACCCCACAGTGGTTTGCTGATGTGGGTGTGTATGCAAGGGAGCCCCTGGGCCCCCTGAACAAGGGTCGAATGACAGACCGGGACTCTATGACGACCTTGTTAGGCAATCAGTAAGAAAACACAACAACACTTTTTTGGCCAGTTTTTATATATCGAAGACTTGTTTTTAATATGCAATTAAATGTTTCACTTGATTCCTTTTCCCGAGTAAAATGTTTCTTGGGGACAAGGGAGGGCAACAGGACAAGAAACATTGAATGTGTAGCTAAGTTTTATCTCCCCTGGTTCTCTGCCCACACACCATTGTTGACTTCAGACAAGTGGGCATCCCTGCAAGTCGTTTCCTCGAATGTCTGGCCCACGTGGCTCTGGGTGAAGGTTTGCACATGACCAGGAGGGAAAGTCTGACAGTAGAAGGTGACTGCTCCCTCCTGAGGCAGGCCCCCTGGACAGAGGGGAGAGTGGGTCTCACAGGCCTCCTGGGTGGGGTTTATGATGCCTAAGGCCTCGGCTGCAGCCCGGTAGGTGGTTGGGTTTTCCAGAACTTAGGAGTGCCTATTGCAAACCTCAGAGACGTTGCTACGGCTACAGGGAGGTAGCTCCTCCCCGAGCCTCTGCCCTCTCGGCCTTCTTTCGAATGGGGCTGGTTGACCTGGGAGTCATTCTCTTAACCATGGCTCTTTTCCCGGTATGTGGGTGCCTTTTCCTTGGTGGTCCCCAAACCACACCAGGCATCCTGCCTGGTGGGAACCCTGTGTGTGACAGCCACACGGACATCTTGGTGGCACGAGGTACTAGGTCTTTCTTTTCAAGCACCACTGGCCGGAGTTGTTGAACCGCCAATCTTTTGGTTAGAAAGCAAATCACGTGTCACACTCAGGGACCTGTTCTTGGTAGAATTGTTTTTAAATCCCAAGGAAAGCCACATGATGTTTGCTTTTATAAGGCAAACTCAACAAAATTGCTCTCAGATGAATTTATATTATCAGGGAAAAAATTGGAAAGAAGTCAGGCCTCATTCTGAAAGAAGGGGAGAAATGTACTTTTCCCACTGAATGACTGTTTTACTGCCGCTATTTTCTGAGAATAGTTGGGGAATGGAAGACATTTTGTTGTTGCCATTTTGAAAGTTGTTCTTTTGCCCACTTGGGTATCCCTGGTGGGTTACCTGTCCGTCAATCAGCAGTGAGGTGGACTTAGGTGAGCCCGATGCCTTTGTAATGCACCCAGGTGGTCAAAGCCCTGGTTGCCCTGCTGCTGCAGAATGTTGCCTGCCCTCAGGGTTCATGGGACACTTTGGCGCCAATGTAGATCAAAGGGAAAAGGCACGCTTTTCTGGCTGAAAAAGTGAGGCACCTGTTAGCAAAAACCTCCTGCAGAATAAACGCGAGCAAGTATTTCCACCATGTGAAGAACGGTAAGAACCCATGATTCACCAGGCAGACAAACAGGTTGAACCGGCCGGAGTCCACTCGGAGTGGTGGGAAATGACGAGGGAGACCCTAGGTTTGAGGGCTTGTGGGAGAGTGATGGGGCAGTTTTGCGGAGGCTATGTGACTTTGGCAAGTCGTCTTCTCCACCAGCTTCTGATCCCCAATCTCCAGAAGTGTGGGCACCTGCTCAACCATGGGCTGCGAGCAAGCAGGAGTCCTTGCAGCTCCAGGAGCCCCCCTCATGAGCCCCCCTCTGGCCTGGGGCCAGCTTCTCAGAACCAACCCCCAGCACCTGGAGAGCTGGTACCTTACTGTCAGGCCCACTCAGAAGAAAGTACCTTCAGGATGATGTGTTGTTGTAAAACTATAAAAAGCTCCGTGTCTGAAAAGCGGTATTTGACTTAGTCCACTTCTGTGTGGACTTCATTCTATTACCTTTTCTCGGTAGTAAGCTGCAGGAAAATAAGTTAACTATATAATCGAGACGTGTAAATAAGTTTCATATGCATTTGTTTAAGATGAACTGAATGTATTTAATGGTCCATTTATATGTTCTTTGACGTAACATATTTTAATAAAGTTCCTGTTTATGGGGGTTGCGTTTCATCCTCGGCCTTTCCGGTCGCCACGTTTGTGTGGCCCCGCGTGGAGAGAAGGGGTTATAGGGAGTGCCACATCTGGCCGTCCAGTCCTAAAAGGATTAAGCGTCCAACCCAGACTCTTGGTTTGGTGTCTTGGTTCCATGGAACCTGGGTGAACTGAGGGCTTTGAGGGGAGCCCTGGTGCCCAAGTGGTGGGAATGCAAGCTAACCTTTGACACTCAGGCCTGTGGAAGGCTCAGCCTCGTGCACACTTGATTCCACGGTTGGGGCCAAGCTCGGTGCAATCTCTGGGGCTGGCAAGTCTGGATCTGCTCTCGTGTGTCCTCATGCGTTTTGGCTCAGGACAAGATTGGGAAATCGCAGCTCACCTTGGTGGCTGCCTCAGGAATGCGAAGGAGGGAGCTGTTGTTTTGCTTGGTATGTAACGTTGGCTCTTGAAGTTGGAATTGTGTTTTAAGATATGTCTGCTACCTCAGGGTTTCCATACCAACTTTTATTCTACCTGCTCACCAGCTGTATCTGAGAGGAGATGAGGAGCAGGTCCCTGGGGAGTGATTTCCTGACACCAATGGCCGAGAGTAGGCACGTTCTTGTAAGCTGCCTGTTTCTGGATACGTTAGTCACTGCCACGGAGCCGATGCTGACTCCGAGCCATGCTATAGGGCAGGGTAGAACTGCCCCTGTGAGTTTCTGAGACCGCAACTCTTTAAAAAATTTATTTTATTGAGGGCTCGTACAATTCCCATCACAGTCCATACACACATCTATTGTGTCAAGCACATATGTACATTTGTTGCCCTCATCAATCTCAAAACACCTGCCTTCCACTTTAGCCCTTAATATCATTTGCTCATT
>NW_022109768.1:4047864-4060292 GCF_000313985.2 Echinops telfairi | reverse complement strand
AGCACATTTGTACATATGTGGCCATCGTCATTCTCAAAGCATTTTCTTCAATTTGAGCCCTTGGTATCAATGTGACCGCAACTCTTGATGGGAGTAAAATGCCTCATCTTTCTCCTTTGGAGCAGCCAGTGGTTTTGAACTGCTGACCTTGGGGATAACAGCCCAGGGCACAACCCACTGCACCACCAGGGCGCCTTGTTAGACACTTAGACCCTGGGCTTGCCTGTGTTATAAGTGATTTGGGACACTAGAGCACTCGCTATACCTTTAGCCCTGCTGTACAAGAATTTATATAAACACAAGAAATACGTCCCCCTTCATAATGGGCCTCAAGTACTTCTGTTTTTACTCTCTTTTATGGCATTTACAGGGCTGCTGGCTAGCCCGCTTCCTGCAGCTTCCCATCGAGTTGACAGGACCAGTATTTCCTAACAGCTCATTCAAGATGCTGTGCCTTGTAGCCTCTTGAATAGTTTGGTAGAACTCGAATCCAGCCTTCCAAGGTGTACTGATTCATCAACTTCCGCCTCTAAGAGCACACCTTTCCCTACTTGCTCCCACCTGGTGATAGGGCATGTTGCAGTTTCCAAAATTCCGTCATGCGGCAAAACTTTATTCTTTGTTCTTCATGAAATTATTTTTTGCTTCATGGCCAAGTCTGCCTTCTCTTTCCCCTCCCCTCCCCTTCTCTCCACCCCACCCCCCCCCAAATAATAAAAAAGGAAAGAAGACATTTTTAAATTTTAGTGTGTCCTCAAATACATGTGAGCACTAACTATGTAAGCCACATTTGGATCAGGACATTGTATCTGGCCCCTCAGTGAGGGTTTGCATGGACCTTGAGCACACCCCTAAAGGAGGGCCACATCTGCCGTCAGCCCACTCAGCCCACCCAAGGGATGGAGGCGGCTCAGATGGAGTTCTGGGCAGGGCTGGAAAATAAACCAAGGCAACTAACTTCTGCCTGGGAGCTTTTTTCATCCCAAAGCGTCTTCCAGGAAAATGTCCCCACTGGAGCACTTGGTGAAAACAAGGACATTCTTTTAATAGAAGAAAATGGCTTTTCTGTCCCTGGAATGGGGTTGTTGTCTCTTGCTTGGTAGGTAGGCCAGCTGGACCCCACCATGAGAGGTCATGGCCCAAGACGTATTCAGTCTGCTCACTCCTGGGCCCTTGACCAACCTCTTCCCCCAGGAGCCTGGCTCCACCTGACCAGCGGCCTACAGAGAGAGGAGAGGGTCCTGATGTCCTTCAGTGAGGGGCTGGCTAGAAATCCCCTGGACGGATGCATGCCCGGCTCTTGAAATCAGATCTTGGGCTTTGTCCCTGGTCAACTGCAAGAATCCAAGTGCTGAGTCAGACAGGCAGTCCCTAACTCACAAGCAAGCAGTGTTCCCCACATGGGCCAACAATTCGTCTTGCATTCAAAATGCATTTTTCCAGAGCAATTATGTGTTATAAGTGGGTTTCCAAGACAGGCCATTAGAAACCTATTGAACTCATGTATGGGCAGATGGATTAAATAAGCGTTGGACTGCTAGCCATAGTATCAGCAGTTCAAACCCACGAACCACTCCACGTCAAAAAGATGAGGCTGTCTGCTCCTGTAAATATTTACAGCCTCAGCAACCCTACATAGGGTCGCGATGAGTTGGAATCAACTTGATGGCAGTGGGTGGTTTTCATGGGCGGACGAATCCATGCCTCCTGTGCTGGAGATCCCAGTTCGATTCCCAGTCAGCACTCTTTGTGGACAGCTACCACCAGTGTGCCAGTAGAAACATGCATGTTGCTAGACTGATGGTCAGGTTTCAGTGGAGCGTTCAGACTAAAGACAGAAAGAAAGGTCTGCTACTCTCCTTCCGAAAGCAGCCCACGGAAACCTGATGGGCCGCAGAGCGGTCTGATCCACCACTGATCATGGAGAGGGAGCAGGACCAGGCAGAGTTGCCAGGAATTGGGAGCTGATGCTTCTAGGGGAAAATTCCAGGGTCATGTCTCCCCTGCCTCATGGAGTCAAGTAGATGCTAAGACCCTGAGACCCAAGGACACCAGCCATGCGCACTTGCCGCTGAGAGACAAGAAAAGACCTCTTCTCTCTTGAGGCCCGTCCTTCATCCTGAAGATCAGAGCAGACCCAGGGGCTCTAGCCCCGGGAACGGATGTATCTGAGGTTGCCGTCTCTTGCACACGCCCTCTCTTTGCCATTGTCCAAGTGTGCGAGTGAATTTGGTTCCATTTAGCCCCAATCCCCTAGCCTCTTGGATACTCAATGAGAAGATGGACCCCCACCACCACCACCCCACCCCCTGGTGTGGACTCTGGACCTCTAAAATGCACATTTGAAAAAAAAAACCAAGCTCTTCATTAATTTTTATTGTGATAAAATGCACATAAAATTGCCATTGTTAGCATTTTTAAGTGAACCATTTGGTGGCCTTCCGTGCATTTTCATCGCCCCTAACAGAAACTGCACTTAGTAAACAATGATTCCCCACCCCTGGTAAACTCTGGTCACCTACTTCTGTCTCTGTGAATTTGCCTGTTCTGAATACCTCAGAAAGGAGCCTTGGTGGTATAGCAGGTTACTCATCAGGCTGCTAACTGCAAGGTCAGCGGTTTGAAACCATCAGCCACTCTGGGGGGAAAGTAGGAGACTTTCTACTCCCGTGACAAGTAACAGACTTCATTCTGGGATCCTCTCGATGGCAGTGAGTGGAATACCTCAAAGAAGTGCCATCGTGTGCATATTTGTCCCTTTGTGTCTGACTTCTTTCAGCGTGACGTTTGCATGTGTGTCATGGCATGAATCTGAACGCTGTTCCTTTGTATGGCTGAGTCTTGGTTCATGGGAAGAATATACCACCTTCTGCTTATGCCCCTAGCAATTTCTTTTCCACCCTGCTATTAAGAACGGGGGGTGGGGGTGGGGGGGCTGGAGAGAGGCCTGAAGGCTGACAGGAAAGGATGCTGCAGTTCTAGAGGGACCTATATGCTGCTCTCTGTACTGGGCCCCTCTCAGATTTCTGTGGGGTGGACGTGGACGGCTGAACAAGTGATACAGAAGGATGAAGCTCAGTGTGCGGACAGTGGCGACGAGGAGGAGGAAGCAGCAGCCACCTCATGGGAGCCTGAGAGTTGGTCTAATTTGCACCTTAAAGCAGGAGCACCTGCGGGCATGCTCTTGGCTGCTCAGAGTCCAGAACTCTCAGTAAAGCAGCACCAGGCCTCCATGGTAAGGAGCTCCGGGAACATAGGAGGTGACATGTCCTGAGTCTTCTCCCAATGGCTTCCCTGTAGACGACGTATAATTTAGTGTCTGTGAAGCAATCGGCTAATCATAGAAGTGCTGAGCAAGGCCACCTCCCTCCCCCCACCCCCACCCCGAGCACCCCAGTGAGATGCTGTGGCTGACTCTGCTCCTTGGTATCCCTGGGGTCCCTGAGCTCTCTAGTCATGATTCTCAGGACCTTTGCCCCGTGGCTGTGGTTGGGCTCCTCTGTCACAGGGTGCTGGGCCCCAGCAAGTCCAGCAAGGAGCTGACCTCACCAGGCAGAAGAGGAGGGGTGCAGCTCTCCAGGGTGCTGACTCAGGGCCCAGAGGGGAACCATCCCTTTCTGAGAACGTGGATCAAACCCTCATTTGGGCAAGTGCAGTAGTGAGAGGTTTGAGATGGACTTGCATGAAAATGAGCATTTATCTGTAAGAGACGGCCCGACAGGGTGGACGGGGCCAGGGCTGAGCGGACACACCAGCACTGCTGGGCAGCTTCATTTTCCTCCATCCTGGGCTCCGCTGGTTCCCAGCTGATTCATCGCCAGGAGCCGAGGGCAGAGGTCGGCTGGCTGCCTGGCAGGCTTCTTGGTGATGCCTGAGAGACAGACAGCACTCCCACTCCTGACTTCAAGTTCAACTCCAATACAATAGAAGCAAGAGCCGCTAGATAGACAGCTGGCTACGGTGCCTAATTGCTCCCAGCCCTTTCCCAAGCCCCGGCTTTTCTCAACCAGCGATTGAGGGGCTGGAACTTGAGCTACTGCATTTCTCCTGAGAAGTTCACGGCCTACACAGTTAATCACCACACTCCCACACCTCCAGGGACTGAGTAGGAGGTAAAACTGGTCAGACCCACGTGCCAGTGGAGGGATGCATTCTGAGACGGGAAAGGGGAGCCTGTGAGCCCAAATCTCACGGCACTGCCCAAAGGCCTGGCACCAGATTTGTCGACAGTCATGTAGCCACGGTACCCAGAGTGGGGCCCCGCCGGTGAGACGACACCTGGCACTGTCCTTGGCCCAAGGAACCACTTGGCCGGGGGAGCTGTGATGAGCGGGACCTGCCGCAGGACCAGGAGGCGGATGCCGATGCCTGGCCCCAGGCTCGAGGGCCAACAGTGCGGCTCCCGGGATGGTTTCAGCAGAACAAGCTGTTATGGACAGTACTGAGACTCCCCACGTGGTGTTGCCTTCCTGGCCCATGTCCCTGTGGGAACAGGGTCTTCTTGTGGCGTGAATTAGATCACACTCCAGGATTGTGGGTTCCAAACCTACCTCGTTTGCAAGTGATAGAGCAGATGAGACCCATAGAAGCACACAGAAAGGTCGTCCCTGAGCCAAGGAACCAAGGAAGGCCAAGGGCCACCGACAAGGAGGGAGTCTACACTGCTCAGACCCTGAGCCTCCAAATCTGCGAGCCCAGACATGTCTGTCCTTGATGGGCACCTGTGACAGCAGCCCTAGAAGGCTAAGACAAAGATTCACAAGGGGCTGGAGGGAGACAGAAGCCCAGCCTTCAATTAGCAACGGCAGGCTGCAGGTAGAGGAAGCAGTCACCTTGCTCTACGCCTTTGCAAAGCACGATGGAGGTAAGTCATCAGTTACAGGATGTGTTTGTGCCAAGGTGCCATGTCCAGCTCCCTGGACTGGGGTTGGGGCTGTATGCCCTCTAAATCTCTTCCACCTTGAAGCCGCTGAACCTGTGGGATAATTGCTCCAGACTCAGGCGCCTGAAAGCCACTTGTCTCTAGCACAGGCCACCTCCTGGAAGACCCAGCTGCACTTTGGTGCTGAGAAGAAGCTTCACGACAGTCATTATTATCAGAACACCAAAGGACACTTGATAGTGTCTCCTAGATGTATCCCCACCTGCCACCTCACCCCGGTGCCCCAGGGCAACACCTGCTTGTTCCCCTGGGACCTGTCCCTGTGGCAGAGCCCTAGAGCCTGCCAGCAGACTCTCACCAAGAGTTAAGAGATTATGATTCTGAGGAGGCCCTGCAGGATTCTAAAATGCAGTGCGCAGGCATGCGCTTCCCGTGATTTCTCAGAATCCCAACCCTCCTCCAAAGTCCCACTGCAAGGTTCCTGTCCCGTCACCACCTACCTTCTCACCTTGGGCTTTGGGACCAATCTGTCCATTCCCTGAACTCTCATCGCTCCCCAGGTTACAACACTGAGTGTGCCTATCTTGTAGAACAGTTTGCGGTTGTTTGACGCCCGGCCTAGGCTGTGACCTCCCCAGGATGTGTGTGTGTGGGGGGGTGGGTGTGTAAGAGAGAGATTGGGGCAGGAGAGGAGCTGCTTCTTCTTCTGTAGAGTCCTCTCGGACCCAGCTCCTGTGGGCACTAAGTAGGTGCTCAGGACTGGTGGGCTGAAAGAATTGAATAAAGAAAGGGAAGATGGGGGGCCTTCTGGGTCTTAGGGGAACACACTGTAAGACCCACTCACCCAGCACCCCTCCCTCTGTTGGGTCTCTGCCTCTCCTGGACTTGGCCCAAGTGGGTAAAGCTGACCGCTCTCAGGGCTCCCCGCTGCAGGCCCCACGGAGGAAGCAGAGGGCATCTGATGTGGAGGGCCCATTGAAGCCAGGAAAGGAATGGAGAACAAAGTGTCGAGTGCCATGGGCACTGGGCATATCGTACACTTGACCCTGTCTGGAGACCTTCAGGACCACTTGAGGAGGCAACTCCTTCCAGGAGGGCCAAAGACCCTCACGGCCCTGGACACCCCATGCCGCCGAACTGAGGGAGGAGAAGCCACCACCAGGCATTTCAAGCATGACCTTTGGACCCTTGATCCACAAAGGGCCCCAACACATTTCGGGGAGATGGACAGACTGGATGACTGCCAACACTACCATTTATTAGCTGTGTGACCCTGGGTGGATTGCCTAACATTGCAGCTGGGAATCATAAACCAAACCACATGCTTTGCTCCCGCGTCGGTTCTGACTCCCGGTGACTGCGGAGAGGGTAGGCTTGCTGCACGGGCTTCCAAGCCTGCCAAGCTTTCAGAAACAGATGGTCGCATCTTTGTTCACCGGAGAGGCTGGCGAGTTCGAACTATTGACCTGAAAATTAGCAGGCCGGGTGCTTAAGCACTGTGCCATTGGGGGGCATAACAAACTCAAATGTAACCCATTGCCATCACGGCTGAGAGGTTAATGCACCAGATAGTCGTACAGCAGCATAAGTGTGGGCCATTCAAATGGCCCAGCCGGGCATCTTCTCGGCTGGCACAGCACCCTGGCGAGGGGGGCTGAGTGGCATGAGCTGACCAGAGGAGCTCTGTCCACCTGACGGGGAGATCTTCAGAGACCTTTGGGTGTCAGGCAGGGAGGTCTGTGGGCTCCACAGCCATCATTCCCATGACTCAGGGCCGTGGCTCCTCATCTGAACATGGTCCCTATCTGGTTGGGTGACCTCGGGCAGGTCACTGAACACACCTGTGCATCTAGTTCTGCTTCCTCTATAGCAAGGCGGATTCCATGACACCTGGCAGTGGAGACATGGCCAGGTCGGGTCTAATTTATTGCATCTATAAAATGCAATTGTTTCCAAGGCCCATGATCTTACCCTGGAGGCCAAAGTCTCCCTTACCCCCTAGACCCGTCGTAGTGTCACTCTCTCTGAGGTAATGTTTGCCCCACACTTATTCCGGTGGCAGGTGCTCTCTCCATGGCAGCGGGCATTGTGTCCCTTGGGGCCAGGCCAAGGAGCACACTGTGCCCAGGCTCTCCTTCCAGGTCGACAGCAGCCAGCAGAAGCACAGGCCACAGGAGGCTCTGTGTCCGACGCCCAGCACACTCCTTCTGGACTCTACCTCGGGATCACCTGCTTCCCTCTGCTGTGTCCTCGCCCTTTACTACAAAGAAGGCAAGACAGAAAGGGGCAGAGGCAGCCAGCTGCTCAACATCTGGAAAACACTGCTCAGGGAGAGCCTTGAAGCGGCCTGGAATCATGACCTGGGTCTCCTTGTCCCATCCTGGGAAACGTCATCTTCTTATCGTGCCCCTTTCCCCATTCCTCCAGGGAAGGCGGGGCTCCAGAACTTCCTGGTTCCCATCAGGGCCCACGGCCTTGGAGTCTCCTATAGTAAACTTCCTGGTGAGAGTATGGGAATGGTATGGCCACACCCTAGCCCACCTTCTGATGAATTTGCTCACCTCATACACCCACAGCCTCCAACCATTTCCACGGGGCCCTTACAGCTTTACTCTGCCTAGTTGCCCCGGTAGGACATCTCTGAGGACCTGTGCAGGCTGAGAGATGCCAGCCTGGGCCCTGGAGCCACGCAGTCCTGGTTCAAATCTCATCTCTGCTACTTAGGAATTGGGTTACCTTGGGGAAGTCATTTATCACCCAAGTGAAAAATCCTGTCAGGATTGTTATTCGAATGAAAAGCCTATCCTGGGCATCGAATGTGCTCAGTGAATGGCATTGAGATGATAGGATGTCTGGGCGGTGAACAAGGCACTCTGGTGGCATAGTGGGTTATGAGCTGGGCTGCCAATTACAAGAGCAGCAGTTTGAAACTACCAGCTGCTCTCTGGGTGAAAGCGAGGCTTTCTGCTCTGGTCAGGATGTGCAGCCTTAGAAACCCACAGAAACAATTCTACTTTGTCCTGTAGAGTTGTTATGAGTTGGAATCGATTCGTAGGCAGTGAGTTTAATTTTTTGTTTCTTTCTGGTTTGGTGCCATGAACTTTTCCTGTGTGCTCGGTAACAGCGGTCTGCGGCTCTGTTCTCTGATGGGAACACGTGAGATAAATAAAGAGAGCAGAAGAGGCTTGTCCACACCTTTCCTCCCAAACGCAACACAACCATAGGATAAAAGAACCCTGGAGAGATGGAGGGAGATGGGAGAGTTACTGCCAAAGGGTTTGAATTTGAAGGGACAGTGACATTTAGCATGTTCAACCCAAAAAAACCCCTGAGTCATTGCCATCCAACCCAGCCCCTTAGCCACCCAACGCAGGGGTTCCAGGGTTGTACTTTGCAGGATCAGACAGCCTCATCTCTCTCCTATGGAGTGGCTGGAGGCTTTGAACTATCGACCTTGCAGTTGGTTAGCAGTCCAGTGCTTACCTGAGAGTGCCACCAGAGCCCCATTAGAGACAAGTAACGTTTTTAACTTTGCAATATGCTTTGTCAGGAGCGAACTCTGCCGGAGGCATTTTTCTGTAGATTCATCCTGAAGACAGGGATGAATAGATCAGGGGGAAAAGTCACCAATGTGTTTCCCTCATCACTCTTCAAAACCCAAATCAAACTCACCACCATTGACTAGGCACTAACTCATAGGGACCTGATAGAACAGGGTAGAACTGCACTTGTGAGTTTCCATGCTTGTGTCTACTTATGGGAGTAGAAAATCCTGTCTGTCTCCCAGAGAGCGGCTGGCCATTTCAAACTGCTGACCTCACAGTTAGCAACCCAACGCTCAACCACTACGCTACCATCATTCCACTGGTCACCACAGGGGCTTCCCCGAGAGCGTTTTCAGACGCTCAGCTGCATCGCAGACTTGTCACAGATAGGGCTGGTGGTGCAAGCCTCCCAACTCAGTGCAGGATTTCCAGAAACTTCACACCCCGTGCCGGTTGGACCCTGGGACATATGGAACGAAATCGGTCACCCCATGAAGGATAAATAATGACCTAAGAGCACCACCGGGCTTGTAATATTCTTCTCAGGAATCTGAGTGTGGGAGTGTGGGAGCATGTCTTGCACAGGATACCAATGATATCTGATGTACTTGTTGTTAGGAGCCGCCCAATAGGTTCTGACTCAGAGCGACCCCATGTCCATCAGAACCAAACATGGCCCAGTCCTCCCTCACCTGACAACTGTTCCTATGCTTGAGCCCATTGCTGCAGCCACAATGTCTATCCATCTACTTGAGGACCTTCCTCTTTTCCCGCTGCCTCTCTGCGTTACCAAGCACGGTCCTTCTCCAGGACCTGGTCTCTCCTGAGAACATGCCCGAGGGAATGTCTCATCATCTTTGCTTCTCAAGAGCATTCTGGCTTTCCTTCTTCCCAGGCAGGCTTGCTTGTTCTCTGGGCATCCACAGTGCTTTCAGTGGTCTTTGTCAGCACCCTAACTCAAAGGCATCAATGGTCTATGTTGTTAGGTACCATTGGGTGGATTCCAACGCTATAGCAACACTACATACAACAAAACAATTGCCTAGTCCTTTGCCAGCCTCACAATTGTTATCTTTGATCCCATTGTTTCAGCCACCGTGTCAACTCTATGGAAGTGGGTGCAATGTAGGAAAACACATCCTTATGGTCGGTGCAGCTTTCTATGGGGAAACATGTTATACGTTCATGCTAAAAGCTCAGTGGGCCAGTCAGGGTTGAGGGGCCTGATATCAACCCACTGGAAGGCTGTGCCTGACACTTCCTGTTTGTAGCGCTCCCTCGGGAAAATGACTGTCCTAAGTCTTTACCAAGCACCCGTCTTAATATTCTGTTCGGTTTTCTCGCCTGCGATTTTATGGGTCTGTGGCTTGCTGCCAAACTGCTGACATCAACGTGTGTGCCCACACTGCAGGAGCTCCTGGAAGAGCCATGGTCCGAGGGAGAGCTGAACGGGCTGTGGGAAAGGCAGGGCCCTAAAGACTTGCCGGTCCTGCCCTCAGCACCACCAATGACATCATTTCCTCCAGCCAGCAGGCAGTCCCATTCCAGCCCTGGCCAGGTTCTGCACTTACCTGCCCAGGTGGAGTCAATGAGCTCATCTGAGCTTTGAGGCGGTTGTCCTGGAAAGAGAAAAAAAAAAAACACAAACCAACAAAGATAAAATAGTCTCTCTCCTCCCTACATCGTCTTCACCTTGAACTCCACATAGGAAGGGCTGGTTACTGCCAGCACATTACTTCAGACTGGGCACCAGGTGCTTAGATAAACAGGGCCAAGCCCTTTAAACAAACACGCTAGAGAGGTTGGGCTGAGCAGCCAGAAAGTGGATCCAGGTAGAAGTGGGCCCCATGAGTACCAGCTTGGGGTTCAAACCTCCATCAAGCCCTCTTCTTGCCACCCAGGAGCTGTGAGACTTGGGCAACTCACATGCCCATCCTGGGCGTTAGGCACTTCAATCCGAATGTGGAGGAACTGGGTTGGAATAATTCCTAAGGCTCCTGAGTGGGGTGAAGTCACTGTGCCCAGGAGAAGGCGGCCTCAGTCAGAATTTTAATTGGTTGCCTGTTTGGCTTTGTGTTGTCCTGTGTTGTGCTCGGAGAATAAAGCTGACCACGCACCTCAGTTCTTGGCACACGAGGGCCATCCATCAGCACAGCCCTGCCAGGCCGCTATTATTTTATGTCCCCCTTCATCTCTGCTTCTGTCCTTGTCTCCCCGGGGGCAGGCGCCCACCAGAATGTGCTTGAAACCTGTTTTTAAAGGTCTGTGTGTATGGATGTACACACATCCATCTATATAATACGCGCGGTGTGCACACGCGTGTTTGTGTGTGTGTGTGTCTACATAAGGAGGCTTCCCAAAATTCATGGAAACACATCATTAGCTTTCAATTCCAGTTTCCCACAAATTCGTATATGTGTACACATAAGAGGGGGCTTCCAAAACTCATGGGGAAATTCCATTATTTCTCTTTGTAAAAGAGAAATTATGTATCTTTGTAAAATATACATACTCTTGTAAACATACATACACCCTTGTAAGATCTATATAGGCATCTTCTTGTAAAACATGCAGCTTTGCGCATGTACCTTTCATGACATCGGGGACGAGGCAGGCTGTGCAGGCGTGCTGTGTCTGCGCCCTGCTTGTTGCGGTGTGGACATGCAGCTGGTCAAACCCCGGCTGAGGCAGAGCTCCGGAGTTCCTGGCCTCCACACCGTCCCCACACCGATGGCCACCTCTGTGACTTACACATCTCCCAGCAGAGCATGGTCCGTCCTCACGCATGTCCCCCAAAGGATCCTCAGAGGGCCTCCCCAGGAACGGCTGCCTGAGGGGGGCTGCCAGGCTCCTGGGGGGGTGAAGGAGGTGCCGGGGACTTGGGGGTGGAGACTGTCCTGCTGACAAAGAGCTGCCGCTTGACTGAGGTGGTGGACGCAGCCCTAGAGTCACCTTGTTTTCGGACCCGTGTGCCCACTTCCTTTCCGGCCCCCATAGGCGATTTATTCTTCGACTTCAGTCACCCTCTGAGGGCAGGCCTGGTGCTTTGTCAGCCACAGACTTGTCCCTGAGCCAGAGGGAACAAGAGGATGCCCAGGCAGACAGGCACTGCCCTTGCATATCTGCAAGAGGACTTGTATGAATACCTTTTAGAAATGGAAGCTCCCCAGGGGAGCATTTGTGAGGAAAGCCGAGGAAGCCTCAGGAGGGCAGGCCGAAAGGAAGAAGGGCGGAGGGGGAGCTGCAGGATTTAGGACCCTCACTCTCTTGCTGGTGCCCCCCTCCCCCGGCCTTGTCCGAGGCCCTCGGAGCCTCAGATTAGCTTGCTCTCGGGGAGGCTGAGGGCCCTCGCTTTAGCACCGGCCCTGGTACCTTCCTCTCACCCTCGCTTGTCTTCCCTCTCGCCCTTGCTTCCTACTTGCCAGCGCTGTGCTAGACGCACTCTCGTGGAGTTCATTGTCTAGCTGGGGAGCGGTGGGGGTCATGGAACCATTGTGAAGTGCCATCGAGGGGATTCGAACTCCTAGAGACCCCATGGGACAGAGTGGAGGTGCCCCCAGGGGTTTCGCAGACGGTCATCCTGACCAAGGAGCCTTGGTGGTGCAGGGTGATGCTAGGAGCCGCTCTGCGGGAGAACCTCATGGAGGGAAGCCCCGTGGGGCAGTTCGGCTCGGCCTGTGGGTGCTGAGCCCGGATGGACTTCACAGCGGGCTGGTGCCTTCTGGCTGCCAGCCTTTGTGCTGCGGGCTCCTTCGAAGAGGCACAGGATGTAGGTTTTACGAAGTCATCGCCAGGAAGGGTGGCAGTGAGGTCACCTGGGGTAGGATTTTGTCAAAACGTGGTGGGTGGAGGGCAGTTTCAGCTGCCACACCTTCTCGAAGCGCTGAGGTAGAACCACACCATGTCCCAGGGGTGCTGGGGCGCTCTGTTTCTGGGGACACAGTGCCCGGTCTGAAGTGAGAGGGGACGCTTCATAGGAGAGGGACCCAGATCCCTGGCAG
>NW_022109768.1:4040365-4047764 GCF_000313985.2 Echinops telfairi | reverse complement strand
CCGTGGTACGCTGGAAATAGCACTGTGCAGTATCTCCTCCAGCACCTGGCCAGGGCGCACGCAGTGAGGCGTTCACCTATGAGAGTCCACACGTCGGTGGTTCAGCCTGGCCATGTGCTTTGGACAGGTCACACCTTAACCACTCTCGGGAGTCTGGCTCTGCTCTGTGTGCACGAGCACACACACACACATACACGAGCATCCCGTGGAGGCACCTAAGGACAGCAATACTTGGTGCGAAGGAGGCAGAGGCAGGCGCAGGCAGAGATGGGGGTTGGCTGAGGCCGGAGAGAAGGGATTGGTCCTGAGGAGATGGTAGTGAGGAGGCTCTGACTGGGAGGGGCCCTGTGGAGGTGAGGGACACCCTTGACCCTCTGGAGCTCAGAAGTTAAACGGAACAGGCCCAAATCAGGACGGTGACCCCACTGACGGAGTGCATGTGCAGCGCAGAGGTCTCTGAGGGGCTAGTGGGCAGTCTCATTGGGGTAAGGACCAGAGACATGCCTCCCTAATAGAACGGGGCTCCCCAACCTCCCACAGGCTGCCCTGGGGGATGCCTGCAATTGAAGCGCTTGGCCAGGTTAGCCAACAGCTATCCTGGGGCAGCTCAGGGCACAGGCTGAGGGGTGCCCTGGCGCGTCCTGTGGAGCACAGTCCTGTCCACCCACCCTGGCACGCAAACCCCCATCAGCAAGCTTGTTCTCTGGACACAGGAAAAGGTCTCTGTAAGTTGGTGAGCCTGCCTGGCAGGGGAGGACATGTTCCGGCTCCACCCACACCCTTGGCAAGGTTGTCCTGGCTCCTGACAGGCCTTGTCCCCTGGAGGGTGGGACTCAGTGGCACGCCTGGATTTGGACACAGACTGGGGGAGACCTTTACCCAGCCTTGTGCTCACAGGCCGTCGAGGGAGAACACTTTCTCTCCCATCTCCTGAAACGGAAATCAAAATAGCGTCTTGAAGCCAGGAACATCTTGGCCTACACCTTACCAAGGACGCCGTATCATCGGCGAGACATCATGATCCTTCTGCGCACTTCCATGCCAACTCTGCCGAAGAGAGCTTTCTCTTCCTCTCCGCCATGCACCAAACTGGACTTTCAGGCTCAGCTGCTCCCGGAAAGTCTTTGGGGGTTACTGGGCGCCTCCAGGCCTTTATTCTTGTTCCTCCCACTACCCCCCGCCCCCCTTCTCTCTCTCTCTCTCTCTCTCACACACACACACACACACACACACACACACACACACCAGCTTGGCTTCTTTGTTTCCTTGGACTCTCTGCTTTGTCCCCTGACCTCAGATCTATTGCCAGGAGGCTGAGCTGGACCAGAGCACAAGCCCTGTGGCCCTCGTTCCCCTGAGCCCGGCCAGCAGACAGCGGCGCGCGGGCAAAGGCCAGGACATCTGCTGTGCACAGGGCACTGTCAGGCCAGGACACGCCAGGCTACTGCCCAGGGCCTGGCAGAAGCGAGCTGGCTAGGCTTAGAAAAGGTCCCCAAACACTGCCTCCCGCAGTGTCCTTTCACTGCAGGAGGCCGGCCTTCCCTCTTGCTGCTCTCCGGCCCATCCTGACGGCCAAGTCTGTCTCCACCTGCTCTGGGAAGGGGGCCGAGGGAGTGTTTCAGGTTAGCTTGGCGAGCGGGTCAGGCGGCTGAGCCCCGGGGAGTCTCAGTCAGGTGCTGGTCACAGGGTGAGCTGCCCGGGGAAGTGGGCATGCCGCGGGCCCTGTGGTTCCTGCGGTGTGTGCTGACGAAGGGCAGCCATGTGTCTCTCCAGAGGGTGGGCCTGGGGGAGTGGAAAGGGCCAGGGAGGCTGCTGGTGGGGGCTCAAGGGGCCAACGAAACCTCTGACCTCGTTCCCCAGGTGGCTAGGCATTTGAAGCCTTCCTCTGTACCTTTAAGCTCAGTCATCTTGCTAACGTTAGGCCAGATTCCATAATTCCTGGGTCTCCCGACAGTCGGGGCTCACTAGAAAGGAGATCAGAGGAGAGGGGGTCTTAGAAGAAAGTATCTGTGAGAATACTGTGGCTTTTAGGGATAATTTATTTTAAGAGAACTGTAACATTAATGTTACAAATCCTTAAACAATTATACTGTGAAAGGAAGAGGCACCCTCCCACTGACCCACAACACCCACCCCCACCCCTGACCAATCCCGCCCTTGGGGCTGTCTGCGGCTCATGGTGCTGTCTGGACTATCTGTGGCCCTCTTTCTTTCTCCACACGCAGACCCAGACTCTCCCTAGGGCCCTCTCTACATAACGGGTCGCACCACACACATGGCTCCTTGCTTCCTCAGCACTGCCCCACGGTCACCACGCGAGTGTGTAGCCGGGCTCCAGGCTCTCCTGGAGGGGAGCCCACAGGCCACTCTTCCTGCCTTGAGGTGGGGTGAGGTAACCTTGCTGAGGGCCCAGGCCAGACGGAACGAGAGCGATTCCCAGCACCCTGCTCCTTATTTGTCCAACGGTGACAAGCCCAGCCCATTGAAATAAGAGAGACTGTAAGAATACACTGTTTTCTCTCCCAGAGCGAGCCTCCGGTTCATAAACACCGGGCTGGCAGGTCAGAGCTGTGGAGAGGGCTCAGAGCCTGTCCTTTGATCAAGACCTCTTTACAGAGGTCCTGTGCACACCACATCTGCTCATAGTGCAGAGGCGAGAGATAAGCCCCCTACCCTGAAGGAGCTACATGCTGGGGTAGGGGGGTGTGGGTGTGGGTGAGGAGGGGCAGAGAATCAGCAGGTAGACATGTTAGGAGGTTTAGATACCGATAACTACATACAGAAACATGCTTGGCGAGCTGGGGGGGGGTGTCTTGGAGGGATCACTGAGACCATGCGGACTTAAGGGTCAGCCTGGTCCCACGAGGATTCGTTAACGTGTGCCGTGGGACCAGACTGTCTCTTCCTCCTCTACACAATGAGGCTGTTGGGCCAGGTCATCTCAAGTCTCCTTCTAGCCATAAATAGAGCGTCCAGGAAGTTCTGAATCTTTCTTCCCCAAATCCCTTTGCTGTGGCCTCTAGGAGGGCAGGGCTTTTAAAAATCCTTCACCAAACATCACAATCCTGTAGCCAACAAGCTCTTAACAACTTACTAACCAACTCACCAATTCATTACCACCACCAAGACTCAGAGTGACCCTGTAGCACAGCGAAGAACGTCCTTCGTGAGCTTCCCAGACTGTCACTCTTCATGGGAGTAGCAAGCTTTACCTTTCTTCTGTAGAGCGACTAGTGGTTTCAAACTGCTGACCTTGTGGGTAGCAGCCCAATGTGAAACCCACTGCGCCACCAGGGTCCCTAAAGAAGCTCCGAGGGACATGAAACAGTGGGAAGAGGAAGCAGCCTTCCAGGGGACATAAAACAGTAGGAAGAGAACCCGACCTTTAAAACAATATGTTCTGTACCAGTTCAAAGTGGCCTGGTGTTCTCTGGGGCTTGGCTGAAAGCTCAGGTAGGGTAAGTGGGTCATGGAAGCAGCTAGGCTCACAGCTGAATGCACACTGAGAGCCCTGGGCAGGAAGGCAGAGGAGAGCGGCTCAGAAGTGGTGACCTCGGGGACCTGGGAGCCAGAGCCCTGGGACAGCTTGCCCACCAGCGGAAGAGGCTTCCAGTCCATTCTTCACATCCCAGCTCCACCAGATTAATCCCCCTTGGCCCAGTTCCGCCACAAACAGGGCGTGTGCAGCTGGCTTGCTAAATGCTCTCCAGCACCGCCCCCAAGGGGACCTGAGTTCAGGCACCATCAAGAAAAGCCTGCTTGGCCGAGAGGACCAGTTTAGCTCTTGAGAACCAGAGGTGGGAGGAAGGAGTAGAGTCAATCTATACCTCACCCTCCCTCAAAGTGCAGTGACTCATGCAACTTTTCATTTTTAAATCAAAGCTTCACATGGCTCTTAGGAAGTGGGCCAGGGACCCTGGACCGGTGGGATGCTGAGGGCGGCCCATGCCAGCTGGCCAGGGCTGGCGCACACCTGAAAGGGCAGCAGCCGGCCTTTGGTTTTTGTGTGCAGGGGCAGAGGACTCGAGAACTTTCTCTTCTGTCTGCTCCCTGCTCCCTTGTAATGCAGAAGGCTTAGGAACCATGAATAACGTATTAGGACAAGAAAGCAAGCCAGTCACACCAACTCATACATCACCGCGCCTGTGACCCACAGTTATCCACGCTGCGAGGCCTCGTCAGCCGGATGGACGGGGAGTCAGCACACCTGGAAGCAGAGGCCTGGTGGGAGAGGACTGTGGCGATAGAAGAAAGCGGTGTACTAACCACCACCCTCCATCTCTGAGCCTGGGGCTCAGGAGGAAGGTGCCCTCCGGCGAACGGTCTCCTAGGACACCAGGGGCACCTAGGCCAGGGTGGCCTAGACATAGTGACTAAAGGTAGAATCGAAGCATTTGAATGATATTGGCAATGCATATGGCCTGCTCAAAGGACCAGCAGATCTGTTTTGGAAGAAGTGTAGCCAGAATGCTCCTTAGAGACAAGGATGGCGAGACTTCGTCTGACCAACTCTGGACATGTGTCAGGAGAGACCGGTTCCTGGAGAAGGACGTCATGCTTGGTCAAGTGCGGGGCAGCGCTAAAGAGGAAGACCCTTGACCAGGTGGACTGACGTAGTGGCTACCACCTGGGCTCAAACATAAGAACAATTGGGAGGACGGTGCCGATTCTCACACTGGTATCTGGGGGTCCTTATGCGTCGGAACCGGCTTGATGCCAACCCACAGCAACATACAGGGAGAAAACGAACGTGCACATCAACTCATGTTCAAGTGCTGAGTGATCTCTACGGCTGGTGACAGAAGCTGTCAGGGCCAAAAGAAACTGCTCCTCACCACACCCCTCCCCACTCAGGTGGTGCCCGGGGCACATGCCGTACCCACAGCCCCTTTCTGTACTTTCCTAAGGAGTGCTGGTGGGAGAAATGGAAGGGAGAGGGGGCATGGGGGGCGGGGGAGCAGGAACCTCCACACCAACTCAATCTTCCTGCAAGGCCAGGACTCGGGAATTTCCCTGGCCCACCAATGGCCGAGCTCCCTGTGCTTAAACAAGCCTTTCCCTAAACTGGACGGTACTTGTCGGCCCTGCATTTCTGCCAGCACTCTCTTCAATCTCATGCCAGGGGGTGGTGACACCCACTGACATGACTGGAACTGGGCTACAGTTTTCTAGGGAGAGGCCAACGTTAGTCTCTGGGCATTGCCCATCTTTCCTCCATGCCGTCATCCATTCACACCCTTCCTACTTACCGTGGGGACAGAAATGGCCAGTGCTTTTGGATTGGGGTCTCAGTGAGATCTCACAGCGGCCATACCTGATTCTCCAAGGGCCAGAGGTGGCAAGGGCGAATGAGTGAGGCAGCTGAAAGGCAAGCGGGCTCCTTCGTTTCCCTCACCCACCAGCTCAACCTCCAGGCAAACTAAGGGTGTTCAGGGTTGGGCCACACCAGCTGCCTCCCACTTCCCCACAGCCGCCTGGAGATTTCTCACGCTTCCAGAGTCCAGTTAGAGGTCATTTCCTCTAGGAAAGTTGGCCCTGCAGGATGCCCTGGCCTTCTTTGGTGATGCCTCTCTCAGCAGCAAAACACATTTCCATTACACTCAGAGAAGAAGCGATCTTTGCACACACCCCTCTTGGACTAGGTCAGTATCTTGCACGTGTTTGCAACCCTGGGCTTAGCTGGCCGGGCACCCAACTCTGAAAAATCAAACTCAAGACTATTGAGTTGGTTTGGACTCAGAGTGACCTTCTGTAGGGTTTCTGAGACTGGAAATGTCTTTGAGAGCAGATAGCCTCAAATCTACTCCTGCAGAGTGGCTGGTGGTTTTGAACCACTGACTTTGTGGTTAGTGGTCCATCGCTTACCTGACAGTGCTACTGGGGGCTATGAACACATATGTACTGAGTTAGTTAATTGTGCCAGCCTGGCCGATAATCACATGTGGGGCTAATTGAAAGGCGGAGGGATAAATGGGTGGTGAAGCCTCGCCTTTCTAGTTCTCGGGTCTCTTGTTTTGTGATGTTTGCACCGAGTGCAGCTGCCTTAGCAGCTTCCTGCTTCAGCTTGCAAGATTGACTTCCTACAAGACATCCCCAAGGAGAAGCTGCATGGACCTATCCTGATGCAGCCCTGGGTGCTGGAGCAGCCATGTGGAGACCCCTGCTAGTGCTGAGATGCTTGTTCGTTCACTGACTCAGCTTTCCTCCTGCAGTCGGCATCATTGCCTCTGTTTTGTGAGGTGGAGGACTTTGTGGACTGGTGTTGGGTTAATGGGTTAAGGTTGGACTTGTGGGCTTGGGCAGCATTGGGTTGGGATGTTTTCGTGATGCACATTTTCTTTACATAAAACTCTTATACACGAGTCGCTGTGGATTTGTTTCTCCAAAGTACCTAGACTAATACATGTACTGTGTGAGGAAAGCCTCTCGTGTGTGAAGACCAGAGTCTCGGTGGAAGGAGAACTCCCTCCGTCTAGAGCTGGAAGATGCTGCCGTGCCACGTGTGGACCATGTGAAGCTGGGAGAGTCAGGGAACCTTCCAGAGCCTCGCCTGATAAACAGAGAGAACCCCGTCTCAGGCGCTTATGAAAATTGTGAAATCATACTAGGTGCAGTTCTAAAACACACTTTGCAGGGGCTGAGAGGAGGGGGCGTGGGGAAGCTTTTGCTTCAGAACTCCTGAGTTTCTGTTGGGAGTGATGAAAGCGATGGATCACTTTGGAAGGGAAGTTCTGAAGACTGCACACCATTGGGAATGTAGCAAATTAATGGCAAATGGCTCGGATGTCAAATTGTTACGATATATCCACATAAGAGGCTTCCAAAAGCTCACGGAGAAATGAAGTGAAAAGATCATGGGATTCCTCCTCCCCCCATCAATTTGCTGTTCCAGCTCCCTCAGGAGATTTTACCAAGATAAAGAAATAAAACTTTTTTTTTTAACCACAATAAAATTAAAGTTTTAAAAGTCACCCACAACCCTCACAATTTAGGGGTGCATGACTGTGTGAGCAGCCTGCGGAGACTGACCCCAGGGAGCACATCCACCTGTGAAGGGGCTGGCAGGGGACTCGGCCCACCGTATATGTTCAGTGACAGCAAATTTAAAGGTGAACACGAAGTCTCAGGTCTGAGGGCCCAGGAGATTGCCCGCTGTTTCTCCCTCCAGGACCCCAAGAAATCAGAGTGAACCAGCGGTTTCCTCAGTTTACACCTGAAGGAAATGGAACGCTCTGACTACAACCCCTCACTGCCATCGGCTGCTCTGGCTCACAGTGGCCCTAGGGGACAGAGCAGTTCTTCCCTGTGGCTTTCCCAGACGGTACATCTTTTTTTTAAAAAACATTTTATTAGGGGCTCATACAACTGTTATCGCAATCCATACACACATCAATTGTGT
>NW_022109768.1:4038085-4039525 GCF_000313985.2 Echinops telfairi | reverse complement strand
GCATGTGTAAGAGAGAGCTTTATAGAAAGGTTCAGTGCACATCAAGAAAACATCCCTACCCAGTGCTATCCAAACCCACAAGTCCAACATTAACCCATATATCCAAGACCAATCCACAAAGTCCTCCTTCATCTCACAAAACAGACGTAATGACGCCGACTGCAGGAAGAAAGACGAATCAGTGAATGTGTAAGCATCTCAGCGCTGGCAGGGGTCTCCACAGGGCTGCTCCAGCACCCAGGGCTGCACTGGGGTAGGTCCATGCGGCTTCTCCTTGGGGATGTCTTGCAGGAAGTAGCTTTGCCAGCTGAAGCAGGGAACTGGCTAAGGCAGCTGCACCCTGATCTGACTATCAGACAGCCAGAGATCTGAGAACTAGAAAGGCGAGGATCAAGGAGCCATGTATCCCTCCGCCCTTCAATTAACCCCACCTGTGTTTATCGGCCAGGTTGGCACAATAAACTAACAACCTCAGAGAGTGAGAAACAGATTCTTTATTGGGAATCCTAATTACTCACTGCCATAGCGTGTTGATTCTGGCTCACAGCCACCCCATAGAAGATTTCGGAGGCAGTCAATCTTCCTGGGAGCAGACAGCTTCAACTTTTTCCTGCAGAGTGGCTAGTGAGTTTGAACCATTGACCTGGTGGCCAACAGGACAGCATTTACCTGACAGCCAGGGGGGGTGGGGCCCTAGTGGGGGAATGTGCTAAATCCTTTACTCTGACCTTTAAAGGCTCTCAGCGATTTCTTTCAGGCCCTGGGGCTTGTTGATTTTCCAGGATGACCACTGTATGCTGTCATAAGGATAAAATGATCACAGATGGTTTCATGAGTCAATGAAATAATTTAGGCAAATGCTTTGCTCATCATCGACTTGCAAGAGAATTCGCTCCTTCCTGAGTCAGGATTCTGGAGTAGAAAGTCGCTTCCTCAAAGTCAGGACCAACAGAGCGCCGATAGAGCGATGCTGGCAGATGGAGGAAAGCAGCTCGGGAGCACGCCTAGGCCCCCTCTCGTCTTCTCTAAGTTCGGTGCCCTGTTCCTGAGACCTCCTTATGGGGCGGCTCTCCTTACCCGAGAGGAGACCTGGATAAAGACCAACTGAAATGCCTGAGACCATATTGGACACTTTTAAGAAAGGGAATTGCAAATAAATAAGGAAGTCAGACCATCTTTCTCCTCTCCCCCTCTCCCTCTTCAGCCGTAACACCCTTGCTGGAAAAACCCAGCCTGCTTTTGCATTTGCATGTCCTTTGAATCCCGCTTCTCATTTGCAGATCCTCTGAATCCCTGGGAACTCGGAAGACAGTCCCTGCGGACCTGGTGAAGGAGTAAACGGGATCCCACACTAGGTGAGGAGCTGCCTTCCTGTAAACATGTCAGAATTCCTGGGGCGGAGAGAGGCACTGGCCGGGGCAGGGCAGCTGCCACGACCTT
>NW_022109768.1:4036382-4037574 GCF_000313985.2 Echinops telfairi | reverse complement strand
ATCTCACTACCAGCCAAAGAGAGGAGCCAGGAGTGGATCCTGTCATTCGGACCCTGAGATCCCTCTGTGCTGAGCCTCCTCAATCCAAAAAACGGAGCTTTGCTATCAGGGGAGGGGCAGAAGAACAGAGAACCAGAGTACATGCCTGACTGGCAGGTTTCCTCACCCAGGGAGGGAGTCAAGCTGAGTGCCTGTGACCTTGCAGGGTGAGGTGCCTGCAGGGACTTAATTAAGGGAGCTAGTTTGGCTGACGATGGAGATGGGGCTGGAAGGCCCTCTGGCTGAGGCACACAGCAGAGTGAAATGCCCCCTGGGCATTCATCAGCAGAGCAAAAGCAGGCTTGTCACTCTTGTGTAAGCCGGGCAGAGGGGCCAACATGGCTGAGAAACCAAGGATCAGAGAGAGGCATGTTGGTAGGCAGGGCTGAGAAGAGGCGCTCTTGATTGAAAGAAGTGTATCCTGAGCAGTTTTCATCTTGAGTAGTGACCTGCTGGCTTCACGAACAAACTGATTGTGAGTGCTCTATAACCACAGCGATGACTGATCAACCCCAGCAGATAAGCAGCGTGCCATGTGAGGGCCGGCAGATGTCAGAATGAAAAGGCAGTTAGAAACCGGAGGCAAGTCTTTCGCCAATTAGGCATCAGTCTTGGGCAGATGGTGAGCTTGATTCACCTTCATTATGACATTAGAGGAGGTCTGATGCTGTGCCTTGCCATTTTTACAACTCCTATCTCCATAAACACAGGAGCCCTGGGGCATAGTGGGTACACTTTGGGCTGCTAACTACAAGGTCAGCAGTTCAAAACCAGCAGCCAGCTCCTCAGGAGTAAGGCGAGGCTTTCTACTCCCATAAAGAGTTATAGTCTTGGAAACCCATAGGGCAGGTCTACCTATGAGTGTCACTACCTATGAGTATCAGAATGGATTCAATGGCAGTGAGTTTTGCTGTTGTTTTTAATCTCCATAAATCGCTTGTTGTCTTCTCCAAAAGACTGAGCACCTTGCCATCCACCTAGGGGGGTGCGGGGAGGGCTACACCTTGAAATTGACAGGGAGACTTCCTGCACAAGGGACCAAGCCAACAGAGGTTTGGGAGGACCTATAACCATCAAGAGCCTGGAACAAACTGTGTCCTTTGTACTCCTGGTGCCTCTGTTGAGAAGTTCCTAGACCCAAATAAAAAAAGCT
>NW_022109768.1:4033492-4035659 GCF_000313985.2 Echinops telfairi | reverse complement strand
GGGGAGCCCGCCACCCCCGTGCAGGGATGACGTGCAGAGGCTCAGAAGGTCCTGTGTAGGGGTCTTCTTCCAGCAGAGCAGAGCCAGGGACACCAGAGTGGCTCAGTGAAGCCCAGTGAGAGAGCAGAGCACCAGGGAGCCGGTGGGCCCAGAGCAAGTGCTGAATGTGGTAAGGACATGAGCAGTTGCAATGTACGCAGCTTCCTCTCCCACAAAGTGGGTCACACGTAGGAGGGCGTGACCAGTTCATCACGGGTCATCTGTTTCTATTGTTTAATATTTCTTTCTAGAAATAATTATAATGGCTTTCATTTTGCCAACACTGTGAATGTGTCTTGGGTGTGCAGCTCTATCAAGTGAGATTACAATAACACCCAAGAGTGGTTAGTGTCCCTGGGTGAAGCCCTTGTTTCTAGGTGCCTTATTCCTGCCTGGACGGCTAAAGTCCAGTCTGTCTCTGTAGGCAGTGCAGATAGACACACGCCCTAAGGATCCATGCATCTTCTTCATCCTCCTCCAGCCACCCTCTCCCCAACCCTGGAGCCCCCAACAGGATGAAAGCTTGAGAGAGACTGAATGTCTCAGGTCCACCTCAGACCTGGGACCCCCTCTCCAGCTTTGGGGATTTTCTGAGGAGCAGTGTGTAAATCTGCTGCACAGACCTCTTTACAGGATTGAAGAGCAAGGATGTCACTGTGAGGACTAAGGGGCACCTGACCCAAGCCATGGTATCTTCCATCGCCTCGTATGCTTGTGAGAGTTGCATATATAATAAGGAAGACAAAAAAGAATCAATGCACTGAATTGTGGTGCTGGAGAACACTATATTTGCACATGTACATGACTATATTTAGACCTCTATAAATGCCCCTTGCCTCCTAGTTCTTTCCTCTTACTTTCCTTTTGTCCCACTATCATGCTCAGTCTTCATTTGGGTTTCAGTAATTCCTCTCGGTTACATTACCCTTGCTGAATCCCTACCAGGCCTCTCACAACCTCCTTGCCACTGATTTTGGATCACTTTTTGATCCCTTGTCCCTGGGTTGGTCAACACCACCTTCTTTCCCCTACCTCCCCCTCTCCCATGTTCCCCCAGAACCATTGGTCCCATTGTTTTCTCTAGACTGTTCATGCAGCCTATCTTATCTAGATAGATCTGCAGAGATGATAATATGCACACAAAAAAGGCACAGCAAGACGAGACAAAAGAGAACACAATGATGACAACAACAAAGAAAACCAATGACCAAGAAAAAAAATTAATTAAAAAAAATAAAAATGAAAACCTGTAAATAGTTCAAGGTCTGTTTTTTGACCTCTAGGCATGTCCTCCAGTGGAGTCCGATGGGGTGCCATGCTCTGGCCCCCGAGTCTATCCTTTGCACTCCCTCGGGAGCTCCCTTGTCTGCTCCACCCCCGTTGCTCTGCCCTTAGTGTTTTACCTTGGTGTGGTTGGGTCAGACCAGCCAATCCCGACACTGAGTCTCCAGTGTTATTGTCCCCCGTAGGGCCATGGGTCAGCGAGGGATGTTGTGTCTCATAGTGGGATCAGCCATATATATGGTCCACTCTGTGCATTAGCTGTTCGGAGCGGGGATATCGTCCTCCAGGCCTGGTGGGGCAGCATGTGCTCCACTCTCTCTTCCTCCCCATTCATTTACTCCCGTGTGCTCTCATCAGACATGTCCCTCTCCCTTAGCTGCAGCTTCAGTGCCGTCCTCTAAAGTAAATTCTTCTGGGGGGAGAGGCAGTTGTCCACGTACCCGGTATGGGGGACAAGCCCTCAGCGCCCTCCACTGGCTCCCCTCTTCATGCTGGCACACTGCATTCACATCCCGCATCCCAGTACACTGGATTTAAGTCTGCTCCCTCTTTCCCTGTGGCGACACAAACAATACCCTCCCCATTGGGTGGGATTAGTGCCCTATTCCCCCACCACACATCTCTATCTTTTTTTCCCCTTTCCTCCACCCCCCCATTTTTAGTTAGCTACCATATATACCCCTGGATTTGGTCCGGCCCCTGCCATACTACCTGGACCTCACTCCTGGAATATTTGTATACAGTAGCTCACTATCATGATCCCAATTCTACCTTACAAATCTGGCTAGACCAGAGGATGTACACTGGTACAGATAGGAACTGGAAACACAGGGAATCCAGGACA
>NW_022109768.1:4030101-4032862 GCF_000313985.2 Echinops telfairi | reverse complement strand
TATACCATCCGATGTCTCCCTTCACCCACCTCTCTGCTGCCCATCCCCCAGGGAGGAGGCCACATGCAGACCCTGTAATCTGTTCCCCCTTTCTCCCTCACCTTCCCTCCACCCTCCCGGTATCACCACCCTCACCACTGGTCCTCAGGGGCTCATCTGTCCTTGATTCCCTGTATTTTCAGTTCCTATTTATGCCAGTGTACATCCTCTGGTCCAGCTGGATTTGTAAGGTAGAACTGGGATCATGATAGTGGGGGGAGGAAACATTCAAGAACTAGAGGAAACTTGTATATTTCATCATTGCTACGCTGCACCCTGACTGGCTGGTCTCCCCCCCGCCCCCCCTCCACACTTCTCCTCATTCACAATGCTGTGATTTTTGTGTGTGTGTGTCTTTGATGCCTGATACTTGATCCCTTCAATGCCTTGTGATAACAGTCACCCAGGGGCATGACAGGGAGGTTAGGGGGTAAACGAGGAGCTCACAACACTGAGAACAGGAGAGACGCAGTTCTGAAATGGATTGTGCTAATTGATCATACGGTATGTGATACAGATGCCAATAAAACGATTTGTTCCAAAAGCTCTCTGGAGCGCAGCTCTACGCTAACACACATTGGTCATCATGGTTTGAAATCCACTCAACACCAACTGGTGTTTTGACTTACCGACTATGGACCCCTAAGATGGTTGGGGCGCAGCTCCTAACTGAAAGGAGGCGCCCTGGTGGAGTCGAGGCTTACTTACTGAGCTGCTAACTGCAAAGTCACGACCACCAGCCGCTGTGCAGGAGAAAGATGAAGCTTTCTACTTCCGCAGAGCCTCACAGCCTGGGAGACCCACAGCGGGGCAGTTCCACGCTCTGAGTTCGAATTGAGTCAGTGGCAGAGAGAGTGAATTACTAACGGAAATGTTGGTGGTTTGAACCCACCCTGAGACCCAGTAGAAGAAAGGCCTGATGACCTTCTGTAAGATGAGAGCCATTGAAAGCCCCGCCCACTCCTGATCCCCAGGAGGGCACCACAGGTGGACAGGGAATCCCGGAAATACTTGGTCACCTTGAGTTGACAGGGAATCATTGAATTTGGTTTAGTTCTTGGAGGGGAGACAGGGTGCCAAGCACTTTATAGAAATTAACGAATTGATTCATAAACCTCGTGTTTGATAATATTATCCTTTCTGAACAGGTGAAGCTCAGTAATTCATCTGAAGTCAGTTCCATGAGAGGTAAAGCCAAGATTTAATGGACCATCTGGTTCTTAAGCCAGTGACCCCCTTCCATTAAATCATGCCAGCAGGGGCTCTTAGTGTAAACGGGTGGGGAGTTGAAACAGGCAGAGAGGGGGGGCTTCTTTTAAACGTTTAGGACCATATTTGGAAATACAATGGGTTTGCATTGGGCTTTGGGTTTAAAGCCAGCTGATCAAAATTTAGAATATTTTGTGCTCAACATTTTGAACCCCGCGTACTCCCCACATCCCCAAGTACATTCTGCCATCCAGCCATCGGCCACCTACTGGTCTGAACTCTGAGTTTATCTATGTCCTTGTCATCTCTGAGGAGCCTGGTGGCGTAGTGGTTCCCACTGGGCTACTAAGGTGACAGCAGTTTGAAACCACCAGCCGCTCCTCAGGGGAAAGACAGGCCTTTCTCTTCCTAGGAAGAGTGATAGTCCCAGAAACCCACGGGGGCGGTTCTGCCCTGCCCTGTAGGGGCACAACGAGTCAGAATGCGCTCGATGGCACTGGGTTTGGCTCAGCTTCCTTGGGATCATCATCGTCGCTGGTTGGGCTAATGAATTCTTGATCTAAAAGGAAAAAAACCAAAACTTTCCCTAAGTGTTGCAGAAATACTTGTTAGTTTTCCGATGTGTTCTTCTCAGGGAGGCCCATTCCATTTTAAGCTTGTTCACGCTGGAACCTTCAGCTCCAGGCCCCAGGGCACGTCTTCCTCTGGCCTCTGGCATTCTGGGCTCCTCCAAATGCCGCCTCTCCAGGCTCTTGAATGTTACTGTCTGTCCCTCTCTCAGGCCAGCCTCCCTCCTGTGGCATTTGAGTGAGTCTCTGATTAATAGGATTCTTGTGCCAAATTTGGTGATTTGTTGCAGGCCAGCTGGGCACACATTTTTAATAAGACACCTCCTGTCCGTCCTCTGTTCCTTGGGATCATCAGAAAAGAGAGCCCCGACAAGGCTTGTCTTCACCAAAAAACTGACGCATTCCCCAGAGAGAGTAGGGAAGAGGGAGGAAAGACCATCAGGTGGTGGCAAATGCAGGCTTCAGCCCAAGCACAGATCTCTACATGCCCCAGGGCTTCATTTCCCCGGGAATGCTGGGAACTGTGGAGTTCCAGAATGCTCGGGAAGTGCTGAATGCCAAGGGAGAACTTCTCTTTCTCTGGCCTAGCTTGGAGGACAGGGACTTCCCAGCACTTAGCTCTGTGATGAAGAGGCAGGTGTGGAAGAGCCTCTGATTCTCCTCTGGGCTGGGGCTTGGCCTGTCCCCCTAGAGATTCCTCACAGCCCTTTCCTCTGTGCCTGTGAGGAGCAGGCAGCTGATGGGCACCCCAAGGGGTGGCAGACTCTCCAGTGACACAGAAGTACCAGGAAAGTGGGACGGCAGGAGCTGGTCTCTGGCCTGGGAGTATCTGACCTGAATCAGCAAGACCTCTTTCCAGTCCCAACAAACCCAAACGAAATGCCAGGGGCCCTGGATTCAGCTGTTTTCTTGACCACAGGACTTCTTGGAATTTTAAATGTACA
>NW_022109768.1:4015743-4028236 GCF_000313985.2 Echinops telfairi | reverse complement strand
GGATCCGTGTGGTTCCTGGAGCGAGGATCACACCCGTAGGCACCGAGTGGTGGGGAGAAGCCGCCCTCACAGTCTGGTTTACATCCAAAAACACAGCCCTAAGTGGACTTCCTCCCTGAGCGGCCTCGGGATAGCTGGAGCTAGAAGGTTCTGCAGGCCAGAGCCATGAGGGTCAGCCTCCAGCAGGGTCCCTGCCCAGCAGTCCAGATAGCACCCTGTTCCTCTGGCTCCCTGCGATCAGAGGAGGCGGGAGTCCGTGGGCTTCAGGAAGGGGCAGCATGGAAAATGGTGGCTGTGTGCTGAACCTAACACACACGCAGCTAGGGAGGGTCACTTCCTCATTCCTAATTCAGGATGGGTCTGGCAGCTAAGTGGGAGGAGTCGGAGATGCAAGGGCAAAGGGGTGAGGGACACTGATTGTTCTGTCACAGATACCCCGCCTCCAAAAGCACCCAAAGACACTGGGGTCCCTGGGTTAACCTCACAATCAAGGAAGCCCAGCTCCACCAGCCCCCTCCCACTGGGCGAGGCCAGCCCTGCGCGCCAGCAGTGCTCCGACACCCCTGTGCAAGATGCAGTGACCTCTGGTCACCACCCCTCCCCCAGAGCCCCTAGAGGCGTCCGGCAGCAAAGGAGCAGCAGTGGCTTCCTGGGGCAGGGCCTGAGTGAGGGGGCCAGGGACGGAAGGCTGGGACAGGGTGGGGACTAGACTGTTGGGACTTTCGAAAGTCCCAGGGAGGATTGCAGGCCTTATTCTGACAGTGGTAGGTGGGGAGCTGAGGCCTGCCCCTGCAAATGACGAATCCCTGCGGTTTCAGAAGACTCCAAGCCGTCAGAGACGGATCCGGCTAGGAAACTCCAAAGTCTTGAAGTCTTCACCGAGACGTGTGCTGGTTGCCACCAAACCCAAACCAAATTCACTGCCAGCCAGTAGATGCCGACTCAGCGACCCTATAGGATCAGGTAGAACTGCCTTTGTGAGTTTCCGAGATGGTAACTCTTTGTGGGACTAGAAAGCCTCATCTTTCACCCGAGGAGAGGCTGGTGGTTTCGAATAACTGGCTTTTCGGTGAGCAGCCCAATGCATGTTCACTACTCCACCAGTGGTCCCTCTCTCGGTGCCACGGAAATCACTAAAAAGCCCAAAGCCAAAGAGGGAATGGCTGGCAGGTGGAAAGCAGTGCCTATACCTGTTCACACTTGAAACACACCGCTAGATTCAAGAGGACTGACATCACTTCATGCTGGCAAGACTGCGGAGCTCCCAGAACTCTCAAACAATGCTAGTGGGAGGCCTTTTACGGAGCGAAGACTCGGGAGGGGGTGATCCATCTCCCACTCACTTCTCAAAGATGAAAAATCAAAGCTCTGATCAAAGTCTGGATAAGAAACTGTCAAACCTTTATTCAATGTGGCTCTACCTCCCTGTGAACTAGTTCTAAATCCACTTTGGAAAATGGACTGTTTCTCATAAAGTTTACCATGGACCTGCCCTATCATCCAGCAATGCTACTTCCTCAACAAGATCTATGATCATTATCCATGTTCACCAAAGACGGGACCCCAGCCAACCGTCGCTCTCCTGCTGTTGCTGGGAGGGGCCATGGAGTGGCCTCCAACCCTTCGCAACCCTGTGCAGGACAGAAGGACACACGGCACAGCCCTGGGTCTCCCCCACAATGGTTCCTACGTCTGAGCCCATGGTTGCAGGAGTCCATTTTGCCAAACACCTTCCTCTTTTTCACTGCCTGATGTCCTTCTCCAGGGACTGTTCTCTCCTGACAACATGTCCCAAGTATGGAAGACGAAGTCTGACCATCCTTGCCTCTAAGGAACACTCTGGTCATATTTCTTCCAAGACAGTTCCCTCCGTAGGAGAATGGACAAACAACTTGTTGTGTATTCACACAGTGGAATACTACTTCACAACAACAAGGAACTAGCTGCTATGGCCGAATCTCAAGGACACATGGACCAAGTTGGACATAAACGAGCACTCCCCCTGTGGCGCGATGAGGATGGGTTTTCAGAACTCACAAGGCAGAGATCTGGACGGTGCTGTAGGGAGCAGAGTTGATAGGGAAGGGGCGGATCTGGAATTAACGGAATTCTTCCATGTTTAATTTGGGGGAGGGTAACCTTCTAAAATCACAGAACACTTTTCCTTTTCTCCAGTGGGCACCTGGCAGGCATCATTCTTGTGGGAACACCCTCTGAGAAGCATTCTTCAGATGGCCTTTCCATCTAGCTGTTTCCAACCACAGGCTAAGTAAACCTCAGATGGTTGGTCCTTCCATCCTCATTGCTCCGCTTCCTGGCGCCTCAGTTTTCTCACCCGCGCAGCCAGAACGTCCGGGCCCAGGGCCTGATGCACGGTCCCCAGAACTTCCCTCCACACACACAGGCTGGCTGACAAATCGTCCTCGGACCACTGCTGGGTAAGCCAAGTTGGCAGCGGCTCCTGGGAGCGATTACCTTCAGCCTTGTCCTCCAAGGACCTTGGTCAGAGCTGTGAGCCTGCCCTGCCAGCGGGGGCGGGGGTGGGGGCTTGCACTTGCCAGCCCCTTCTCTCTCTTTCAGTGAAAAACCAAACCAGCTCGCACTTGCTTCCAGAAGAGAACCTAAGAGAAGCTGTGAAAGACAGACACCCACAAAAAGGCTCTATGCTCGTGGGATCTTTTACCCCTTTATCGATTGAATCTTCCAAACAGAACTGGGAGGCCACAGCGTGATCACCAACCCTGCTTGACAGACGGGTGTGGGGCACTGTCAGATCCGCTGACATCTGGGGTGACGCAGGACCAAGCAGCATTCGGGGCGACACGGGGGTCGCCGATGACTTGGTGGCAGCTGACAGCAACAACAGATGGGTACGTTACCTCTCGGAAATGTCAGAGCCTGAGTTCAGACTTCAAGCTCCAAGTTCAACGTCTGCGTCCCCAGCCGTGGGAGCGCCTCGTGTCCGTTCCCGGAAATAACAACAATCACAGCAACAATGAGACACACACACACACACACACACAGAGTGGCTAGGCCTTCTGTCGGCGGAAAGGGGTGTTTGTACGCGAACACGTGGGAATTGAGTCCCTGTGAGAGTCAAGTTTGAGGTCGCCGTCCTGAGGCAGGTTTGAATTTCAGCAGGATGTATCCCGCTCACCTGGCAAGCACTGCAGTGCTGGCCGGGTGGGGGTGAGAGTGCTGGACGCTTGCTCACGCCTGGCGCCTGGCCAAGCTCTCCGCTAGTGGCAGCCGCTGGTTTCTCTTTCGCTCCCATTCCCAGGGGATCCTCTGGGTGCAGACAGGAGCCGTCTAGAAGACCCAGTCCCCAGGAGCTTTCTGGAGGAATAGGTGGAAGGATTTGGGGGAGAGGGTCCTGTCAGAACCCACCCTGCAAGCTAGGTACAGGTCACTCAGCTGTCCCCACTCCACTTGCTAGTGCCACAAAATCCAATCGACCCAAGTCCTCAATTGGCCGGTTACACGCTTGCCTGCCTCTCCAGACTCCCTTTGCAATGAAGAACATTCTAATTGCTCACTTGGGGACTGAGTTTAGGCAAAACTCAGAACTTCAAGACTGATTCTTTTTTCAAAGATGGACTTTCAAACCAAGAGGTGAAAAGGTATTGTTCAACAGTTTTACTGGCATATAATTCTCCTAGCATACAGTTCAATCATCCGGTCACATCAAGAAGAGTTGATCAATTATCACCACAACCACCTGTGAAGCATTATTCTTCATTCTTGTTCTCATCGTTCTTAGCTCCCCACTTCCCCACAACCTCCCCTGCCGTTCCCCCAAGCAGCCCTTAATCCAGGAGCCATCTCTACAGATGTACCTGCCCTGGAATCCATATACAGAAACACACTAAAGCAAACGAAGTCACCACCCCAGCAAAGTACAACATAAAAATAATCATCAAAAAGAAATCAGAACCTATGAAAAACTTGGACCATAAAATGGATCAAAAGGGAGATCCGATGGTAAGGTGCTAAATTTTTAACCTAACTGCATAATCCACTTTCCAATGGTTTTGAAGAACATGGATACGTCGCACTCACAGTAAGATTCTTGAAACGGGTGAAATTTAAAATCCCGACTCTGACCAACCATCATGTGTGACCGCAGGATCATGGGGGACCCAGCAGCCCCAGATGTTCATCCCTGGGTTGCTGAATCTTGGGGAGGTGGGGAGAAAGTGAGGTGGGAGGGCCTGGGGGAAGGGCCAGGGCCAGGGTTGCAGGGGAGCCCTCTGAGGATACAGGGCAATCGTGGCTCACCAACTGGTGTAGAAGAACTATTTCAGCTCTGACCAACCAGTCTGGACCCATGCAGACAGCCCCAGGCTAGTCTTCCGCTGACTGTTTTATGGGTGGAGAAATTAAATCTACGGGAGCTTGCACGGTCTGGCGAAGGTCACACAACTGAGGCGGGCGCTCAGCTTCTCTGTGGGAAAACGACGTGGCTGTCTGCTCCCAGCAAGACGTACAGCCTCAGAAAGCCTGGGGGGAGCAGTTCTATAGGGTCTACAGGCTCAGCGGCAGTCAGTGGGCGGCATCCTCTTCATGCTTATTTAAGTTGGGGCTTGTGAGGAGCTCATTTCGAGATTCTTCGTTTTCTTCGTCTACTTTGAGAGGCCATCGAATATTGCTGAGAGCGGGCGCTCCGGACTGCCCTGGTTCAAGTGCTGGCTCTCTCATGGCGTCAACTGAGGATCCGCTCTTTGTTTTCTCTCTGCTTTGCCGAGGACTACGTGAGGCAATATGTGAAAGGTTTGTTTTCTGTTGCTGTTGGTTTTTTTTTTGTAAATAAAGTTTAAAAATTTTTTTAAATTGACATGTCTTATTTAGTTCAATATATCCCTTCCCTTCTCATACAGTTCTGTTGTTCAGTCTTATCGGGTGGGGTTATACAATCATCAGTGCTATCACTTCCCCCCATGCCCCCACTTCCCATACTCTCAGGAACCATTACTCCTGTCCCTGTCCCTCGTCTAGCTTGATTACCATGTACCGAGACATCTTAAATATACAGATGAACATACTCAAATCACATGAGCTAAGGACCATAATAGTAAGGGGAGGAAATCTTTTTTTTTTAGACATTTTATTAGGGGCTCATGCAACTGTTATCGCAATCCATACACACATCAATTGTGTAAAGTACATTTGTACATCATTCTCAAAACATTTTCTCTCCACTTAAACCCCCGACATTAGGTCCTCATTTTTCCCCTCCCTCCCCGCTCCCCCCTCCCTCATGAGCCCTTGATAGTTTATAAATTGGTATTTTGTCATATCTTGCCCTGTCTGACGTCTCCCTTCACCCACTTTTCAGTTGTCTGTCCCCCAGGGAGGAGGTCACATATAGTTCCTTGTAATCGGTTCCCTCTTTCCTACCCACTCTCCCTTTACCCTCCCTGTTTCGCCACTCACACCACTGGTCCTGTAGGGCTCATCCACCCTGGATTCCCTGGATTTTCAGTTCCTATCTGTACCAGTGCACATCCTCTGGTCTAGCCAGACTTGCAAGGTCAAATTCGAGTCATGGTAGTGGGAGCGGGGAGGAAACATTTAGGAACTAGAGGAAAGTTGTATTTCTCATCGTTGTTACATCGCACCCTGACTGGCTCATCTCCTAAGGGGAGGAAATCTTAAAGAACCAGAGGATAGTTATGTGGTTCATCAGTGCCACCCCACCCCACCCTGGATTTATCCTCTGTTCCGTGTGGCCCTTCTGAGAGGGACCGTCCAATTGTCTTAGTGGTGGAGTTTGGGCCTCCACTACATCCACTCCCCTTCATATGGATTTGGTTGCATGTTTTTTGAATGTCTGATACCTCTTCCCATCGACATTGCATGATCACACAAGCTGGTGTGCTTCTTCCAGGTGCACTTTGTTGCTTCCCTGCTAGATGGCCGCTTGTTAAACTATAAGCCTTTAAGACCCCAGATGCTATATCTTTTAATAGCCAGGCACCATCAGCTTTCTTGTAAAGGGGATTTATGGAGTGCTCAATAACATGCTGCCAGTATTACCCCTGTTCTGTATCCTTTCTCTGGAGGCATCATTAGGGGGCATGGAGGATACGGGCTGCCCCCACTGACACTGTCAGAAGAGGTGACACCACGGTCTACGGTGGCTGTGGTGATGGCAGGCAGCTGGCCCTGCAAGGGGAGGACAATACTAGGCTTGGTGCCACCCACCCAGCACTCAGTGCAGTGACTTGTCAAAAAAACCCAACAACCCTGAAGTATTCAATATTGGCAGAAAGGAGGGTCTCCACCTTGACCAAGGGCAGACACTGGTGACACTGACCCGCATGGCACCACAGACTCCGAGCCGAGGACAGGGACCGATGCCAAGGAAGATGGGTCAGCCTACTCAAGACTAAAGCTGTTTCGATGGGCTATCGCCAGGTAACCAGACCCTTGAACGTGGAGTGACTTGGAAAGGTTAGCAAGGACTTGCTTACACTTCTGCGACTTGAGCCGGCCCGAGTGTGGATGACTGGTCTTGCTCCACTTAGTTCTGGCGAGGTGGCCCCACCAGCGCCGGAGGATCGCCAATAGCTTTGCTCACATGTCTGGCTCCTCAGCTGGGGCTGGCGGAGCCGGTCGGCAGCCTTCAGCCTCTCATCTTTGCGCACCTGCCTCTCTCTGCCTTTCTCTTTCCAGCAGGGCGGCAGGTGTCTTTCCATGGCAGCTGGCTCGCAAGAGGGCTGAAGTAGACGCAGTAGAGCTCCTTAGAGCTGAACACAGGAGTCAGACCATGTCACACCCGCCACGTTGCATTGCCAAAGCCATTCATACCGTCACCCACAGGGATGGAGACAGGTACGGTGCACAGGAGAGCAGGCTCCCTTCCATTGGTGGGCCTCTGGACGGCCTTTGTCCTCAGAACCGACAGCAACGTGTCTGACAATGCTCGTGGGAGATTTCTCTGCTGCTTCTCCAGAGTGCTCTTTGTTTGGAAATTCGGTTTCTTATAAAAGCATTGTTCATCTTACTGCACAATAGCTAAAGTAAGAATGCTAATGAAAAGCTTGAACTTTTAATGACATGTTCTACTGTAATTCAGAACTTTGCATTCCATTGTATACTCGTCTATATTCCATTTTCAAAACGCTTTATTGAAAAGTTAGGTGGGGGGGTTACATATCACATCCTCCTTTTTGTATTGGACAATTCAAGAGCTTATAAACCCTCCCATTGGCTTGCCCTGCAGCTACCCCCCTTTTTGCCCATCTCCCCTTTCGCCAACACCTGCCTACCTTCGAACCTATTCCATCCTACATTTCATTTTTATGGTAAAAGTAAAGTTATCAGGTTTGAAATGGAAGGCTTGAAATAGAGAAATCTTTTCTGTAGTCTGCTCATACGTGATTCTGTGTCAGCTGCTTTTACTGGTCCCAACATCCAAGACCTTTTCATGGTCCAACCTGGTCCTCAAGGTCATCCTATGTAATAGCTGCCACAGTGCTCCATCATGACGGACTTGGCTCATTCCCCTCCCCACCTCTGTGCTGGCTCTACTGGAAACACTTCCCCAAGTTTCTACATAGCCTTCCAGATTATCTTTGGGGTTGTTTTTTGTTTTTTGTTTTGGCTGAATGAGAGTTCATCACGTTTTATCTACCACAATTGATTGCAACATGTACCCCTCATGTGGGTCGCCATGGTTACATGTACAGAGTGGACCAGAAATAAAGGTGGTCAAAGATACATCCTGGAATCCACCCACTATCACTCATCCATAGCCATCAAACCCATTCTGACTAACAGTGACCCAGGTGGACAGAGCAGTAGAGAGTCTGGTGGCATAGTTGTTCAGTGTTGGGCTGCTAGCTGCAGGGTCAGCAGTTCGAAACCATCAGCCCCTCCATGGCAAAAAGACAGGGCTTTCTACGCTTGTAAGAATTTACAGTTTCAGAAACCCCCAGGGGCAGTTCTGCTTGTCCTGCAGAATCACTATCAGTCAGAACCGACTTGATGACAGTGAGCTTGTTTTCAGCAAAACAGCCCCTTAGGGTTTCTGAGGCTATAAATCTTTCTCCCTGGGAGTGGCTGGTGGGTTTGAACCTCTGACCTTTCGGTTAGCAGCCAAATGCCTATCCCACAGCTCCACCAAGACTCCCTCATACTGGGATCAGGATAGGTTGCATGTGTGACTTGGAGGCAATGGGTGAGTCTGGGGAAAACAGGGACTTCAGGAGTTCCAATCACTGAATAGCATGCTCAGTCCTGCAGTATTTGTATCTTCAGTCTTGTCGATCCATCAGTCACCCACCATCCAGCCTTGTCCTAGGATGTCTCCAAATGTCTCTTGCCTTCTCTTAGCTTTTTGTTATTTTTCAGATACTGTAATAGACCTATATTATTATAGGTGTTTAAAACTTGTGAATTATTAATGTTTATTCCTTGGATTGCATTATCAGGTTAACAAGTATACATATCTTGCTGGCCACTGTAATGAACTGCAAAATTTCTTCCCAACGTTAGCACCGGTATCACAACGTGGCGCTAAGCATTGAACGTTAGCACTGAAAAGCAAGTCTGAATGCAAATGGACTTCTCCCCCATGTGTGTCTCTGATTCTCCTTTGGGTGCTCTGATAACAGCACTTATCTCACTGTCTTTGGGTGCTGGCTCCTTGGTCTGTGTTCTCTGGTTTCCGGGCCTCTGAGGACAAGACCTGGACAAGATCATCGTGTCCATCTTTGTACTCTAGTGCCGCTAGCACAGCGCCTGCTCCAGCAGAAGACAAGTAACCTAAGCGCCAACTCAATAAACAGGATGAATGATGGCTCGCCACACTTGCCCGTCCCACCTCACGGTTGGGTTCAAATTCCCTCTCTCTAAGCTTTGTCTGAGGAGTCCCTGGCCTAGTGGGTTATGTGTTGGACTACTAACCTCAAGGTCAACAGTTTGAAACAACCAGCCGCTCTGTGGGAGAAAGATGGGCTTTCTGCTCCTGTAAAGAGTTACAGTCTCAGAATCTCACAGGGGCAGTTCTACCCTCTCCTAGAGGGTCACTATGAGTTGGCATCAACCTGAAGGCAGAGAGTGAGTGAGTGAGTGAGTAAGAAGCTTTGTCCATTTTCTCTGGGCCCCAGTTTATCTATTTATAAATGGAGATAATAAGTCAACCTTAGCAGACTTCTGTTGTTGTTGTTTTAATTTCATTAGCCCTAGAATTCAATGGTTTGAATATATTGAAAAGCCTTCTTACCCCGATCCAAGCTATGGCATTTCAGTCGCCTCCTGGGCATGTGAAAGGTGGACGTTGACTGAGGAAGGCTGAAGAAGAATCCAGGTATTTGAATGGAGCTGGGGAGAACATTGAGAGCTGCATGGACTGCCAAAAGGACAGACAGACCTGTCTTGAAAGAGGTTCAGTCGGAATGTTCCCAAGAGGCAAAGATGGCGAGACTTCATCTCACGTTTATCAGAAGAGGCCACTCTTGGGAACACATGTAATCATCATCACAATCAATTCCAGAACATTTTCTTCATTGTTGTACTCATTGATATTCACTCCCCATCCCCTCCCCCCAACCTTCCCTGTCCACGTCCTGTCCCATTTCTTGATCGGATTGTTTGCATTTTTCTGGTTGAGGTCTTGCCATGACCCGTAGTTGCCAGAGGTTGATCCTTTGTCCACTGTGTCCACTGTGTCAGTGCTGAAGATCTGTTCCCAGTGTGCTTCTTCCTTGCTTGATAAAGGCTTTTGGTGAGCATCATCATCTTATTCTTCATAGGTGCCACTCATCTGCTTTGTCTTTGTGTGTGCTTTCTTCATTAGAATGGGTGGTAAGTTTATGCCCTGCACTAGGACACAGGCTTCTCGTAGGGACCAGAGCGGGTGCTTCCCGTAAAGTCAGCTCGAGCCTGATGCATTAAAGGGCAGCTGCTCACATTCTCATGCTCACTCATGGACTCCCCATTGTGAATACTATTCCCTCCCTCCCTCCCTTTATGTATTAGGGGCCCAATTGTTTTTTCTCATAACTTTGAATGAGTTGCTCAGCTATTTCACTTTATGGCTAGTTATGCTTTTTCTAGAGGTTTAATAATTTTCTGTCTAAATCTGCGCACCCTTTGCGGCACTTGCTGTGTGTCGCCTGTTGGATTGCAAACGGCAAGCTCAGTAGTTCAAGCTCACCAGCTGCTAGGGGGAGTAGATGAGGCTGTCAATTCCTGTAAAATGTACAGTCTTGGAAACCCTGTGTGGACTTAAACCAACTTGATGACTGTGTGTGGGTCTGTTGCCCTATTTCTTCCATTAAGAACATCACTGTATTCTTACAAATCTGATGCATTTTCCTGGGAGCAGAAACACCGTAGGATCCAGTAACCCTTCCACTTGGCATATACCCTAAAGAAATACGGAACATGGCACGGGCAGATATGTACCCACCCATGCTCAGGGCGGCACTGTTCACAATAGCAAGATGGACGCGCGGATGAACTTTGGGACATACACCATGACATCCTACACATAACTAAGAATGATGACAGAACTCCCAAACACGTCATAACATGATGGATCTGGAGGACGTTATTCTGAGAGAAGTTAGTCAATCTCAGAAGGATAAATATTGCTATGAGACCACTACTATTAAAAGAAAAAATCATGAGGACCTAATGCCGGGGGTTTCAGTGGAGAGGAAATGTTTTGAGAATGATGAGGGCAATGAATGTACAAATGCGCTTTACACAATTGATGTGTGTATGGATTGTGATAAGAGTTGTATGAGCCCCTAATAAAATGATTAAAAATAAATAAAAGAAAAAAATCAAGCTAAAGGTTTTCACACCAAAAGAAATGGACTTTGATGGTTACCAGGAGTGGGAGGAGGAGGAGCAATAGGCTACAGGCTTCTTGTTATTAGGGGCCAGCCAGTTGGCTCTGACTCCCAGCAACCCCATGTACAACAGAATGAGCCTTCCGGGTTCTGCGCTATCCCCACGGATGCTCCTGTCTCGGAGCCCATTGTTGCAGCCACTGCGTCCAACCATCGCCTGAGGGCCTCCCTCTTTTTCACTGCCCCTCTACGGTACCAAGCATGACTGGTCTCTGCGGATGACATGCCCAAAGTATGTCAGATGCAGTCTCACCATCCTGGCTTCCAAGGAGCACTCTGGCCGTACTGCTTCCCAGACACATCAGTCTGTACTTCCAGCAGCCCACGGTACTTTCACTGCTCTTCGGCAGCCCCACCATTTACCGTACACGCGTCTTTAACTATGTCTTCTTCTGTCTTCCTTACTCAATGTCCCACTTTCACATGCGTAGGAGGCGATGGAGAAGACCATAACTTGGGTCAGGGCTTGAGGGTAGATCGGTGCTAACCTAGGTGAAGGGGAGGATAATGTCCTTCCAGACACAACTGGGAAAAAGAGGGAGACGTTAAGCCAAAATTTGGGGAGGTTAGATGAGTTGTTGAATATAGAAATGAGGATCTGAAATGCAAAACCCCACTTAATTCAAATTTTTTAATTTGAATTTTAATTCATATTTTAAAATCTGATATATATATATTTTTTTTTCTGTTTTTCTCCCTCAATTTACTTTTCTTTAATGTGTCGCTGATTCATCCAACGAGTGACTGATAAACCAGTCCCTGTTGAATCCCCTCCCGCTCAGGGGGAGCCCACGTGTGTCAGTGTTGGGTTTTCACGGCTGTGAGCATTTGCAGGCAGAACGCCAGGCCTTTCCCCAAGTTGCCTCTGGGTGAGTTTGAACTTCCAACCTTTCAGTTACCAGCTAAGGGAGCGATTAACCATTTACACCACCCACTATTGTACAGTGTCCTCAGGCTACCGCAACGCATTGCCACAAGCAAGTTGCTAAAACCAACAGCCGTCCAGCCTCTCCACAGCTCTGGAGGCCAGCAGTGTGACTCGGAGTGCTGGCCGACCTTCGCTCCCTGCACAGCCCCTGGGGGAACAGTCCGTTCCTGGGTTTTCAAGCGTCTGCTCCTTAAGCACTCCTTGCCTTGGGGTTGCCAAACCCCAGTCTCTGCTGCTGAGGTCAAGTCGGCCCTTCCTATGGTCTGTGCCGCAAAATTCCCCACCCCCTCTCTTAACTGAGTCCCTGGTGGTGCCAGCAGTTCCCATGTGTCTTGGCTTGTAGACTGAAAGGTTGGAGGTGTGAGTCTGCTTCAAAGAAAGGCCTGTGGATCTGCTTCTGAAAACCAACCATGGGAAATCCTCACCGTTCTACTGTGATGTACACGGGGTCCCCCGGGAGTCAAGGTCTGCCCGATGGCAACTGGCTTCCCCTTGCAAAGGCCCTTGTGGGATTGCGAGGGTCTCCATGAAGACAGAGGAAGGGTAATGTGGATGGAGATTTGGACAGAGCATGGGCTGATCCATGACAACATTTTGGGACTACATTTCCCAGAACCCCTTGCCACTCTGTGGCATCTCCGTTGCATCTCAAACTAGTGGGAACATTTTAAAAAGCTTGATGTACATGGTTGGGGGGCGG
>NW_022109768.1:3995524-4014134 GCF_000313985.2 Echinops telfairi | reverse complement strand
CACCACCACCACCACCATCTCCATCACTACTACCTCCACCACCCTACATCACCACCACCACTACCACCACCAACAACAAAAACCTAGTTTTAAAATGTCTTTACTTGTTCATTGTCTGGTTTTCTTGCTGGACTGGAAGCCCCACGGAAGCAGGGACCGTGCCTGCCTTGTCTGCTGTCTCTGGAAGAGCTCGTGGTGCATGGGTGGTGGTGGGAGTGGGGGTGTCATCGGTCTATCTCCTGGATGCTGAGTGACTGGGCCTGTGTGGGAATAAGGATGGGAACCCAGCAGGAGCTGGTGCTGGGGGAGAGATGCCTTCAGGGGAAATCCAGGAAGCCTGAGTGGAGATCCTGTCAGTGAGAGTGGTTCAGCGTCCCGGGGAGCGAGTGGAAGGAGTGGTTGACTTTCTCTAACCCTTCTCCTTGAGAGCAGAAACCACACCTGCTTAGGGCCCACAGAGGACTCTGCCTTTCACCTTGTAGGACACATGGTCACCATCTTTGTCGGGACCCACCACCGTATGGCTGCTCTTGCTGGCCTGTGCTTCCTACAGCTGCTCTGTCTGAGTGTTGCTTGGCCCCCGGGAAAGAATCGCCATCAACAAAAAATCCTCTGTTCTAGGCACTGTGCTCCTACTCACTGAGCTACCACGAGAGCCAAAATAGCCATGGAGCCCACTGACTACGTATTACAAACAAGCTGAAAAACAGCCACAAACAAACATTGTCCTCCAGTCTATTCTGACCACGGTCACCCATGTGTGACAGGGTGGAATTTCTCCAAGGGCTTTCTTGGCTGTGATTTTTTGTAGAAGCAGGCAGACCACCAGGCCTGTCTTCTGTGGCACCACTGGAGAGGCTCAGAAAGCCAACCCTTAGGCTAGTGGTTGAGCCGGCAGCCTTTAGACCACTCAGGTTTCCCAGTCAGTGCCTCAAGGATCAAAAAGTAGGATAAACGAAAGGCCTAGCCTTAGGCGACAGGCAGCTTGGCTGTGGACAAGGAGGCAAAGATCCGTCTGCTGTAGCCATTACTCCTTACTGCACTGCAAGTTCTCATCTGGCGAGCAACATGGTGGTGGCTGCAACAAAGAGTTCCCAGGAGGTGCAGCACTCTTAGCTCTTTGAAGCAGCAGACATGTGCACACATATCTGGTGTTCTATGGGTTCTCCCCAGGGGCTGGTGCTGAGACCAGGCCTGCTCGGTGGTTGCGGTGGGTGGTGGACTCTGAAGGGCAGCTTTGATTTCTGAGTGCACCTGCTCCCCCACAGAAAGGCCCTCCAGAAGGTCTGGGCGATGAGGAATCAGAAGTCCTGGTTCTTTTAGGAAACAGCTGGCAGAGGGAGAGTCAAGGAGTCATAGGAGGAACTTGAATGGCACCCTCTGTGGCAGAGCCAGGGTAGGCTTTGGGGGCTGGGTCAGCGGCCATCCTGCCTTGCCCTGCTCAGCAATGTCTGACATGTTCTTGACACAGCTGGTCAATCTGTGGATGCAGGTTTCACGCCCTCAAGTAGAAATGCCGTCAAATCTCCATAATGACATTGTCCCTCCCTCTCTTTCTAAAACAATACACCTTACTGTGTTTGTGATGGATGTGCCTACAGGAAAACAGGGTCCTGTTGAACAATGTCTGCACATTAATTACATTCTTCACACCGCAACAGCAAGCTCATCATATGTGTTCCTCTCATCGCATCTCATTCAAATAGTCCCACAATGCCTTGACCTTCTCTTCTGAGCTTCAGAGTTTTGTTGACCAGAGTTTGAGTCTCACGTGGATGTGGGGTGTGTGTGTGTGTGTGTGTTTAAAGAGTAAAATACTCTGTGGTGAGAGTCATTACTTTATGGGCCACCCAGTAGTTGAGGTGGCCTGAGAGGATAGTTTCAGTTCAAATCATAAAAGTATATCTCAGTCTAGTAGTCTCTGGGATTCCTCCCTACTCAGAAAGACTGCTTTGTTGTTGTTGTTGTTGTTGTTGTTGAGAATTTGAAGCATGTTCCATATTTTTCACCTTTCTGTCAGGATCTATCTATTATCTCCTGATCTAAATATACAGTAGAGGCAGCTGGGCACCATCTAGCTATTCTGATCTCAGGAATAGAGTAGATAGAGGTTCAAGTTAATAATTGATCCTGTAGACTTGTTCCTTCTTTGAAGAAATGGCTTGGGGGCCACATTTGACCTCCTTCAGCTACCCAAAGGGGAAGAAGAGTCCCACACCGTATCTGTCCAAGGATGATTCCTGTGAGGCAGAGGTCAGACGTGCCACCCTCCTCCATCCTTCTTTCACCCTATTCTGATGCCACCCACCTCTCCAAGCACACTCTGCTTCTCTGTTGGGTTTAATGATTAGCTACAATGGCCACAGAGATCTGACCGACAATATTCATGATTACGGAGGTTTATTAGGGAAGTTAACAGGCGTCAACAAGCGTAGGATCAGAAAACATTAAGAATATAGTCATTCTGTCTGCAGTGGTGCCTCTTTTCAGCCATGGTCTCTGCTCTGCTCAGTCAGGTGTCACAAAGCTCCTTTAATGCTGATGAATGCCCACAGGGCACCCCATTCTGCAGGTCAGCTACCTGCCCAAAGGCACATGTTTCACATGTTCCCTGCGCCAGAAAGCCCGCTGTCCCAAGAGACAGGCAGCCCGCTGCTCAGTCTCATGGATAGGGTAGGGTGCTGCAGTGGCTCCAGCCTGCGCCTCCCACAGGGATCTCATACGCTCCATCGTGGCTCATCTTTGCTGATGGTCATGGGATGTTCTGCTTCTGCGTCGGAGCTGGTTCACTTTATACGCAGTAGAATGCTACCACTGACCAGTCCTTATTCGCACGAACCTTATTTGAACCTTATTTGCATGCTCCCACCCAATCATTCACTGAGCTTGCAAAGACTGAGGCTAGAAGAGTCAGATCAAGTCTTTTACACCACTGCGGTTTCCTTGCTCGCCTTTGCTCCAGACAGGAAAAGGCCAAGAGTTGTAGCTGAGCTGGTCACTCACAAGCTTTTAAGACCCCAGACTCTACTCATAAGACATGGTAGACCATTTCCTTTATGAATTATATTGTGCCAACTGATCCGTTTGTCCCATAAGACATGGCTCCGTAGTTATTAGAGCCAAGAAAACGAATCCTGCAGGCCACCGTATAGACTTGTGTTTAAGCTGAGTTTTTCAGCACATTAAAAAAAAATCATTTTATTGAGGACTCGTGCAACTCTTATCACAATCCATCCATCCATCCATTGTGTCAAGCACATTTGTACATGTGTTGCCATCATCATTCTGAAAACATTTGCTTTCTAATTGAGCCCTTGATATCAGCTCCTCATTTTCCCCTCCCTTCCCACCCCCTCCCTCAAGGACCCTTGATAATTTATAAATTATTATCATTTTGTTATGTCTTACACTGTTCAACATCTCCCTTCACCCACTTTTCTGTTGTCTGTCTCCCAGGGAGGAAGTTATATGTAGGTCATTGTAATTGGTTTCCCCTTTCTACCCCACCCTCCCTTTACCCTCCTGATATCACCATTTTCAACAATGGTCCTGATGGATTCATCTGTCCTGGATTCCCTGTGTTTCCAGTTCCTATCTGTACCAGTGTACATCCTCTGGTCTAGCAGATTTGTAAGGTAGAATTGGGATCATGATAGTGGCAGGGAGGAAGCATGAAATAATTAGAGGAAAGTTGCACACTGACTGGCTTGTCTCCTCCCCTTGACCCTTCTGTGAGGGGGTGTCCAGTTGCCTACAGATGGGTTTTGGGTCTCCACTCCACATTCACCCTCATTCACAATGATATGATTTTTTTGGTCTTTGATACCTAATACCTGATCCCATCGACAACTCATGATCACACAAGGCTGGTGTGCTTCCTCCATGTGGGCTTCGTTGCTTCTCAGCTAGATGGAGGCTTGTTTATCTTCAAGCCTTTAAGACCCCAGATGCTAGATCTTTTGATAGCCAGGCACTGTCAGCTTTCTTTACCACATTTGCTTATGCACCCATTTTGCCTTCAGTGATAGTGTTGGGGAGGTGAGCATCATGGAATGCCATTTTAATAGAACAAAATGTTCTTGCATTGAGGGAGTACTTGAGTGGAGGCCCAATGTCCATCTGCTACCTTAATACTAAACCTATAAATATATGCACATAGATCTATTTCCCCATCATCATATATAAATATATTTACATCTGTACATTCCTGTATTTAGACCTCTATAAATGCCCTTTGCTTCCTAGTTCTTTCCTCTATTTCCTCTTACTTTCCTCTTGTCCCAATATCATGCTCAGCCTTCATTTGGGTTTCAGTAATTCCTCTTGGTTACATTGCCTTTGATCAAGCCCTACCAGGCCACTTACACCCTCCTCACCACCGATTTTGGATAACTTGTTGTTCCCTTGTCCCTGGGTTTGTTAACACAATTTCCTTTCCCCCACCGCCCCCTCTCCCATGTCCCCCTGGAACCATCGGTCCCGTTGTTTTCTCCTCCAGATTGTTCATCCAGCCTGTCCTATCCAGACAGGCCTGCGGAGACAACAACATGCACAAAAACAAGACAGAGCAAAACCAAGCAACAATGTACAACAAAACAGCAACAACATCAATCCACTGACGAAGAACAAATTAAAATATACCAAGCAAGACAAGCTTGTGTTTTCCAGTCTAGCCTGTTGGGGCACCATGCCCTGTCTCCAATATCCACCCTCATCATTCCCGACAGGGGCCTTCATGTGGCTCCTCCAGCTCAGGGCTCTAGCGTAGTCACGTGTGTCTTGTCAGCTGCAATGTCTCCCAGGGAGTGAGCAGAGAGAGAGTGAGCATGGGTCTCCCATCTTCAAGGAGGAAGACAGCAGCTCCCAGAATCCTCAGGAGACGGCCATGCGCACACAGAAGCCTCATAGGCTATGATCTGATTGACAGGCTAGACTCCACCCATTCACTCTTAATCCTCTCAAATTGACAAATGATTATATAGCTACCACACCTTCTAACGAGCATTCTGTCCGTATTTCTTCCAAGAAATATTTGTTTATTCTTCTGACAGTTCATAATACTTACTATATTCTTTGGTAAATACTACATAACATAGCACTCACCCAAACATCTGTGTATCTGTCTGTCTGTCTCCGGCCCAGTGGTCTCAGTCATGGGATTAAGCCAAGCACATTTCTCCTACACTTGGTGTTGCTTTCCCCATCACTGTAAATAGAAAGTGCTGACTGTCTGGAGAATGAATTACCCTGCCCTCTCCGACCTAGGATAATCATCTGTGGTTATTGTTCTTGCTCTCCTCTCTCTCTGTGTATATATACTTCCTTGCCTCTTCATCTAAAATCCAAGCCAGCAGAAGTCCATACAAGTTGAGTATCTTCCTCTTCTGAACCTTTGTGACTGGGAAGCGGCATCTGGTTCCCTAACAGGGCCCTTGAGACGCAGCCCATCTCCTACATTGCTCACGGTCATACTTGCGCTCAGAATGCTGGCCCAGGTAGTGCTCCATCCCAAGGAGCAGGCTGGATGAGAATTGATGGAACCATTGGGTCATCTTTCAACGTTGGGTGTATTTCACTGGAATATAACCATTCCTTGAAAATGGCATGGCTTCTCTGGCATTCAGTGAAACAGAATGTAGAAACCATGGGGCCAGCTCATTGCTCACCTTGCTGGGCAGGTGGGTGTTTTCCGGATATACGTGTGAGTGCCATTTGGTGAATATGTGTTCATTTCCGATCTCAGTTTCGCTTCCCTGCCATGCAGAACTCTACAGCTCGCCCTACCACTTGCACCTCTATGGGCTCACGGGAGGGTAAGTCATTTTGTAGAGTAAGAAAAGCACCGTTGAGGAGACCAGACTCTTAGAGGAAAGAAAACTATCAGCAGCGATGCATTCCAGCCCAAAGGATCTGATGCCCCAAGCCCCTGTGCACCCGCCCAGCCTCTGAGCTTGGTGAGCGGTTGGGAGTTGGCTGTGTGGTTCTGCGACCATGGGGGCATCTGCACATTTGGTGGGCTCATCACCATTCATCCGGCAGCACTGGACAGTGACTTCCCAGGCGCTGGGACCAGAGCTCGTCTGTGCTGTTCTGTGGCCTTGTTCCATCCACCATCACATGCCACCATGGTTCTGGGCAGTAATTACCAAGGTGCTTTGGGAGCAGCATGCACTGCTGACCATCTATGGGAGCAAAGATGAGCATGATGACAGCGCATCGCCCGTGGGGTTGGTAGGGGCGTCCACTGCCCCAGGTGTCCAGGGAGGGCATGTGGAATGTGTTCCAGGTGCTTCCACTGCTCTCACTGCCATCCTCCTTTGCCTCGCCCGTTTTCTCAGATCAGGTTGAGCCAGAGGTTAGCATATTGAGAAGTTAATAAAACACCTTCTCTGCTCCCCCAAATTGTATAAAATTCAGACATCACAAAACTGGCTCTGCCACTGTTATTCCATCCCAAGTCCACCTCTGCCAGCAAAGCTCAGAGGGGGGAGCAGGAAGTCCCCTGTGGGCTTCTGCCTCTGTTGGTACTGTGAACAGCACCTCAAGCCCTGGGGGGGGCCTTTGGCAAGGAGAGGTCAGCACTGGGCTGTTTCGTCTGTTAGTGGGGGCAGAAGGCTGAGCAAAAGGCACCCGAGACTCTTCTAGCCATAGATGACAGCATGCCCCAGACCAAGTCAAACCCACCACCAGTGGATTGATCAGGTTTCTGAGGATGTAAATCTTCATGAGAGACCAAATAGCCTCATCTCTCTCCCTCGGAGCTGCTGGTAGGCTTGGACTGCCAAACCTTTGTGGGTAGCAGACCAATGCCCAATCCACAAAGCCTCCAGGGCTCCTGAGATAATGGCATAGAATTCATTTATTTTAGAGGCTCGGTGAACAGTCCTGGATTTTCCAGCAGGCAGACACAGATGCGGTAGAGCTAGCCAGAAGTGTGTGAGAATCAGTCGTAAATGAGGACTGTTTGGTTCTAGTATGGCCACTCTCTATCAAGGCCATCTTGTTTTGTGTCACCCCCAGGCCCCAGATCCCCACTGCCCTCCATCACCACCGCTGCCTGTCTCCATTCTCAGCGTTGACATCAGCGGAGGGCATAAATTCCCTTCATCACTTGGACACATGTGCGCGTGCGCGCGCGCGCGCGCACGCACACACACACACACACACACACACGATATTTACATGCCTTTTCTCAGTGGCCTAGTAAAGAGACACTTCTCTCAACTCGTCTTTTCCACAATCAGACCCTTCTGACTTCAGACCAGTATGGAGGGGCTGATGTGCTCTTATCCTGGCCTACATGCTAAGGGACACTTGTGTCCATGGGCCATACAGGGCAACTTGTACAAAGAGGGGCTCAAGGTGAGCATGAATAACAAGACTGAAGAGGATAAGCAGAATAGCACAAGAGAACAGAATCAATGCCCATGTGTAAGCCCTGGACTGACTTATTAAAAGGACCCTTCATGCCAGTTGGGGTGACAGGCACGTGCCACACGGTTGAGATATGTAACAGTCACTGGGGCAGTGGAGGTTCAAGAGTACAATTCTCACCTTCCTGGCCAGTGTACCTCACACCCACAGCATCCCGTCGAAGGAGGCTTGGGTGTTGCTGTGATGCTAAGCAGGTTTCAGAGACACTTCCAGATTCAGCCAGAGGAGGAAGAAAGGTCTGGAGATAACTTCTGAAAAGCAGCCGATGAAGACTGAAACCCATCCCCAAGGTGGCGCAGGGCCAGGCAGCACGTCGTCTGTTGCACATGGTTCACCATGATTCAGAGACAGCTCCCAGACCAGTTAGAGAAGCGCAAGTTCCTGCAGGACCCCTGCCGGGTCAGGCCTGGATCCTCAGTGCCTGGGCCTGGGGGATCCCCAAAGGAAGGCCGGTCTGTGGACACAAGGGGCTTAGGACAGCTGCCGTTTACCAATAGAGTATTTCAATACTGTAATGAGCAGATCAGCTGTGATGGAGCATCTGCCTGGCTCCTAGCCCTGCAGGGGCGTGAGGGCCGGGCACATGGACAGCGCTCCATCAGCCTCCCTCCCTCTGGAAATCCCTTTCCTTCCATCTGCTGAAAGCCTCTCATAGTTTGGCCTGCTGATTCTTACCCTGTGTCGCAACAGAACCACCTGCCGCCTGTGAAAGAGGGTATTGTCTCCCCACCTGAGCCACCCACACCGGGTGGGTGGAACAGCGGGTCCCCGTGCAGGAAGCTACCTGTTCCACCTCCTGCCCAGAGCAGCTGAGGTACTCAGTGTGTGTGGAGGGAGACGGTTCCCTGACACCCGCTCAGCAGTGTGGTGGATAATTCAGCATTGGGTGTGGTTGTTGGAAAGCAAACAACTCCCTGGGCCTTGCAGATCCGGACACAGTGTTTCTTTTTGCTTAGAGATGTCCTGATCATTTGGAAAACGATGCTCCTTAGAGCTCACCAGCCCTTGGGGAAGTGAAATGTTTACAATTGGGGGTGGGGACAAAAGTGTGAAGAGATTTTGCTTTTAGTTTTATTTTTTCCTTAGACTTTTCAGCTCCCCACAATCACATGTAAAATAAAAGCCTCCTGACTAGAAACCCCATGGACAGAGGAAAGGTGGGAATCCTGAGTGTGGGAGGGTCAAGTGAAAGTCCGTAGGGCGACTTGGAGGGATGTGTTTACAAGACCCGCTGCCCCAGGAGTGGATGTGCTGACAGGTTTTGTCTTTAAACAGTCTGTTAAGATACCGATTATACAATTGTTGGGAGGTGAGCATCACGGAATGCTAGTTTAATAGAACAAAGTGTTCTTGCATTGAGGGAGTACTTGGGTGGAGCCCCAATGTCCATCTGCTACCTTAATACTAAACCTATAAATATATGCACATAGATCTATTTCCCCATCATCACATATAAATATATTTACATATGTACATGCCTGTATTTAGACCTCTATAAATGCCCTTTGCCTTCTAGTTCTTTCCTCTATTTCCTTGTACTTTCCTCTTGTCCCACTAACTTGCTCATCCTTCATTTGGGTTTCAGTAATTTCTCTTGGTTACACCCTCCTCACCACCGATTTTGGATCACTTGTTGTTCCCTTGTCCCTGGGTTTGTTAACACCACTTCCTTTCCCCCACCTCCCCCTCTCGCATGTCCCCCTGGAACCGTTGGTCCCATTGTTTTCTCCTCCAGATTGTTTATCCAGCCTATCTTATCTAGATAGACCTGCAGAGATGATAATATGCACAAAAACAAGACAGAGCAAAACAAAGCAACAAAACAACAACAACAACAACAACAAAAACCAATGACACAAAAAAAGAAAAGCCTGTAAATTGTTCAACGTCTGTTTGTTGACCTTTAGGGGTATTTTCCAGTCCAGTCTGATGGGGTGCCACGCCGTAGCCCCAAAGTCTATTTTTGGTATTCCTTCAGGACTTACTTGCTCTGCTCCCCTTGCTGTACTGTTGCATGCCCTTAGTGTTTTGCCTCGGTGTGGTGGGGTCAGTTCGGGCACAGTTCCCACACGGTGTTTCCAGTGTTGTCCCCTGTAGGGCTATAGGTCAGTGAGGGATGTTGTGTCTCATAGTGGGCCAGACCTATGGTCCTCTCTGTGCACTGGCTGCTCAGAGCAGGGATATTGTCCTCAAGGCTTGGTGGGCCAAGATGTGCTCAACTATCTCTTCCTCCCCATCATTTGCTCCCTTGTACTCTGATCTGACATGTCCCTCTCCCTGAGCTTAGCTTCAGTGCTGTCCTCTGAAGTAAATTCTTCTGGGGGGAGGGGTGGCTGTCCAAGGAGTTGGGATTGGGGCTAGCCCCTCAGACCTCTCTACTGGTTCCCTGCTTCATGCCAGTATGTTGCATTCACACCTTGGAGCACCAGGTTGAAGTCTGGTCCTTGTTTCCCTGTGGAGATATAAACAATACCCTCTCCTTGGATGTGTTAATTCAGCACATTTTTTTGTGTGCAGTTTTTTTGATAAAATTAGGTGCCTCGGCTGATTTGGGTTGGCTTATACTTGAGTATATACATAATTAGTTTTGTGTGAAAAGAACCTTATTGATTTATATGGGTGAGTTAGTGCCCCGTTCCCCTGCTATCTTTTTTTTTTTTCCTTCCCCCCCTCTCCTTTTTGGCTACCATATGTTTCCTGGATTTGGTTGGCTACTATATGTTTCCTGGGTTTGGGTGCATAAGCAAATGTGGTGAAGAAAGCTGATGGTGCCTGGCTATCAATAGATAGATATAGCATCTGGGGTCTTAAAGACTTGAAGATAAACAAGTGGTCATCTAGTTGAGAAGCAACAAAGCCCACATGGAAGAAGCACACCAACCTGTGTGATCATGAAGTGTCGATGGAATCAGGTATCAGGTGTCAAAGAGCAAAAAATCATATCATTGTGAATGAGGGGGAGTGCAGTGTGGAGACCCAAAGTCCATCTGTAGGCAATTGGACATCCTCTTACCGAAGGGTCGCAGGGAGGATATGAGCCAGTCAGGGTGTAGTAGAGCAACAATGAAACATACAACTTTCTTCTAGTTCTTTAATGCTTCCTCCCCACCACTATCATGATCCTAATTCTACCTTACAAATCTGTCTAGACCAGAGGATGTACATGAGTACAGCTAAGAACTGGAAACACAGGGAATCCAGGACAGATGAACCCCTCAGGACCAGTGGTGAGAGTGGCAATACCAGAAGGGTGGAGAGAAGGTGGGGTAGAAAGGGGGAACCAATCCCAAGGATCTACATATAACTTCCTCCCTGGGGGACAGACAACAGAAAAGTGGGTAAAGGGAGATGTCGGATGGTGTAAGATATGACAAAATAATAATAATTTACAAATTATCAAGAGTTCATGAAGGAGGGAGTGTGGGGAGGGGAAAAATAAGGAGCTGATAGGAAGGGCTCAAGTAGAAAGCAAACGTTTTGAGAATGATGATGGCAACAAATGAACTAATGTGCTTGACCCGATGGATGGATGGATGGATTGTGATAAGAGTTGTATGAGCCCCCAATGCAATGATTTTTTTTTTAAAGACACAGATTATGGAGGCAAAGTGGTTAGAGGGAGTTCTGAGTTTAGTTGGGTGTTAAACCTAAGACCCCCCTCAACTCAGGAGCAGGAGGGAGCACACAGGGACAGAGAGAAGGGGTATAGGGCAGAGGCATTTATGTGTGTGAGAGGGAAATAGAAGGTGTGCATGAGAATGTGTGTGTGTGTGACAGAGAGAGCGATCGTGTATGTGAGTATATGTATAAAGTGTGTGTCAGAGAGCAGGTGTGAGAGTCTGTCGTGTGTATGTAAGAAAGAACATGTGAGAGAGATGGTGTCTGTGAGAATGTGTGTATGGGCTTGTGTCAGAGCATGTTTGTGAGAGACGGGGAGAGTCAGTTTGGTTTGAGGGAGGTGAAGGGACACCTGGAGATGCTTCTCGCCCTGCAGCGTCCCTCTGCCAGCCTGCTAGCTGTCCCTGCGGTCACAGCCCTGCCCAGAGAGTCTGTTCTTTAGTTCCCTGCAATGTTTCCACTCCCAGAGCAGCACAGGGCTGGCAAGTTTTGTGCTTCAGATTGTGTTTGTGCTGACTGACGGTCGCAGTGTTTGGCTGGAGGCCTGGCCTTTGCTCTCTCCTGTCTTTCTCACGGTCTCCTGTCCTCCCATTCTCCTTCCTTGTTCTTTGTAATCCGCACTGTCCGCTCCACCTTCTAAAGGTGTCTTTCCCAAGAGAGAAGCAAATTGCTTGCCAACGTACATCACCCCAAACCAAAGTCACTGCCGACTCCCAGCCACCCTACAGGACAGGGGAGTTTCCCAAACTGTAATTCTGTACAGGAGTAGAAAGCCCCTTCTTTCTCCCAATGGTGACTTTGAACTGAGGACCTTGAGCATCATGGCCCAATGCATAACCACTACACCCCCAGGGCTCCTGCCAAAGTACATAGGGAGCCACTGAAAGGAAATTTTGGAATCACAAGTGTAGCGGGCATGTGTTTTACCTAGCCCTGAGACAGAGTCAGAGTGGCTTTGGAGGAGTAGTGAGCTAGGTGGAAGCTGTCCGTGTGTCCCTAGCATTGACACTCAACCGGCACAGCAAAGAGGGATTCCTCCACTCAGTGCTAAGATCACCTCGTTTGTATCAGTGGCATAGTCCACCGGAGACGGATAGTGTGCTGTCTCCAGAGACACACGAGGACTGTGTGGTCATAACAACAGTCAGAGCCTCTGACATTGTGGAGTGGCCCGCACATTCTCCAAGAAGCTGCCAGGCCGGGTAATTTCAGAGAGTCAAGATGGGCACGTTCTGCTTAGAAGCCTCTTCCCATGGACGCGTCGAAGTTTATGTCCTTCTTTTATCTTACTCTCCCTAAGAAACTGGATGGGGATGGAGCCCATGCTGACCAGATAACTATCCAGTGAGCTCCTGCCCTCAACTGTCTAAGACAGTGGGTCTCAATCTTCTGAATGCCACAACCCTTTCATACAGTTCCTCAGGTTGTGGTGACCCCCGACCATAAAATTATTTTCATTGCTACTTCATCACTGTCATTTTGCTACTGTTATGAATCTGGCAACCCCTGTGAAAGGGTCGTTCGACCCTCAAAGGGGTCTCGACCCACAGGTTGAGAACCGCTGTTCTGAGGCCACAAGACCCGTGGATATGGACTCATTCATATCTGGTTTCATGCGTGTGTTTGTGGGTCTGAAGCTTTGTGTGGTGGGAAGCCAGCAAGAGAAAGGCGTGAGCAATAACTGTGGGTGACTGCTCTTCGTGTCTACTGGGGCCCCCATGGATAACTCGACAATCCATCCATATCTTTTAGGGGTTTTAGGGAGTCCATTATGTGCATCCCATTGTACCCAGGTGACTCAGGGTATTTTCTAGCCAAAGGATCAGAACAAGAAGCAGCCAAGCAACAAGGAAATGTTTAGCCAATGACCACCCTACTCTCGCCAAACACCCCAGGAAAACCGTGGTTCCTCAAAGTGCAGATGTCACCCTCATGAGATTGTAGGGAGGCACCCTAACAGCCCCCAGGGTGGATCAGACAAGACCAAGTATGGAACAGTAAGCCCATCCCTGCTGGCCCAGAACGAATACCTGTGTATCAGCAGAGACACACGGAGCACCGGCACTCCCACTCTCACCAGTAACATGCGGATGCCCCATGGACGCCAATGGAGGCGGAGTAGGGAACCTGGGCTTCCACTTCAACCTCGCCCCACGAGTCAGAGACCACCAGTTAAAATAGGACCAGAGTGCTCCTTAGAAATGAGAATGGTGATCAAGGGTTCATGAGGGAGGGGGGAACAGGGAGAGAGGGGGAAAATGAGGAGCTGAGGCCAGTGGAGAGCAAATGTTTTGAGAATGATGAGGGCAATGAATGTATAAATGTGTTTTACACAATTGATGTATCTTTGGATTGTGATAAGAGTTGTATGAGCCCCTAATAAAATGATTAAAAAGAAGAAGAAAAGAAATGAGAATGGTGAAATTTCGCTCTTTGACTTTGGACATGTCATTATGAAAGGCCAGTCTCTAAGAAAGGACATCATGTTGGGTGGAGGGCCAACAAAAATGGGGGATCCCTCAAGGAGATGGGCTGATACAACAGTCCAATAATGATGACGATGGCTCAGGACTAGACTAGACTGTTTGCTCTTTTAGGATCATGGATAGGAACTGAGTCAACAATACCAAATAACAACGACAACAAGATCTGCAGTTGGGAGAGACAGGGGTATTTGTATAGTCTCTTCAAATAACTATGGCTATCCTCTTTTGGTATATACAAAAGCTTGAGAAGGGATAGTTTTTAAAAGATTACTTGCAATATAGAATCTCTATCAATTAATCACTCATACGCCGTTACATTACTATCCATTTGCCTATTTTGCACTTTGAAGAGGTCTTTTACCCACATATAGATTTTGGGCTTTCAGAGCCATTGAAGGAGTCTGGACAGCCCTCACTCCCACTCCCAGGGGTTCCTGGTCCACACTTTGAGAACTATTGTCCAGGAGTTCTTAAGCTGAGACTCGATATAGGTACCTAATAAATGGATGGATGATGAAATGGCAAAACCCTTTGATTGAGCAGAGACCAGACCAAGGAATGATTAGAAGAAGCTAAACGGCCTTTCGAGGAGAAGTTAAGTTGGTAAGAATTGATGTGGAGGAACAGAGTGAAGTGGCCTTGTGTTGACCTGTGTGCTGAGATGTTACCGTGTGTCATTAGGGCAGAAGGACCCGTTCTGCTAATGCGTCAGCCTGTCGTAGCTATGTAGCATCAAGTCCACTTTGACTCATAGCAAACCTATATGACAGAGGAGTGTCTCTAAACCAGCGGTTCTCAGCCTTCCTCCTGCCGCAACCCTTTCATACAGTTCCTCAGGTGGTGGTGACCCCCCAGCCGTGTAATTATTTTGATTGCTACTTCATCACTGTCATTTTGCTCCTGTTATGATTGGGCGACCCCTGTGAAGGGTTGTTCGACCCCCAAAGGGGTCACAACCCACAGGTTGAGAACCACTGCTCTAAACCCATGCCATTGAGTGTATCCCACGCATAGGGGCAGTTCCTAGACTAATCTCTTTGTAGGGCTAGATCCTCGGGTCCTTTTCCCACAAGCTGCTGGTGAGTTCAAACAGCCGACCTTCGGCTTAGCAGCTGAGCCCCTAACTACTGAACCGCCAGGGCTCCTAGGCCAGCCTCGTAGGTAACATTTTATGCATTTTATGATATCCAAGCATGGTCAAAGGCAGCTTTATTCTCTTGTCATACTTGAGGATGGTGAATGGCAGAAATGGCCGTGCAGGGATGCAGAGGGACCAGATGCCAGCACTCCTGGTCCTTCCTCGTGTGCATCCCAGCAGAGCAACGAATGCTAACCAGCTTACCCTTAGATTTTCTCATCACGGGAACATAATGGGTCCCTCCATGGACCTAAACCATGGGGCTGGGGGCTTCTTTTCCCTTTCACGGGGAGCAGTAACCCAGGAGATCTCACTGTCACGAGGCATTACTGTAGCCAATAACAAAGCAAGACGAGACAAGGTTTTACAATCAGCATGCTTTAAAGCAGCAAATGCTCGCCGACTCCACACGCGGGGGGAGATGGCGCAGTCAGAAACGATTGTGGCATTTTTGTTTTGGTTTGTTTGCCTGTGCTTTTTAGGGGAAAAGTTGCCTCTTCTGAAGCACTGTGGGCATTTCTAAAAAAGGCATGAGCTGCCAAACTCTTCGGAAGGTTCTGGTAGGTTTTCACACCTAACTATGGACAAGGCATTCCCTTTGGGGTCTCCAGTTTGCTCCTCTGGACCCCTGGGTGCACTGCGTCTAACCGACAGCCGGCCTGTGGGTTTCTCCCTGCAGGCAGGCTGTGCTTTAATCACTGCGGCCTCCTCAGTACGAGCCCCCAAGGCGCCTAGAATTAGTGCTTAGTGATTTCATTCACATTTTAGCCGAACCTACAGAAATTGTTCTGACAATATTTTTAGCCCTTTAAGACTTTCCGGAATTGCATCATTCACTTGTAATATCTCGTGGGAATTTAGGGGGTAACACGAAGCTGAAACGAATGACAGCGTGCTGCCCTCTGCTTGTTTGCGACTTTTTCTCGGTTTGTTACTGAAGCAACAAATGCAAGCGAATAACATGTAGCATTTCATCAAAAGTATAATTGGTTTACGAAATGAATAAACAAATATTACAAGCATAGTTCCATCTAATTGTTTGTACCAGTGGATGGAATGAACGTTACTATAGGCAGATGAACATTAAAAAGGAATAAAGAATGTAAACTTGTTATTTCCACATTAGGCAGCTGCCTCGCCACCCACTTTAGAGAGAACCCTGATTATAAGTGCTCTTTTAACAATCAGCTGGCTGAATTCTACCAAAAAAATGAAGCATCAATTCTGCTGAGCCAGTTCAACCAGCTGAGTCCCACTCCTGCCCGCACCCTCGGTATTTCCTTACACTTCCTGCATCCTGTCAGGACTGTAAGGTCTTTTGAAGGAGACACGAAATGAGATCAATACAGATAGAATTCTGGGTAATTCTAGGAGTCATATCATACCCAGTACCATGTGTTTTTGGTTTTAAGTTTTGGGAATCCTTTTTAGTTAGTTAAATTGAAGCTAAGGGGCTCTGGGATCAGAATCCTGCTTTCTAACATCTCTCCTCTCTTTCCTCAGGAGCTTCCCTTAGGCACAGGGAGTAGACTGATGGGCCAAAGAGGCAGAAATAATGTGCAAGGACCGTTGTTCAATTTAGAAAGGATCTGCTTGGTGCTACGCCAAGTGAGAATAAAAAAGGGTCAAATCGTTTAAAGCATCCTAGACATTGCTGCATAGGTAGTCGGTCTCTTGATAGCAAAGTATGGGTAGGAGATGGTTTCTCTGTAGATGTTCGTTTCGTTCTCATGGATTTTGTGAATGTGTGATTGTTTCGGGAGAGCGCTGAGTTAAGTCCAATGACCAGATACATAATAACAACAACAAAAAAACCTTCCATAAAATAAAACATTTCCAAGCCCCAGCTGGTGACCAACTTAGGACAGCAATTACACAGTCCTCAGGGTTGTTATCATGAGATTCAGTTCATGCTTGGGAGTTCCCGAGAAAAAACGAATAGAGAATATCCCGATGCTTTGTGACTCTTGCCAGAAGATGTATTTATGCCAACAGCTAGATTTTTAGCCCAAGTTGACTTCATTAATTTACCCTCCAACTCCTTCTGGAGGTACAACTAATATAAAATAGATATTACACACACACACACACACACACACACACACACACACCAGTTTTTACAAAGCATTTGTATCATCCTTGCTGTACGCCAGGTGCTATTCTAGAGACTTTGATCTTTTCTTTCTTTTCCCTCCTTGTTAATGACCTTTGCGTCCTTCATGAATGGTGTTCTTAATGTCCTACCGCAGCTCTTCGGGTCTGCTGTCATTAGTACGCTATGAGTCAAACTGTTCTTGAGATGGTCCCAAAATACAAGTGGGGTAGACTCAAGGTAATCTTTTGGCTCTTGTGCACTTGTCTTGACTGTCTTCAACTTGAACTTGCATATGAGCCATTGATGATCTGATCCACAGTTGGTCCCTGGCCTGGTTTTAGCTGCTGCTACTGAACTTCTTTATTGTCTTGTTACACAGATGTAGTCCATTTGATTTCTGTGTATTTGTCTGAAGAAGACCATGTGGATAGTCACTGTGTTGTTGAAAAAACGTATTTGGGATAAATAACTTGTTGGTCTTGCAAAATCCTCTCATGCGATCTCCAGCTTCATTTCCATCACCAAGGCCTTGTTTTCCAAGTGCTAGTCCTTCCTCTTTGTTTCCAACTTTTGCATTCCAATTGCCAATAATTATCCATACATCTTGATTGCATGTTTGATCCATTTCCGACGTCAGAAATTGGTAGGATTGTTCAATTTCTTTCATCGCTAGCTTTAGGGGTTGGTGTGTAAGTTTGAATAATAGTTGTGCTGACTAGATTTCTTTGTATGCAGATAGAGAGGATCCTATCACAGACAGCATTGTGCTCCAAGATAGATCTTGAAATGTCCTTTTGGATGACGAATGTGATGCCATTCCTTTTGAATGTGGCATTCCCAGCATTGGGAGCCATATGACTGACTTACTCAAAATGGCCAACACCAGGCTATTTCAGTTCACTACTACCTAGGGTATCGATCTTTATGCATTCCATTTTATTTTTGATAGCTTCCAATTTTCCCAGATTCATACTTTGTACGTTCTAAGTTCCAAGGATTCATATATGCTTGCGCTTGTTTCTTCGCATCTTGGTCATGCCCTATCAGCATCGGAAGGTCCCGGAAGCTTTAGTCCGTCCACATCAATTCTATTTTACGAGGGCAGCTCTTCCTCTGTCATAGTTTCAGAGCCTTCAAACTTTAGGGGCTCAGCTTCTGGCACGAGCTCTCACAGTGTTCTGCTACTGTTCATGAGGTTTTCAGCATCTGACAATGCTATCATGCTATTCAGAACATTTTTAGTAGCTAATTTTTCTGAAGTGCACACTCTAGCCCTTCTTTGTAGTTTGATTTTAGTCTGGAAGATCTGCCGAAACCTGTTGGCTTTGTGCGGTATCATGTCACCTTGACAAGGAAGTGTAGGGGTGAAGTCTAGTCTGTTGATCAGGTCACAGCCTGATGATGCCTCTTTTGTGGGCATGGCCTTCTTATGAGGATTCTGGGAACTTCCTCTCTCCCTCTGCCTTTGCCTTCCTGTTGAGAAGCCATGCAAGAGCCTCTCTCTCTCTCTCATTCACTTTCTTGCTGTTGAGACACTCAGAAGCTGGAAGAGCCACATGAAGACACAAGCCAGTGCTGAAATGCTTCCATCACCACTGGATCCATAAGACTTTTCACCCACCGGCCTGTGAGCTTCCTGCATTTGGCATCATTGCATGTGGCTCAGTGAGTCTGAAGAGAAATTTATGGACTAGTATTAGACAGATGGGCTAATATCAGACTTATGGAATAATATTGGACTGAGCTGGGAGGTTTTCTCAATATATAATTGCCCTTTGATAAAAAGCTCTCTCCTAGACATATTTGAGTGTCTCTGGATTTGTTTCTCCAGCCAACCCA
>NW_022109768.1:3990658-3993191 GCF_000313985.2 Echinops telfairi | reverse complement strand
AAAAGTTGGCAACTTTCTCATTAAAACAGATTTCTATTATGGAAAATAATGTTTCTCAAAAAATTGAAAAGAGACCTACCATATGACTCAGCAATTCCACTTCTAGGTTTATACCCCAAATATTTGCAAGCAGAGACTCAAAGAGATGCTTGTACACCAACGTTCAGTGCAGTGCTGTTCACAATAGCCCGGAGGTGGGGAGCAGCTTAAATGCCCACTAACAAAATATGGCACATACACCCAATAGAAACCATGGATGGAGCATGAAGACATGCTGAGCAAAATAAGTCAATCACAAGAGGACAAATTGTGTATGATTTCATATATATGTATGTCTTCCTATCGAGAGACCAAAGTATATTAGTGGCTTGAATGGGATGGGGTAGGATTTATGGTGATGGAAATGGTATGGATTATGGTTACACAGCAAATCAATATAATTGCTGCCAATAGGGTGTACACCTGTAAAAAGCCAAGATGGCAAAAAAACATGTAACGGACATATTTACAACAACCAGGAAATAGCTGCTCAGAGGCTATATGTAACTAGACACCTTGTGGGATTTGTTTCTTGGTTTGGAGGTTTAGGGTCACGATTTCATGAAACATCCTAGTCAATTGACCTGATGTGTTCAGTGCTTCTATTCTACCGAGTAGTTTATTTTGTAGTGTCGGGGCCTGAAAAGCATGCAAGCGACCGCCCAAGGCACAACAGTTGGTTTCTATTCTCCGGGAGCAACAGAGGCAGAAGGAGAGTCAGGAGTAGAAGAAGAATATGGAACGTGTGGTTAATTGCCTGTGGGAACTCCCTCCTTTGCCACAAGGCTGGAAGAACCAGCTGGTGCCCAGCTACATTACAAAGCATTCTGGGGGGAAGATGCTCTAGAAGATGGTGATAGGAGCGGGGAGATGCAGAACAGAATGTCAAGTTCTCATGGAATCCAGAATTTCTGGAACCTTGGAGGCTCGATAAGCCCCTGAAACTATTGCTCAAAATTGAAATCTTCAATGAGAATTATGCTTTTAAGTCTTTTTAAAATGAAAGAATAATTGTGAACTTAAGCATCATATGCATGCACCGTCTGCCAATTGGGAACAAATTCACAGCAGCAACTCCAAAGATTAGACAGGACCCACAAAGGGCAGTGAGGTTATGTCAATGGGGAAGGGATAACCCAAAAAAGGAAGTTGAGAATGCTTGGACAACTCGAAGAATATAGTTAATACCACTGAGTTGGATATGCAGAAACATGAATTGGTGCTATCTTGTCACTGTGTATAGTCTCAACAATAAGCACAAAAGATAAAATTTTTAAACCCCTCAGATTTCTGATGTTCTTTGAAAATACAGAAGATATGCTAAACTTGGGCCAAAATAAAATTGCTGGCTTGGACAACTATCAGCTAGTCTTAAGAAGCAGCTACCCCCACCTCCACCCCGGGACAGGATGAGTTGGTCTTAGGGGATGAATGGCTTAGTGTAGTGGGGCATTGTAGATTGAAAATAAAATATCAACCCACCGCTGCTAAGTCGATTTCAACTAATGGTGACTCCTTGTATGTCAGAGAAGAATTGTGTTTCATAGAGTTCTAAAAAGCATGTGTGTGTGGTAGACATTTTACATCACAAATTAGATGATCATTTAACCATTTCTATATATATTATTTCTATACAAATATACATTCATTCTATACATACTATTTCAGGAGGAAGAGGACGCTTTCTACTCCTGTAAGGAGTTACCGTCTCAGAAACCCACAGGCCCAGTTCTAGCCTATCAGGTCGCTACAAGTCAGCATGGACACAATGGCAGTGAGATAAATATTATTTAGTGACATTGGCTGCACTTTTCACAGTGTGTCAGCATTCTCGTTCTTTCCTTTCTGGTTGTTCTGTTTCCATTAATCTAGCTTCCTTGTCTCCTATCTTGTCATCCTTGGTTAGAGGAAGCATTGACCATTAGGTCTCACTGAGGTGACTGTTTAGAGGAACAAGGGAGCCTGGTGGTGTAAGGGATGTTGGGCTGCTAACTGCAAAGTCAGTAGTTCAGAACCAGCAACCGTTCCTCAAGAGAAAGAGGAGATTTTCTACTTCCACAAAGAGTTAGTGCCTGAAACCCACAGGGGCAGTTCGACCCTGTCCTATAGGATTGCTCTGAGTCAGAATCCATTTGATGACAGTGAGTTTGGTTTTTAAAGGAACACAATGTGCAAGGGTGATGTTATTTATTTTGTGAACCACTCTGTCTTCTGGATATGTTGTGATGTCTAGGTGTGGTTCGAGCCCCAAGGTTTTGGGGTTTTTTGAGCCCCTAGTTTTAAGTGTTTCCCAGGACAATGGTCTTGGGGTTCCTTTTATCTCTGCTGGCCTAGTAAGTTTGGCCTTTTTTAGAAATTTGAATTTTATTCTTTATTTTTCCATTCTATCCGTGACAATATATTGAGTCCCTGGTCAGGAGGGTTGGTGGTTCTCTATAAGGTCTTGATGAAATGATTAAGTACCTGGCTACTAGCCAAAAGTCTGGCAATTCAA
>NW_022109768.1:3974920-3988011 GCF_000313985.2 Echinops telfairi | reverse complement strand
AAAAAAAAAAGAAAATAACTTCATTGCAGGAAAAAAATGCTGATCGTCAGCTGAGCAAATGCAATCAAATCCATTGTCCTTGAGTCAATCAATCTCATGGGGCCCGTGTAGGATTTCTGAGACTGTAAATCGTGAAGGGTCCAGATATTTGTATCTGTCTCCCCCAGATCAGATGGCGGGTTTGAACCACCAACCTTGTGGTTCACAGTCCAGTGTCTGACCCACATGAAGAAGTTCAAAATCACCCAAGGAGAGCACATAGCTAAGGAAGAACAGTGATGAACCTGGGACTGAATCCCAGGGAACCTCGATCTCTGATGCAGTAATATGAGGACCAACCCCGGTGGTTTTTCCAGGCCCCATATGGGACCTGTATCAGAGGTCAGATTCTGAGCATTACGTTTGCAGAAGTCTATGGTTTACAGTGGGGGTCCTACATCCATTCTGAGTCTCTGCAGAGATTCAACCTCCAAACGTTCCTTCTGTGACCCACGAGGGAAGAAGCTTAGCCCTCAGGCAGAATGTATTTGCCGAACTCCTCTGACCAGCCCGCAGTGGGACAGTCTCACCCTCAGGAACTTGCCTGGGCCTGGTTTTTATGGAAATCGGGGCAGTCAAGCGGTACAATTATGAGTCATACTCTGACCACCTTGGACAGGGGAAGCTAAACCGCTCTTGTGAACTATTCTGATCTGCCAAAGTGTGCCTGTTCCGATCTTTGGTCCCTTTCCTGCTCCGACGGTCCCACCTGCCACTGTGATGGGATGATGTCAGCAATCATGATTCTGTCAGAGCTTCCTTGTTCTTCATGTTTGGTTTTTAGGAGCTGCGTGGCTATAAATCCTTAGACACCAGCATGGTGTCTATGATGGCCTCCTGCATCCAAATGACTCCTTTTTGTCTTTGCCTTTGTTGCCCAAGTTACGCAATGCAGTTAGCCTAAGGAACCCTACCTAATGCAGTCTTTCTGGAATTTTTACAACTCACGGCATTGCTCAGAGGCAAACAGTTTGAATGCAGACCACCAAAGGCTATTGGCCTGTTAGTGACCAAAGGCGAGCTCCTACTATCTGTTTTATCTGCTTGGTGAACACAGACACTGTAAAAGTGGCTTAAGACTTCAGGAAACTTATTGTTGTGTTTGCTTGTTCCTGGTCAACAAGGGTTTCCCACGTCTATCCGGAAAGCTGCGTTAATGTGAAAGATCTGTATGTGACTTCTCAAAGTGTAAATGCCAAACACAGAGGTACATATCCTCTATGTATTCTGATTTCAAGCAGGACACCATCATAAGAGCCTGGTTTGCTGTCAGTCTCCTGGCTGGGGCCACTTTTTTAAATAAGACTTTTAATAAAAATAAAAATAAGACTTTTAATAAACGTCTCTTTTTACCTTCCATGTGGAGTTAGTGAATTGGCTCGGCTGTTCCCTGGTCTTTCTTTGTACTGTGAACAACTGAATACATGGGTCCCTGTAAAATAGAACAAAATACATTACATTTGAGGTCTATTTTCCCTACCTTTTCAAAAGAATGACTTCCTTCTCTTCATCATTTCTTTTTTTCACATTCATTTTTCTTCTTTTATTCCTTCCTTATTTCTTTGCTACTTCATTATCTTCTTCCTTTAGTATTTTAAAACTACAAAATACTTATATCGAAAAGGGACATAGAGCGAATGTATGTAATATCAAGAATGAACGAAATAATCTGAGAGAGTCTTGGGGGCATGGGCGGTCACTTGACTGCCGACCACACGTTGGGTTCTTTACGGAAACAGACTGCCACCCTTTCTCCCACAGAACTGCTGTGGGACCCATAATGACCCTACTCAGCATCATTATGAAGTAAAAAAACAACTTAAGAGAGAGAATTTTCCAGTTAGACGCCTTCCCGATTGCTTCCCTTCTTTCGCCCCGACCAGAAGTCTGAGCCACTATCTTGGGTTTGTGGTTTGCAATAGTTGGACCACACTGTGCTCCCCGCTGATGTTAGGTGCGAGGGGCTCACCTCAGACTGAGTTTCCCTGGACAATATTTTGCCTTGCAGGGAGCTCTGTATAAATGGTATAAAACTATATGTACTTTGTGGTGGACGATTACCTTTTGTACTTATTGTTTTCCAACATTACTCCCGTAAGACTGATTTTTGCTGGTAGGTGTAGCTGTAATTCATTCTTTTCTTAATGTCTACCATCCCCTTCCATAAAAAACGACCTACTGGCATGCACTCACAATGAGCCAGACACACCACCATTGCCATGGGACCAGACAGCCTCGCTTTTCTCCTGGGGAGTGGCTGGGGGTTCTGAATTGCCAACCTTGTGCCAACCAGTGCCACCCAGCCAATCCACTGCCAGGAAGACCATTCCAGCTCCTGGAGCCCCTGCATAGGGTTTCTGACTGTGACTCTTTGTAGGTTCCAACTGGCGGGCTTGAGCAGTCTTGCCGTTAGCAGTCCGATGCTTGTTCCACAGCACCACCAACTCTTCTTCATGTTGCTGTCCAGGCCGTTACAGATTTATTCTCCTGTCAGTGAACATTTGGGATGTTTCTGGGTTTTAACTATAGTGAGCAATGCTTGTATCAATAGTCTTGGGCATGTGTGTAGGGATTATTGGTTATAATTAAAACTGGAAAGCAGAATTGTTTTCCTAAGAGCTTGTATCAATATGTAATTAATTTAAAATCCCATCTGAAGCCATCATCTTTTCTTAAATTAAAAATATTCATTTGGGGGGTGCAGGAGAGGAAAAAAACCTATATTAATTACATCATTTTCAAAATGGGAAATGGTATACAATGTTGTAAATACTCAATGACAATGATCTTTTTAAAAATGTTTATTTAACTTACCTTTTTTAATTAAATGCTTTTATTGGGGACTCTTACACCTCTCATCACAATCCATACATTCATCCATGTGTCAAGCACACCTGTACATTTGTTGCCCTCATCATTCTCAAAGCATTTTCCTTCTATTTGAGCCCTTGATATCAGCTCCTCATTTTCCCCCTCCCTTCCCCACCCTCCCTCCCTCATGAATCCTTGATAAATTATAAATTATTCTTTTGTTCCCCTCCCTCCTCCCCCCACATATCTCACACCGTCTCCCTTCCCCTTAACTTACCTTATCTAATTATTTGTTTAGCGTCGTGTGAGGAGCGCTTGCAGATATGATTACCGTCCACGGTTCCGTTACATCAAGCACAGTTGTGCAGCTGCCGCCATCATCATCTTCAAGACATTTTCGTTCTTCTTGAACTCCTTGCTATCAGCTCCCATTTATCCCCCCCCACCCTACCACCCCCTGAACTCTTAATATGTTATATAATATTATCACCATTGTTATTTTTGCTATAACTTACACCATCCAATCTATCCATTCACCTAAAATTCTGGTGTTAGTTCCCCTCGAGTGGGTTTATAAAAAACAAGCAAACATATAAACACACCTGTCCTTCTATATTTACATAGTTGTTATCAGCCCCCCTCCCCCCACCCCCCACCTCTCCTTCTCGTACCCTCCGGGAATCATTGCTCCCTTTACTGTTTCTGAGGTGCTTATCTATCTGGGATTTCATGCACCAGAGGATCTTAATTGTACCTATGTATATATGCAGGTCTAGCGAGATGAGTGAGGTGACGCCAGGGCCATAAGAGTGGGAGGAGGAAATTTTAAAGAACTAGAGGATAGTTATGTGTCTCATCACTACTCTGCAGCACCCTGGATATAGCGTTCCTTCCTTGTGGCCCTTCTGTGAGGGACTGTCCAATTACCTTACAGGTGGATTCTGGGTTTCTACTTTGCTTCTGCTCCTCCATGTCAACTTGACTGCTTGTTTTTGAACTTCCGATATCTAATCCCATTCAACACCTCATGATCACACAGGCTGGCGTGCTTCTTCCATGTGGGTTTTGTTGCTTCCCTGCTAGATGGTCGCTTGTTTAACTTCAAGCCTTTAAGACCCAAGATGCTATATCTTTTAATATCTGGAAACCATCAGCTCTCTTCACCACATTTGCTTCTGTACCCATTTTGTCTTTAGTGGTCATGTCAGGAAGATGAGTATCATACATTGCCACATTATTAGAACAAACTGTTTTTGTACTGAGGTAAGATTTAAGTGGAAGCCCAAAGTCCATCTGCTTCCTGTGTGTGTGTGTGTGTGTGTGTGTGTGTATACACACTATATTTATACCTATATATCAGTCTTACTTCCTTGTTGTTTCCTCTATTTCTCTTTTCTTTCCTCCGGCCCCCTTATCATGTTCACCCATCGTTCGCCTCTCAGTAATTCTTCTTGGGTACATCTCAATTGATCAAATATCACCAGGGACCCTACACCCTCCTTGCCATCAATTTTAGATCCCTTGCTATTCCTCTGTCCCTGACATACTGGCTCACTGTCCCACCCCCCTTCTTCTCTTCTCCCATGACCCCTGTCCGCCCCCACCCCCCGAACTGTCGGGCCCTTTGCTATCTCCTTGAGATTGCTTGTTCCATCTATCTTATATAGATAGACATAAAAAAAAAGACATATCAATAGAGCCAGGTCTAGACCAGTTTAGATGAGGTGCTAAGGGTGCCCCTTGAGTCAAAAGTCTGCTTTCAGAATTCCTCAGGGACTTTGTGGCTTTGCTCCCATTGCTGATCTGTTGTGCTCCCCTCTTGGTTTGCCCCCACGTGGGGAGGCCAGACCGGCCGTACTCCCCATGCTGTATCTTCGGTGCTGTCCTCTGTGGCGCAGTGATTTGGGGAGGAGATGGCATGTCTGCAGCTCTGCAGTCCTTCTCTGTGAACTAGCTGCTCTGAGCAGGAACATCGCACTCCGGGCTTGATGCACCAGAATGAGGTCTCTCTCTCTCTCTTGCTCTCTCTTAGTTTTTCCCATGCGAGCGGGACTCAGACTGTATCTTCAGTACTGTCCTCTGTCTCACTGTCACCTAGGGAGGGGACATCATAACTTGAGCAGGGGTCAGGCTCGCAGTCCTCTCCGTTGATGGGCTGCTCCGCTCTGAGCAGGGACGTCACCCTCAAGGACAGAGGGTGCCCTGGACTGAAGTTTGTTCTCTCGCTCCCTTTCTGTGGAGACATAAATAATACCCTTCTCCTGGCTGGATTAATTCCCTGATTCCCCATGCCATCCTTTCCCTTCCCTCCTCTCTCTGTGGGCCCTAAAGGCACGAGGGAAGAGGAAAGGGTGACGTTCGGCCCTGGTGTGATTTGCACCTTTTTCTCTCCGTGGGTTTGTTAGGACCCCTGCCTAATCTATGCGATAGGGTCTTTGACCTCTATACCGGTCTGTTGTTTGGACTGACCTCAGTGGACTCATGTGGTACTGGTTCTTTTGTGCTTGGTAACTTCACTCAGCATGCTTTCCTCCAACGCTGTCCATGAGATGATGTGTTTCATATTTTCATCGCTGCTTTTTAGGGATGCATAATACTCCATTGGGTGAATACACCGGAGTTTGTTAATCCAGTCATCTATTAATGGGAATTTAGGTTGTTTCTAATTCGTTGTGATTATGAGCTGTGCCGCTATGAACATTGGAGCACAGATGTCTGGTCGTGGTCTGTTTCTTACTTCTGGGCATATGCGCAGCAGGGAATGGCTGGGTCATTTTAGGTACTTGCCGATTGTTCTAGGTATCGCCAAATTGCTTTCCAATATTAAAAGGTGACCAGATTTTAACATTGGTAAAGCGGGACAAAAGTGGGACACCATTGATAAAACTCATATCTTGGTGAAATAGCCACATGGCAGCCGAAAACCGTCCACCCTAGCTTGTCGTGCATTCTTTCCAAAAATTGGGACTTTTTAAAAACGCCATGGACGTGGAAAAAGTTGTTAAAAATCGGGACTGTCCTGCCAAAAGCAGGACGTCTGGTCACCTTATCCAACCAATAATGATCATTTTTAGCACCCTTCCTTCACTTGTACTTTAACTTTCCTATTTGACCTTATCCTCCCTTTTAATTCTTTTTGTCTTTTAAGTTTTGATTTCACAGATTCATTCTGAAGCTCGAATTGTTCTCTTTTTTACTTTTTAGGCCTTGATCTCTCTCTCTGTTATCTCTCTTTTCTCTCTTCTCTGCCAGAGGCAAGGCACCCACTCTCCATATCAAGAAAGCCCTCTGGGTTCCTGGTCCGCAGCAAACTTCCCCACATGAGCAAAGACGAGAGGGCAGGGCGTTGGTGACCCCTGGAAAATCCCACCCTGGGTTCCCAGTCGGACCAAATGCAGTCATATTTTTTTAAAGAAACAAACACGTGTCACCTGTGCCATTAGCCTCTAGGGACTAGCGGATACCGGACCTGTTGAACTCCCAGTCTGTTTCCTGAGCGGAAAGGTAAACAGCACTGGGACCGACTCAGTATTTCCCAGGGCTAATTATGAATGTAGCATGGTGGTCTGAAAATAGAAACATTGGCACAGGGCACTGTCCCCTGGGGGAGGGAGAGCCAATGAGAAACAAACAGAGGTGGCCTTAACAGGAAGAGCAGAATCAGTCCCCAGGGTAGAGGGGGCAGCCCTGCTTTCACTTGCCCAACCGAGTGCCAGGGCGGGAGGCTGACGGAGGATCCTCCGGAAGGGCTGAGTCCCAACCACGTAGCATTTCAGCGCCTTGGCTCTTGAGGAATGTAGCGTCTCTGTGGGTGTCAGGTGCTGTTGGATCACAATGACTGCACACCGCAGAAGGAAATGCTGCCCATTCCTGAGTGGTCTGTTTTAAACCCGCTGTGGCAGCCAGTGTGTCCATCCATCTCACCCTCTCATCTTCCTCTTTGGTGCTGACCCTCTACTTTCCCTCCAGCAGAGTGGACTTTTCCAAGGACTGTTCCCTCCTGGCAGCATGTTGGAAGTTCGTGAGATGAAGTCTTGCTCACCTCGCTTCAAAAGAGCCTTCTGGCTGTACTTTGTCTTAGACCGATCGATTGTTCTAGTGGTCCATTGTATAGTCAATATTGTTCATCAAACTCTCATTTAAATTGCATGGATTCTTCTCCAGTCTCCCTTATTCATAGTGTTCACATGCATATATTGTGGTTAGGTGACATTGAGGCATTTATAACCCATAGTGACCCTGTGCACCACAGAACAAAACACTGCCCGGGCCCGCACCACCCTCACAATTGTCCCTATGTCTGAGCTCATTGTTGCAGCCACTCTGTCAGTCCATCTCATTTAAGGCCTTCCTCTTTCTCGTGGCCCTTCCACTTGACTTAGCATGATGTCCTTCTCCAGGGACTGGTCTCTCCTGACAACATGTTCAAAGTATGTAAGACCAAGTCTTGCCCTCCTTGCCTCTAAAGAGCACGGTGGCCTTACTGCTCCCAGGACAGATCTGTCTGTTTGCTTAGCAGTCGGTGCTACTTTCAGGATTCCTCACCAGCACCACCACTCAAAGGCATTGATTCTTTGTCGGTCTGCCTTATTCAGTGTCCAACGTTCACACGCCTACGAGGCCATTGAAAATACCGTAGTTTGGGTCAGGTGCACCTTAGTCCTCAAGTAACATCCTTGCTTTTCAATTCTCTAAAGAGGTCCTGTGCCGCAGATTGACCTAATGCAACATGGCTTTGGGGTCACTGAAAATACCATGACTTGGGTCAAGCTCACCGTAGTCCTCAAAGTAACACCTTTGTTCTATAGCAGATTAAAAAGGTCTTTGGCAGGAGATTTGCTCAACGTAATATAGCACTTGATTTATTGACCACTGTTCCCAAGGTGATTGATTGTGGTTCCAAATAAAATGAAATCTTTGACAACTCCGATCTTTCCTCTGCTGATCAAGATTTTGCTCGTTGGTCTAGTTGTGAAGGTTTTCACTTTCTTCACCCTCAGGCATAATTCAGTCTTTGAACTTCATCAGTAAGTGCTCTAAGTTCTCTTCACTTGAGGTCACGCCATCTGCGTATTGCCAGTTGTTAATGGGGCATCCTCCAATCCTGATGCCGTGGGTTTTTTATTCTGTTTTTCTTTATTTGGTCCAGCTTCTCAGCCTGTGTGCTCAGCATACAGGTTGAATAAGTATGGTCGCAGTTTACAACCCTGACCTGCATCGTTCCTGGTTTTAGACCAGGTAGTAGCTCCTTTTTCTGTTGGCACAACTGCTTCTTGACCCCTGTGCCACAGTGAAGTGTTCTGGCACTCCCATCCTGCTCACGGTGATCCAGTTTGTGATGATCCACGCACAGAGTCGAGAAAACACAAGCAAACCTCTTTCTGGCATTCTTTGCTGACCAGGAAGAGCGATCTGATATCAGCAATGTCAGGGATGATATTCCTTGTTCCCCCTTCTCCCGAGACAGAGGGCTTCCCTCTGAGTGTCCACATGAAGCGAATGGGGATGCCATCCTACCTGTGGTAACCAGTCACCCCCATTTCTGGTGCCTCTTCACTGTGCCCACACACTGGAATTGCCCGTGCAGCTTTTAAATAAGATGCATACTTGCCCCTACCCTCACCCTGAGAATCTGATATAATGACAGAAGGGTGGACACCTGGACATCAGGCCTTTGAAAAGCTCTCCAACTCATTCTAATATCATCCAACCCTGCAAACCAGAGGATACACTCAAAGCTGGATTGTTCTGGAATGGCAAGGGACAGCCATCTGCTTTCTATGTGCTTTACTAACTACCATCCATTGGAGCTCCTTACGTGCAGGACACAGGCTGGGCTCTGAACACACATTAGCTCATGCTGGTAGCACCACTGACCCTGGAGCAGACTCCGACTTCTGGAAGGCTCTGTGGGTCCGAGTAGAACTGTGCTCCACAGGGTTGTTAGTGACTGAGTTTCCAGAAGCGATTGGCCAGGGCTTTCTTCCAAGACACCTCTGAGTCCACTCTAACCACCCACCTTTTGATTAGCAGCCAAGCCTGTTAACCATGTGCATCACCCACGGACTCCTCTCCCAGTGGTTAGTTCTGGATGAATGATACAGGGGTTAAAAAAACAGAACAACGAAGGCTTAAATAGTTTCAGGGACTTGGACCCACTTTATGCAGCAAAGTTAGGATTTAAATTCAGGTATTTCTGACTCGAACCACGTTACCACATCCGTTAACCTCTCGTTTGGAAGAATACCACGGAAAGTTTGGAAGATGAGAGAGCCCTTTCATTCTGGTAGCAAGTTAGCAAGTGAGATTCAAACCAGGCACAAGGGAGAGACAGTAGAATGCAAGGGAGTGAAGAAAGAGGAGGGAGTTGCCCAATTTGAATCTGGGATCAAAATCAGGTCTACAATGAAGTCTTTCTTTCTGGAGTCCAGGGGAGCCACAGCCATCTGCTCCCACCTGAGCCCATCTTGCTGTGGGAAGAGGCAGGTCTGCACAGGAGTCTGACTCAGCCCTGATGAAGGAGGTGGCTCTCTCCCACTGTGCTGGCAGCCTCCACCAGACCCCTTGGGGTGGGGCCTCTGGGAGCCGCACAGCCCACTCTCTTGACCCCTGGAGACCCAGGTCCAAGGCCGAGGGCATTGGCGAGTCTGGCTGACAAGTTAAACGGCGAGTCACAAGTATACATAAGTACACATCCTAAAGCTGTTATCAGAACATTGATCATTTGATCATCTAATTTACTTTCTGTTCTGGACTCATAAACAAAAATAGTAATTTTCTTCTTCTTCTTCTCCTTCAGTCTACACCTCTATAGTAACTTCTTCTGAAGTTGACTTTTTTTCTTTACTTGCTATCATCAACACTGATGTTTAAAAATATGGAAAATCACAAGTGTTGGCAAGGACATGCAGAAGCTGGAACGCACGCCTGTTGTGACTGGCAGGAAGGTAAAATAGTACAGCCACCGTGGAAAACAGTGTGGCAATTCCTTAAAAACATTAAACCCAGAATTACTAAATGACCCAGCAATTCCGCTCCTAGCCATACACCCCAAAGAATTCATGGCAGGAATATCAACAGATTCATGTACACACATGCTCATGGTAACACGCTTCATCCTGCCCGCCCCCCCCAAAAAAAGTGGAAACCGTTTAAACAGATCAATGAGTACAAAAAAATGTGTGTGTGTATGTGTGTGAATATTAATCAACCATAACAAATTACAACCTAGACAGCCCCCTGGAGCAATTGAACTCTGTTACATGTTGTTGTAGTTAGGCGCCAGCTCACAGAGACCCGGTGCACAAGAGAACAAACACTGCCCAGTCCTGTGCCATCCTCACACTCGTTCTTATGTTTGAGCCCAGTGTTACCGCCACTGTGTCCATCTGCCCTGCCAGGGACCTTCCTCTTTGCCACTGCCCCTCTGCTTTACCAAGCCTTTTCTAGGGACTGGTCTCTTCTGATCACATGCCCAAATTAACGTGCAATGAAGGCTCCCCATCCTCGGTTCTAAGGGGAAGTCTGGCCGTACCTCTCCCAAGACAGACTTGTCTGTTCTTCTAGCAGTCCGCAGTACTATTAGAAACAAATGCATGTTTTCTCACAGTTTCAGAGGCTGGCAGTCCAAATTCAGGGGGCTGGCTCTCAGGGAGAGCTCTTCTCCTCTGTGGGATCTGGGGGCAAGTCCTTGTTGCTTCATGGTTCCGTAGCCATCTTCATTTGGCGTAATATTTGTTTTCCCCATCTCTGTTCCCTTGCTATTTGTTTAATCTGCTCTTTTAAATGTCTAGAGATTCGTTAAAAAACACAACCTACACTCACATTGCCTGGTTAATATAACAGAGAAAACTCTATTCCCAAGTGTGTGCAGTTAGGATTTATAGAATATAATTTTGGGAGGGGGCACACTTTCATCCATAAGAACAATGAAGAAAAATTAAGTTTCGAGATATGCTACAACTTGAATGAACTTTAAAAACACACTGGGGTCGGTCACGAAAGAACAAATATCGTCCCACTTCTATAATCCCACTTACATGAAATATCTGGAATAGGTAGAAACCAAAGTTTGTTAGTGGTTGCCAGGGAGTGTGGACAGGAGAGGAAAGGAAGATTCCATCCTTAGAGGACACTGAACTTCTGAGAAGGACCATGGGATAAGGGGGGGGGGGCAGAGGAAGATGATGGTTAAACAGCGCAGTGCACAAAATGAATGTCACCAAATTAGGTATGTTAAACTATGCACTGTTAAAATATCAAATGTTTTATTGATCTAGCTATCTAACTATCCACCCATGCATACGTATCTTCAGGGAGCCCTGGTGGCATAGTGGTTACGAGTCAAAACCACCTGTGGGCCTGAGGGAGAAAGACGGGGCTGTCTGCACCCACAAACAGTGTCAATCTTGGAAACTCACAGGAGCAGCTCTACCCTGTTCTATCGGGTCGCTATGAGACAGCATCCCCTCGATGGCACCGTATGGAGGTGTTCGATAAGTTTGTGGGGAAATGGAATTGAAAGATAATGGAATTTCCCCACTAACGTTGTGAAGCTCTCTCATGTTTTTGCCATAAAAAGAAACAAAATACCTGCCCTCCTCTCCCAATAAAAAGAATGATGGAAACATCATGGCCGACAGGGTTTCTCCCTAGTGGTTGGTTGAAGAGGAGCCCAGCTGACCACCAGAAGCCCCTTTCCCTCCCTGCTCTGGCCTTCCATCCTTTCCACTGGAGCCAGCGATCCCACTTCCTGGTCTCATGGTGAAGATGCAGGATGCAGGGTTCCCCCTTCCCCAAAATTGCTCGTGAGATGCTATATGACTTGCACGGAACTGGATCCATTCTGAGTAAGAAGCTGCACATCCCCCCCCACCTCACCACCACCATGTTCTCATCCTGATCATGAGGTTGAAGCCTCAGATATCAAAGTCGGACTCCACTCCTGCCCCTCCCTCCTGGAGTACATGTCTGCTTACACTGAAGGGCGGGGGTGGCGCGGGGGCAGCTAGTTGGCTTCCTGCTTTTCAGTAAGTTTACCGAGTGACCGAAGGAAACCAAACTCCCGGCTGGACGGTGGATTCCAGCTCATAGGGACCCCACATAGGGTTTCTCAGACCGAAATCTTTATGGAATCAGGCAGCCTCATCTTTCTCCCAGGGAGAGGCTGGTGGGTTTGAACTGCTCACCTCACAGTAAGAAGCCCTGTGCCTAACCCACTGGTAGGGAGTGCCAAGAACACCTTTTATGGAGAGCCCACCAGAAAGGTTTCTAACCGCAACACAGAGGATCAAAACCTTTTGGTTAATCACACCCAGGACGTCAGTTCTGTAATGGTTTTTGCAAGGGCCTCAAACATCTAGGGCATTAGAGAACGATTTTTAAAAGAATGTGTCTTAGCTAATCTTACAGCATTTGGCTAAGAAGTCTGCGTGCACATATACAGCTGCATAGGTGAGTGAGCGTGCTGTGTGGACTCTGAAGGAACAGGTAGTCGTGATTACAGTCTGCCCAAGGTTTCGGGGGAGTCAGTATTCTGGTGACACAGTTCTCAAGACAGGCCGTTTCTCTCATCCCCACAATGCAATGCAGCGGCTAGCAGACCCTTAAATCCCTGACAGTGCAGTGTGGGGTGAAGAGCCAGTTCTCTAGGACATCTTACTGAACCTCTCGTCCTGTGATCTCTCTGCCGCAGAGCAGGTAACACTGGACACTGAACACAGAACCTGGACTCCGGGACTCTGCATTAACGCTGGGAGAAATGTTTTACTCTTTGGTGCTTGTTTGTTGTTTCTTAGACATAAAATTGCTAGGAAGTACAATACTTCACAGGATATACAATCGATTCCATGACCACAAATGAGACTCTGAAACTTGACAATAAGTCAAACTTACCTCAAAACCTGGGCCACCTAACAATGGTCAGTTTGACTTCCTGGTGTGGAATGAGATGGAAGGAAGTTTGTTCTGGTCTGAGTGCTGTGGAAACAGGAGTATGGGGAAGGCCTAAAGTCCAGCCAGGGTGCAGTGCAGCACCAATGAAATATACAGCTTTCCTCTGGTTCTTTAATGCTTCCTCCCCCACTATCATGACCCCGATTCTACCTTACAAATCTAGCTAGACCAGAGCATGTACACTGCTACAGATAAGAGCTCTCGACATGTGGAATCCAGGACAGATAAACCCCTCAGGAACAATAATGGCAGTAGCGATACCAGTAGAGTAGGGGGAAGGTGGGGAG
>NW_022109768.1:3966625-3973914 GCF_000313985.2 Echinops telfairi | reverse complement strand
TGTACAAATGTGCTTGACACAATGGATGGATGGATGGATTGTGATAAGAGTTGTACAAGCCCCCAATAAAATGATTTTTTTTTAAAAGACCTGAAGCTTAGGAGACACCGAGCTTCTGTTAAGGACGAAGGCATCATTTGGAAAGGAGTAAAGGTGATGGGGAAGTCACAATGAATAGTTACTGAACTACACGTGCAAAGATTCTGCAAGATTGAATGTTTTGTTACACATCCATTGACCACCATTGAACCAAGCAAGAAAGATGTGTGAGCTGGAGGTGTCCCCAGAAATACATAAAGCAAACTGGAGAAGGATGACTGGGGGCGGGGGGTGGGGGGGAGCCTCCATAGTGCCCGGCCTGGGAGCACTAACCACATAATGGACTGTGTACGAATCATGGAAAGTTGGAGATTAAAAAAAATATGACCTAAGTCGGTCTTTTTCAGGCTGTGGGCCACTGGGAGTCTGCAGATATCTATTTTCAGGGTTTAACCATGTCTAAGCCCCTTTGAAGATTCTCCAGTGTCCACGGCCCCTTACGGCAGCAATGCGGTGGGAGGGGAGCACCCGTGTTTTGGGTTTATGGTCACAGAAGTGATTATGGTTAATTTTTTTTGGCGCTTTGTTTAGCCGAAGTAACTGTCATATAGAAAAACATTCCTTTCCTCAAATCCAACAGGTACTGTTTGTTCAACCTTCTCACCCATCTTGCCTTTTTGTGACCTTGCCACTGAACTGTGTCCTTGAGAAGGTCCCACAGAGGAGGCAGGCGGAGAACTGAGGCTGAGGACAAGGGGGAACTTCGAGAGGGAGGCAGAGGCTGGTGGAGGGCAGGTGGGGATTCAATCCCTTTCAAAGGCAGTGGACTCCTGTCCACTCTCTCAACCCTCGGGGTAAGCCCTGCAGGAGGGAAGAGTGTGGCCATTTGTGAAGTAGCTCGGTGAATGGATTGTTTGAGGGTACGTCAAAAAGTATTGCTACAAAAGCACAGACCACTCCATCAAGCAAAAATGTCAAAATGTGAAGTTACCATTTCTTGGCATAGCCCCCTTTTAGGTCTATATGCTTTGAAGACAGTGTTTCTGTCTTTCTAAACCAGGGGTCCTCAAACCTTTTAAATAGGGGGCCAGTTCACTGTCCATCAGACCCGTTGGAGGGCCAGACTATAGTTTTAAAAAAAACTATGAACAAATTTCTATGCACACTGCACATATATTATTTTGAAGCAAAAAACAAAATGGAGCAAAAACACCCAGTGGGCCAGATAAATGTCCTCGGTGGGCCGCATGTGGCCCATGGGCCGTAGTTTGAGGACGCCTGTTCTAAACCTTCCCCAGAGAAGTCCTTGTTCTTGGATTTACATCACATCTTTGGTGCCCCTGAGGGACTCAATTCCTGTTCCTTTTCCAATAATCTGTATATTTAGGTTAAAAAAAATGTTCAGAGGAGCGAGATTATATGGGGTCAGGTGTCTCAGGACAGCTTGGAGACTGAGCAAGTTATTATCATGCTACCAAGAAAGTCTCAGACCCGATTTCCACAATTTTCCATTTTCTTAAAACTTCTTCATAATAAGCTCCCAGGATCATTGTGACTCCTTAAAAAATGTCTGTCCATATTGCTCCTTCAGAATCCCTCCAAAGAATGCCCATCGCCTTCTGAGCTGACCTTTGGGCCACGAGTTAAACTGACCTAGCCCATCCCCTCGCAGAATGGTCCTTAGAGGCAAGGACGGCGAGCCTTCTTCTTACATGCTTTGGACCTACTGTCAGAAGAGAGAGGTCACTGGACAAGGACATCGTGCTTGGTTGAGTGGAGGGGCAGGGCCAAGAGGAAGACCCTGGAGGAGTTCCGTGGACGCAGCGGCTGCAGGAGGGGGCTCACGTGAGCGTGAAACAATGGTGAGGACGGCGCAGGACCTGGTGATGTTGGGTTTGGTTGTCTACAGGATGGCTATGGGTAGGAATTGGCTCGATGCCACCTAGTAACAACAACAACAACAACAACAGCAGCAGCAGCAGCAGATCCCCTAAGAGGCCACTGTTTCAATCGGGCCTTATTGAAAATGTGCCCTAATAAGACTAAGAAAGGTGTATTACCATAGACCATGTCTGCAGCTGTCCACTGATTACAGAGACTGGCCTAAGCATATTGTTTGGCTGAACTTCGAACTGTCTGTCAGAAGCTGGAACCCAGTTATAATACTTTTTTACTTTTTGTATCTAATCTAAAGGAGCCCCTGGATGATGGGAATGGGTAATGAGTTCGGCTGCTAACGGAAAGATTGGCAGTTTGAGACCCCAGAAGAAAGGCCAGTGGTCTACTCCCCCAAATCAGCCAGGTCCAGTCGGAATGCGCTGTGTGCGACAGTGACTTTTCGTCTGTTTGTGTGCTTGAGTGAGCCCAATTCTACTCTGGCACACATGGGCCATCAGGAGTTGACCCCACGGGGGCTGGCATGTGTATGCTACCAGTAACACTCACACCTTCCACTCCCCTCCCTCTCAGCACAAGGTCAGGGACACACATTTTGCTGCAAGAGACACGTTTTGAAAACAGAAAGAAGAAAGCAAATTAAGCTCTGTTTATATTGGAACCTGGTTTTCCATTCCTGACCCGAAGAGAAAGATATTTTTGCGTTGGACTCTCATGTCGGAGCTGAGTGATTGATGGCAGGCAACTGGCAAATGGTTCGGGGAATATTTTTGGTTGCCTTAGTAACCAGTGCAAACTCATATGTTGGTTTTCTCTACATCAGCGCCCTGGGCTGAGTTCCATACCCATGCATCCAGAGTGAGGAGAGAGATTGTGGGGACTACTCCCCAGGAAAGTCACAATGCCGGGGGCTGGCTCTGTGGTTTCCTGAGATTAAAGGCAGCAACTGGGGGAGCCCGAGAATCCACAACTAGCCCATGTAGTCTGAGCAAGCCCTCCTGACCTCTGTCTCTCTCCCCAGCTTTTCTCTCACCTCTGTATTTCTTCCCGACGCTGCAGTGCTTGATTCAGGGTCATTTCTTCTTTTTATCATAAAGACCCAAAGGGCCCCACAAGCTTGCTTCTTGCTTTAGGTGTAGTGAGCTCACCTGAGGTAGAGGTCCTTTCAGGCAGGGCCACCTCCTCATCTGTATTAGTCTAGGTACTTTAGAGAAACAAATCCACAGCAACTCACATGTATAAGAGAGTTTTATGTAAAGAAAGTGTGCATCACGAAAACATCCCAACCCAATGCTGCCCAAGCCCACAAGTCCAACATTAACCCATTAACCCAACACCAGTCCACAAAGTCCTCCACCTCACAAAACAGAGGCAATGTTGCCGACTGCAGGAGGAAAGCTGAGTCAGCAAACGAATAAGTATCTCAGTACTAACGAATAAGCATCTCAGCACTAGCAGGGGTCTCCACACGGCTGCTCCAGCACCCAGGGCTGCATCGGGGTAGGTCCATGTGGCTTCTCCTTGGGGATGTCTTGTAGGAAGTCAATCTTGCAAGCTGAAGCAGGGAACTGCTAAGGCAGCTGCACCCTGGTGCGACCATCACAAAGCAAGAGACCCGAGAGCTAGAGGCTCACCACCCATTTATCCCTCTACCTTTCAATTAGCCCCACATGTGATTATCGGCCAGGTTGGCACAATTAACTAACTCATCATCCTTGATCCCTTCTCTCCTCCCCTGATCCTACCACCCACCCACCCCATGCCCTTAGTCCAGGCTGTACTTTGTATACAGCATAGGGAATCTAGTTGAAATCCCCCTTACACTGCTAAGCCTCCACTTGATTTCATCCTTTTGTCAGTGCTCAGAACAGAACAATGAAGCTGGCAGAGCAGAGCGAACGTCATGTAGTTGTGAGCATACCAAGCACCAGACTCACTGCCATTGAGTTCATTCTGACACATAGCATCCCACTAAATGCGTGGTAGACCTGGCCCGTTGGGCTTCTAAGGTGATAAATCTTTACTGATGAAGCAAGCCTCATCATTCTCCCTTAGAGCAACTGGTGGGTTTGAACTACTGACCTTGCCAATAGAACCCAATCTGTAACCCACGAGGCTGTCTGGGCTCCCACCTAAAGTACAAGAAAAAAAATCAAACATTTTCACAGATGGGGTTACCTAGCCATTCGTCCTTTGTTCCAGAACCAGGGCTCAGAGATGAGAGAGTCGGCACGCAGATCTTCGGTGTGGAGGAAACCCCTGCCTCCAAATAGCACAGTCCTCAACGGGGTGCAGAGACCGGCCAGCATGCAGCAGGCTGGGCTTCTTTCTGCACTTGACCCTCAGCAAGACTCCCTTGTTCAGGGCAAATGGTCCAGCAGCTGCTTCTCCAAGTTAGCTAAAACATAAAACATCACACAGTCCAGATGAGACATTCTGGGTGCTTCTGATAACCTTACAACCACATTCAGTGGCCCTGTCAGCAGAGCAAGTGAGTTAGTATACACCACGCATGCCCCCATTACACCCACAAAGGATGGGAATCAGAAAGAAAATGCATGCTTAAAAAAAAAAATGCTGAGGGCAATGAATGCACAAATGCGCTTTACACAATTGATGTATGTATGGATTGTGATAAGAGTTGTATGAGCCCTTAGTAAGATAATAAAATGATTTTTTTTTTAAAGTTGGGCACTGGGGGAAAAAAAGCTGTGTCTGCCATTTCCGGGGAACGGAGGTTTTATTCCTCTAAACATCATCAGCTATCGTTTCAGAAGACGAGCCCCTCAGGCTGACGGAGAGAGCTGGCCCCCTCAAAGTAGAGTTGCTCCTAATGATGTGGGCAGACTAAACTTGCAGGACCTTCAGATGCCGGTGGGGCACGACTCACAAGGAGACGGGCAGCTGAAAACATCTATTGACAATTCAAACGTGGAATATACAAAGTATGAATCTAGGACAACTGGAAGTCATCAAAAATAAAATGGAATGCATAAAGATTGATCTCCTAGGCGCTAGTGAGCTGAAATGGACTGGTACTGGCCATTTTGAATCAGAAAATCATATGACTTACTATGCCAGGAATAGCAAAATTCAAGAGGAATGGCTTCACATTCATCATCAAAAAGGGCATTTCAAGATCTAGCCTGGAGTACAATGCTGTCTGTGACAGGATAGTAGCTATGTGATAGGATAATAGCTACATGCATACAAGAAATCCACTTAACACAACCACTGTTCAAATGGACACACTAACCCCTAAAGCTCCTGACGCAGAAGGTGAAGAAATCTGCCAACTCCTTCAGTCTGAAACTGATCAAACATGCCATTAAGACACGTTGAGCATTACTGGTGATTGAAAAGCAAAAGTTGGAAACAAAGAAGAAGGAACAGTCGTTGGAAAATACGGCCTGGTGACAAACAAAACTGGAGATGGCACAATAGAATTTTGCAAAACCAACCATTTCTTCATCACAAATACTTTTTCCAACAACATGAATGATGACTATACACGTTGACTTTTCCAGACTGAATACACAGAAACCAAATTGTCTGCATCTGTGGGAAGGGTCATTGAAGATGCTCAATATCATTGCCAAAATGAAGCCAGGGGCTGACTGTGGAACATACCATCAATTGCTTATATGCAAGTTCAAGTTGAAGAAAATTAAAACCAGACTATGAGAGCCAAAATACAAACGAGTATATCCTGCCAGAATTTTGAGAACATCTCAAGAATAGATTTGACTCATTGAACACCAAGGACAGAAGACCTGACAAATGACATAAAAAATGACATCAAGAACATCACACGGGAAGAAAGCAAAAGATCATTAAAAAAAAAGAACAAAAAGATCAAAGTGGAAGTCAGAAGAGACTCTGAAACTTTCTCTGATCATATAGTAGCTAAAGCAAATGGAAGAAATGATTAAGTCAAAGAGCTGAACAGGAAAATCCAAAAGGAAGCTCAAGAAGACAAAGGAAAGTATTATCACGAAGTGTTCATTGATCTCGAGGTAGGAAACCCAAAAAGGAAAAACACGGTCAGCATTTATCTTCAAGTGAAAAAAAACTGAAGAAAAACCCAAGCTCCGAGTTAGCAATATTAAAAGATCCTATGGGCAAAATATTGAGCGTCAGGAAGCATCAAAGAATATGGAAATCACTGTACCAAAAAGAACTAGTTGACATTCAAAGATTTATCAGGTATCGGGCATCAGAAGACCCAAAGCAAACAATTATATCACCGCGAATGATGCAGATCAGAGTGGAGACAGTTGGACATCTCCTCACAGAAGGGTCACAAGGAAGGAATGAGTCACTCAGGCTGCAGCCTAGCACTGAAGAAACACACAACATTCCTCTGGTTCTTTGATGCTGCCTCCCTGTTTCCCCAACCCCCCCACCCCGCTATCATGACCCCAGTTCTACCTTACAAACCTGGCTAGACCGGAGCATGTACACTGGTACAGATAAGAGCTCTCAACACACGGGATCCAGGACAGGTAACCCCCTCAGGAACAGTAATGGGTGTAGGGATAACATGAGGGTAGGGCAAAGGTGGGGGGCAAAGGGAAAGAAATGGGGAACCGATCACAATGATCGACATAGAACCACCACCACCCCAAAGGGGACGAACAACATAAACGGGGTAAAGGGAGACAGCGAATGGTGTAAGAGATGAAAATAATAATAATTTATAATTTATCAAGGGTTCATAAAGGGTGGGAAGGTGGAGGAGGAAGGGAAAAAAGAGGAACTGATACCAAGGGCTCAAATAGAAAGAAAATGTTTTGAAAATAATGATGGCAACATATGTATAAATGTATTTGATACAATTGATGTATGGATTGTTATAAGAGCTGTAAGAACCCCCAATAAAATCATTTATAAAAAAATTTTTTTAAAGAGGTAGCATATAAGCCAACATTGATGGTGCTGAAGGAAGAAATCCAAGGTGTACCAAAGGCATTCCTGAAAAGCAAGGTTCCGATATTTGACAGAATGGCAAGTGCAATGTTTCAGTGAAGGCACTGGAATCTCTCACTACTCTATGCCAAGAAATGTAGAAGACAGATACCTGACCATCCAATTAGAAGAGATCCATGTTTGTACCTATTCCAAATAAAGAGGACAGAAAGCAGAAATGATCCAACAGTATTGTGTTAGTCTGGGTACTTTGGAGAAACAAATCCACAGAAACTCATATATAAGAGAAAGTTTTATATAAAGGGTACGTGCACATCAAGAAAACATCCCAACCCAGTACTGCCCAATCCCACAAGTCCAACATTAACCCATTAACCCATATGTCCGACACCAATCCACAAAGTCCTCCTCCAGCTCACAAAACA
>NW_022109768.1:3964589-3966178 GCF_000313985.2 Echinops telfairi | reverse complement strand
TAGATCTTGGCTAAAAGCAGAGAATGCTAGAAAGATGTGTACTTGTGTTTCATTGGCTGTGAAAAGGCATTCAACTGTATGGATCGTCTTGAGGAGAATGGGAATTTCAGAACACTTCATTTTGCTCGTGTAGAACCTGTACAAGGATCAAGAGGCAATCATTAGACCAGAACATGGGAACACTGAGTGATTTAAAAGCCGGAAATGTGTGCTTCAGTGCTGTATCTTTTTAGTCTTCTTCTTCAATGTATGCTGAGCAAAGGGTACACAAAGCAGAACTACGATGAATGCAGAACTGGGAGTCAGAATTGGAGGAAGGGTTATTCGTGACATCCAATTGCAGAGAATATAAACTTGCTTGCTGAAAATGAGGAAGACTCGAAGCACTTGCTGATGAAGATCAAAGCTACAGTTTACAACTCAGTGTAAAGCAAATAAAAATCCTCACAACTGGACTGATAGGTAACATTATTGGTTAAAAAAAAAAGATGGAAGTTGTCAGGGATTTCATCTTCCACAATCAATACTCAAGGAAGCAGCAGTCAAGAAATCAAATGGCCTGTTTCACTGGGTAAATCTGCTGCATACGATCTCATTAAAGTGTTGAAGAGTAAGGGTCTCATGTGGAGGACGAAGCTTCAGATGCACGTGGAAGTTGAACCTGAGTACAACAGACTTGACTCAATGGCAAGGTTCTTTTGTTTAATGTTGATTGCATCTTATAGCATCTATCGAGCTATAAGCAATATTGAAAAGGATTTGTGAAATTTGAGATTTGATAGCTAGCTAGATAGGTAGATAGGTGTCATTGACTCATGTTTGAATTTATGTGCAACAGAAAAAAACATCGTGCCCAGGTTGAATCTTTCTCATGATTGCTGGTATATTAAAGTCCCTCTTTGTGACTTCTGTGCCAATGCCTCTCACTGAGGGTCTCCCTCACCCTCAAAGGCCCCCTAGCCACCAAATAGGATGCTCTTCTCCAATTGATCCTTCTAATGAGGTGTTCAAAGCAAGGCAGGTGGACAATGTCCTATTATGATCCATAGGATTTTGGTGGCTACTACACACCTTTCTTCTTCTGTGTGTTCGTCTTGAAGCACTGCTGAAATATGTGCCCCATGTGTGACCCTGCTGGTATCTGAAATACCATTGGCATGGCTTCCAGCATCACCATAACAACCAACTCACCACAGTAAGAAAAATTGACAGATGGGTGGTAGTAGGACTTGATAGAGACAAGAAACTAATTCACACTGTGGTCTGATTTATATTCAGCTAAATGGCCAGTACAGGATTACTGGCCATTGTATTAAGCAAGGTAAAAGCATGCAGGCATTGTCTATCCCAGCATTGTACGTGAACCTCAGCTGACCCTCTGCATCCCAAGATGAAGCAACATCAGGAATGAGCACTCAGTGACTCAGTTCTGTTTATGAGAAAGTTCATGGTCTTCTCATCTTTCATTACCTTTATGCTGCATCTAGCCAACTCAGTGAGGAGGTCTGGTGGTGCAGTGGTCATGCATTAGGCTGCTCACCACAAGGTCAGCAGTTCGAAATCATGAGCCACTCCAAGGGGAAAAAAAA
>NW_022109768.1:3956147-3963193 GCF_000313985.2 Echinops telfairi | reverse complement strand
GGTGCCGACTCACAGCGACCCTTCAGGACAGGGTAGAACAAGCCCCATATTTCTCCTGAGGCGCGGCTCGTGGTTTTGAACTGCTGTCCTTGCGATTAGCAACCCAATGCATAAGCACTGTGCAACCAGGACTCCTCTATAAAGAGTTAGTCTCAGAAAACCACAAGGCCTTTGCTGTCCGATGTGTCGCTGTGAGTCAGAATTGACTCAATGGCGGTGACTTTGGTCTGGTTTGGAGTCAGCTGAGTGGCTATCTACTACCTAGCTACCTATGGAATACCAAGTTTAAGCAATCCTTTCCAATCTTGCTTAGAAATAACTAGATAGACAATTAACATTAAACCTACTCGCTTTCCCCCTTATCTCTGACCTCTCTGTTACCCCAACATTTGCACCCTGCATTTAACTGTAATGGCTATCCTCAAGGTAAGCCAGACCAAACTCCTCCCCACGGAACCGCTGGAGTAACTTTCTGACCTGTGGAGAGAAGGCTGAAGTTGTCAATGACTGCATCTTGCTTGGCCCCACAATCAACGTTCATGAAAACAGCAGTCGAAAGATGGGTCGCAGTCGGGAAATCTGCTGCACAAGATCTCCTTGGACTGAAAGGCAAGGATCTTACTTTGAGGCATGAGGTGCAACTGACCCCAACCGTGGTGTGTTCAATGGTCTCGTGTGCATGCGAGAGTTGGACACTGAGTAAAGAAGGCCCGAGAAGCATCAGTGCCTTTCAGCAGTGCTGGAGAAGAATGTGGAAAGTGGCATGGACTACTAAGAGACCAAACGGATCTGTCTTGGGAAAAGTGCAGCCAGGATGTTTTTAGAAGCAAAGATGGTTAGACTTCATCTTCTATTTTTGGGACGTGTTGTCAGGAGATACCGATCCCTGGAGAAGGACATCATGCTTGGTCAAGCGGTAGGACAGCAATAAAGAGGGAGGTCCTCAACGAGATGGATTGACACAGTGGCTGTAACAATGGGCTCAAGTAAAGGAACAATTGGGGGTGGGGGGGTTGCAGGACCGGCCAAAGTTTCCTTCTGCTGTAAACAGGGTCGCTATGGGTTAGAGTTGACTTGCTGGCCTCTAACAACAAAAACAGCAACAACATTTGACCACTGATGCAGATTTTCCAACATTAACTTTCCTCTCTAGACATTGTCTTGCTTGCCTCGCACAACGCATTTCCCTTCGCGGCCCAAGGATCCTCTATGTTGCCCTAGAATAAGTTACCTAACTTTCCTCAGCCTCCTTTTCTTCATATGTAAAATAGGGATGATAATAGTTCTACTTCATATTCATACGACTATTATAGATTCAATAAGAAATGCATGTAAAGTATTTAGCACAATTAACTAGTGAGGATAATGATGAGGAGGAGGATGGGGGTTGCAACAATGAGGACAGCTCCCAATCCGCCCCACCAGGACACTGAGATCTTCCACCAATGGTAGCCCGATAACAGCCTTGCCTTACAGCTAGACTCGCTTGGTCCTCTCTGTTTCTCTTTGCTTGGATTCTTTGTCCACACTGCCTTCTTTGCCATAGACTTCGGGACCACAGGCTGGTGTCCCGGCTTGTTGCAGAAAGCCTTCTGCTCTCCAGCTTTAGAAAGCTTTCCTTTCCGGGCAGTGGTTTCACATTGGCTGCTAACTGCAAGGTCAGCAGTTTGAAGCCACCAGTCACTCCAAGGGAGTGGAAAGAGTTACAGTCTCAGAAACTCATGGAGACGGTCCTGTCCTGTCCTGTAGGGTCACTATGAGTTGGCATCGACTAGATGGCAGTGAGTTTTGTTTTTTGTTTTTGTCTCACACAGAGTGTGTTTTTGTCTCACACAGGTGTGGTTCACACCTCTACTTTTTGTTTTCTTTATTTCAACAACTCATGTATTTGTATCGCTGTAGGATTATTTTCTCTCTCCTTCTTTGTTTTTAATCTCTGCATTTGTTGGTGACTTTGGTGAATTCAACCAGTTTCTTTGTAACAATTTGCACACTCTTGTCTGGGCAGGGTCAGGCATGCAAATTGAAGGGCCCCCTTCAAAGCTGTAAACTAGCCAGGCCAAACAGCAAGATGGAGCAACCAGGCTCAGGGAGTGAAACCTCGAGTTCTGGTACACAGAGCACTGCAAGAAGCTGACAAACTGTTCTTGGGACAGCTTGCAACACCTGCTGCCTCAGATGGTTCCCCACCCTCAGGCACCTTCTTTTAAAACTCTACACCCTGACCACCGGGCTCAACTTCCCCGACCTGCCTCACTAGGTCGGGGGACCTCGCCCGGGAGCTCTTTTGCTGCAATAAAGCTTTCCTTGAATTAAAAAATATATATATAGATTCCTTTTGGAATATTTGTCATGGCCTTTGGCTAAGGCATTGGCTCCAACAGCGGGGCGAGGGGAGCTCAGATTCTAGAAGCAATAGTGCCTCTTCCCTTAAAACCTTGGAGGGAGCCTGGCTGTTTCCTGGGTTTCCCTACAAATGTCTCTCTGTGGGGGTTCATTTTCCCTTTGGAGCTGAGTTGGAGGCTCACTGGGGGACAGTTGTGTATCCACCAATTGTAGCCAGATAGATTACAGGATTCTTTCCCAGACACTGTGGTTGTACTTGGGTTGAAGCCTTCCAGAGAGAAGTTCCATGTGTGAAGGCACAAACAAATGCTTTGCAGTCCCCATATACAACACATTTTTTCAGAAAAAAAAATGTCCTTTCACTTATCTAAACTGGAACGACTTTTCCCCTCTGGGGAACTGGGTTGAAATAGATTGCTATGTCAAAGAGTTTATTTTTTATTGAGATATAATACACACCTAATAGGATCATAGATTACAAAGTGTAACAATAAATTTTACGCACATCCCAAATACCCATATCTATGTATTTGACCTCCCAGATCAAGTATTAAAGTTTCGCTAACATACCAGTAGCTGCCTAACGCTTGCTCCATAATGCCTCAGACCAGTTAGGTAAGGGATCCACCCCAGTACTCGCACTGCCGTGGATCAGTTGTTTCCTCTTGAAATTATAAATGGAAAACGAATTGCATCATACAGTATACGTCCTTTGTTGTCTGGTTTATTTAGCTTATTTTACCACTTATCTTTGTGCAATTCATTCATGTTGTGTGTAGTAATAAGCTGTTTTTTATTGCTGGATTTTAAAAATTGTATGAGTGGATATTCTATATGTTATCCATTCTGCTGTTGATAGGCATTTGAGTTTATCTCATGTTTTGGCTATCTTAAAATATGGTGTTGTGAACATTCTTATACATGCCTTTGGGTGGACAAGCTCAATATTTTTGTGGGTTATGCATTGTGCTGTTAATCGCATGGGCAGCGGTTCAAAACCACCAGCCGCTCCGAGGGAGAAAGATGAGGCTTTCTACTCCCGAAAAGAGTTAAAGGCTCAGAAAGCCACAGGGGCATAGAACCACAGGGTCCTATGAGTTGGAATAGACTCTGTAGCAGTGAGGTGGTTTTGTTTTAAGCATAGACCTAAGGGTAGGAGTGTTAGGTCATACGATAAGCATGTTTTAGCTGTAGCAGATATAGCTAGATAGTTTTCCAAAATAGGTATTCTCATTTCAACTCCCACCAGTAAAGTATGAGGGTATGAATTGCTCAATATCCTTCCTGACACTGTGCGCTGCTGGTCCTTTTAATTTTAGTCATGCTGGTGGGTGTATAAAAGTATCTCATTGTGGTTTTTAATTTGCATCTCCTGAGAAAGACTGATGTTAAAAACTTGTGCATGGACCACCTGGCTGCCTTCTTTTGTGAAAAAGGCATTAAGGTTTTCACTCGTTTACTTAAAAAACCGTGGGATGCTTACCCTGTTCATTGGTTTGTAGAGGGTCTCTATTTATTCTTGAGGTTGTTCCCTTCCCAGGGACCCTGGTATTGGAGTGGCTATTGGCTGGGCTGCGATCTGATTGGTCAGTTGTTGGAAATCGCCAGAGGCTCCTCAGGAGATAGACTGGGTCTTCTACTCCCGTCAACAGGGACAGTCTCGGAAACCCACGAAGGGCCCCCACGAGTGAGCACTGACTGGGTGGCAGTGAGCTTGGTTCTTAATTCCCTTCTCAGACATGCTTATTGTGAACAGGTCTGTGATTTTCCTCTACATTCTCTTTTTGAACAGTATGTTTTGGTGAATAGGATATTCTTGAATTTAATAATGTATACTTTAGCAGCTTTATTTTAATGGTCATTTTTTGTGCTTTATTTAAGAAGTCTTTGCCTACCCCACCATGTCAGACTGTTAATCAAGCTTTCGATTTAGCAGTTCTGAAAAGACTGCGTAACAGTGTGTGACAAAAAAGGCCTGATTTGTGGCAGATGAGGGACAGGTTTTGCCACCAGAACAATTCACCTGCTCATGCAGCCATCTCAGTGCACCAATTTTTGGCCACCACCCCCCACCCCCAACATATCTTTCTTGCCCCACCCACCTGACTCACCTGACCTCAACCCCTGTGACTTCCTTTTGTTTCCATGAATGCAGAGGGACATGAAAGGACAATGATTTGATGACATAGAAGAAGTGAAGAAAAAAAACAAGGGCGGTGCTGCCAGTCATCCAAACAGATAAGTTTGAAAACTGTTTCCAAGAATGGAATGGCAGATTTGGCAAACCTATTAAAAATGTAATGGAGAGTACTTTGAAGGTGATAAGGTTGTTTTGTAAAAAATTAAAATATATAGCTTTGAAAAAAAATCAGGTTTCTTTGGTGGGTACCCCCCTCGTATAATATTTAGTAGGGGTCAAAGGTAATTTTCCCCATATAGATGTTCAAATAATATCCAAAACCAATTGAAATGGTCTTTCTCTACCGCCGTTGAATTGTGATAAACCAAAACTCAAAATCAAACTCACTGCCACTGAGTCAATTCCAATTCATAGTAACCCAATAGGATGGAGCACAACTGCCCCTTTGGGTTTCCAAGACTAAATCTTTATAGGAGAAGACAGCCTACTCTTTCTCTGGAACAGTGGCTGCAGGACTGAACCGCTGACCCCACCAGGGCCACAAACAAGCAAACAAAACCAGCTCACTGCCATCGAGTGGATTCTAATTCATAGTGATATAAAAGTTATTGAAAATCAAACTCCATTTCCAGTCTATGGAAAATCTACTTCAAAGCAGTCTTGAGTGGCACATTGGCTTTAGTCTGACAACCCAAATATCCTTGATACCAGTTATCTTGCTCCCCACGCTTCATGCTGTCGACCCATTTCGCCTTCCCTACACTTCTAGCCTAACTGCGGGCCTCTTCCTTGGCACTCCCTCATTTGGCTTTGATTCGTATATGTCCACCACCTAGCTCCCCCCAGCCTCGTGCTTAGCCGTGTGCCATCCGTGTGCTGTGAGTCTGCCTTCATGAGTGTGCCCCCCCCCGCCCCCCGTCTTTTTGACTGCACGTTTCTTTTTATTTTTGTTCCCATTGATCAACTTTACATCTTCATTGGTGAATTCATTGTTACAGATACCATAATGAGTGGCATATTTAAGGTTGTGCTTTCTATTTAAGTGGTGTTATTTACCTTCATTTTTGTGTGTCTGTCTTTGGATTGATTGAGCTTTCCTTATTATCTTGTCTTCCACTGGTTTAAATAGTTTCACCTTTATGTTTAGTCTTTCGTGGGTTACCATAAATTATTGGATTTTTAATTTAATGTAGTAAAATACATATAACATGTAAAGTGTCATTTTAGCCACTTTAAAGTATATAGTTCAGTGTCTTTAATTACATATACCATGTTGTTCAAACATTAGCACTAGCCTCTTGACCCAAAGCAGCATTTCCTCTCCCTACCAGCATCCAAGGATTTGCTGAGATACCGAGCTTCTAAAAGGACATAAAAAGTCAAATAAAAATGTGACAAAACATGCTTGGTGGCAGATCAATACATCGTAGTTGCTAGTGGGAGTCCCAAAGCAGGGTCATAACCAAGGTTGGGGACATGTATATTATGTTAGAAGATTGAAGAAGAATCAATGCATTCGAGTTGTGGTGCTGAAGAAGGATATTGAAAGTACCGTGGACTGCTAAAAAGACAAACGGATCTATCTTGAAAGAAGTACAGCTCCTTAGAGGCAAGGTTGGCAAGACTTTGTTTTATATACTGTGGACATATTGTCAGGAGAGACCAGTTTCTGGAGAAGGACATCATGAATGGTAAAGCAGAGGGACAGCAACAAAAGAGGAAGCTCCTCAAAGTAACAGATTGGCACCGTGGCTGCCACAGTGGACCCAGGCATAGGAACAATTGTGAGGCTGTCATAGAGCAGGGAAGTGTTCATTCTAGTGTGCATAAGGTTGCTATAGTTTGGAACTGACATGATGGACGCTAACACCATTAGCAACAACACGTTATGTTAGACAGAGAAGCTCACTATGTTGGTCCAGGGGCTTCCCGGAGGCAGGCAGGATATGACTTTCGTCCATGCAACCCCCAGTAGAGTGATCTCCATAAAGGATACATCCAAAAAGGCCCTAAAGGAGATTTTTCCCTCCATGACTGGTCCTGGATGTGGAGGTAACCCACTTGTTAATGCTCTCTGTCTAAGGCCAAGACTATTCATATCCTGATCAATGGGCAGAAGGAATTCAATGAAGACAGCCCACACAGAGACTCTGGAAGTGGATTTTGGCCTTTCATTGTTATTCATAGCCTTCTGCAAAATGAGTGACCAGAATTTAAGCTCTAATACAATTTCCTCCTCTGATCATGGATTTTATTATTAACAATCCTTGTATCACACAGAATGGTGACCTTCTTCCATGTAGAAATAGCTGAGACCTCTCTTAGATGGCTGCTTGCTTTAAGCCAAACCTTAAAGACCGCAGATGCTATTCTTTCAGATAGCTGGACATCATCTGACTTCTTGACCACACGTTCAAAAGCAGCCCTTGATCATTTTCTGTAACCTTTGATGTGGCTAATTGCTATCTCCTTCATGCAAATCCTCTCAAACTCAATGGACCAGGCCAAATGTAGGCAGGCATAACACTCGCAAGACCTCTTCATCTAGAAGAGAGCCTCC
>NW_022109768.1:3954921-3956047 GCF_000313985.2 Echinops telfairi | reverse complement strand
TCTCCTTCATGCAAATCCTCTCAAACTCAATGGACCAGGCCAAATGTAGGCAGGCATAACACTCGCAAGACCTCTTCATCTAGAAGAGAGCCTCCGTCTCTGCTGTGGGAATTTCTCTCTGCTCGTTCTCAGATCGAGAGGGTCCTGGGTCCATATCTTCTCCCTGACGTTGGTCCTTGGTGGTTTCATTTGTGAGGGTTTATGATGTAAACACTTCCCTGAAGGATCTTATCATTGACCCAGTTTCAGAGACTTTCACTGGGATGCAATGTGCTTCATGTGTGATTTGAGTTGGTCAAGCAGAGGGAATGCTGAGGGAAGGAGCTGTAAGAGAAGGGCTGGAGTAATAAAGTCCTTGAGACATGAACGCCTCCATGACCCAGTCCTTGGGCAGAAGTAGTGTTAAAAGCCCAGTTGATGTGCATGGGACGGATAGTGGATTGTTTTAATGTGGTTCTTCTGGCCAAAGTCTCTAACTCCTACCAAATGACCTTTCCCGGAATAGGTCTGGTAAGAAAGTGGGGGGAGATACTGATAGGATTTGCCTGTGAGTAATTTTGAACAGAATTCCCGGCAATGCCATCTTGCTGTGTATAAAATCAGCCCTCTCAGAAGCAGGGAGAAGTGAGCTCATCATTTACAAGAGCCAGGAGTGGACCCAGCATCTGGCTTACCCCTTCCTGTCTGACCTTCACTCTGGATTGGATAGCCCCCACCACCAAGTGGTGGTGGGACATTCCCTCAAACTTTCCTGAGTTCCTCTGGGACACTGAAACGATTTGCAGAACCCAGAAACACGAGGCAATATACTCAAGGGAAGGTTGGGGGGTGGGAGTGGGGGAGTGAAGCAGACTAGCATCTTCAAAGAGTTGGACATTTGGGATTTCTTGAATCTCCAACTCCTGGGGACTCGCCTGGTACTCATTCTTACAAAAAAAATGATTACCACATGGTGGTCAAAATCCTTAGTTACAGCTTAGCTGCAGAAAATGGAAACCAGCAAATAGCTGAGCATCTCTCAGAAGCTGCGGGCCTCAAAGGCAGCCTATTCAGTGTTAACACAAGAATGAATCCATCTGAACGCTCTAGAGAACAACTTCTATGAAGCTTTTCTTTCATCGAAGTT
>NW_022109768.1:3947815-3954541 GCF_000313985.2 Echinops telfairi | reverse complement strand
GTCATTGGTCAGAGCGGACCTGACAGCAACTGACCGCCATGAGGGAGGGCACCGCTGATGGCACACAGATCTTGGCTGAAAGCAAAGAATACCAAAAAGATGTTGACTTGCATGTTACTGATTATATAAAGGCATTAGACTATGTGTGTCTTTACAAACGATGGACAAGAATGGGAATACTGGAACACATCGTTGTGCTCACGAAGACTCTGTCCATAGACTGAGAGACAGTCTTTAGAACAGAACCAGGGAGTGCTGCCTCGTTTCAATTCAGGAAGGGGTGCATCAGAGCTTTATCCTCTCCCCAGACATAATCAGTCTGTGTTCTGAGCAAATAATCTGTGTAGCTGAACGACATGAAGAAGGACATAGCATTAGGATCAGAAAAAGGGTTATTAATAACCTATGATATGTCGATGATACACGTGGCTGGCTGCAAGCGAGGAGGACTTGAAGCATTTGAAGATGAAAATCAAAGCCTGCAGCCTTAGCTGAAAAATTAGTTTTGGGGATCCAATTTAACTAGGTGTCTTGTATTTTTATTTGCTAAATGGAGGCCAAGAAGTCCTCTTCCTGTATGTTCTCCCCACCCCCCCAAGACGGGACATCAATGCACCACAAGGATTTTCCAGGGTGTCGGCTCCTCAGCTCCCTGAGTCAGGGCCCCCCCCCACCCCATCTAGTGTGAGGCACAGACAGACTGGGATGACGGACAGGGCTCTAGATCAGAGCTGCCCTCCTCCCCGGACCCACAAACTCTGTGAAGGGGACTCATTAGGTTGCCACATTTGAATGCCAGGTTTCATGAGCCCACTGCAGGTGCCCTCCAGGGAGGGAAGAGACTGATCCCAGGTCCTGAAAGATCTACAAGACAGGCCCCGACAGAAGTCAGAAACGACTGGCCTGAGTGTGCCTGTCAACGCTCCATTGCTCAGGGTGGTCACACCCAAGGCGCCACGGAGCAGAACCGTGCTTAGGGATACCCTGACTTAATGCAAACCCAACAGTACATAGAAACAGCTGGATTTACCAAAAACACAGTAACGAGTGGTTATTTCATCCTGTTGACAATAGGGTGGGTCACAGGGCTCCTTCATTAGTAAACTTTCCTCATGCGTTTAAAAGACGTTCTTTAAAAGTTAGTGCACCACCCCAAGGAAGGCCAATGATTGCAAAAAGCAAGTTATTCCTGTGTGAGGAACCAGCCGGGCGCTGGCAGCCTCCCTCATGCAGCCAGGGTGGCAGGTTGAGTGGGTGCGTGAAGACGCTTTCCCAGGAGGTCTGCAGAGCCCCTCTCGCTGGGTCCAGGGTGCAGGTCAAGTGTGTGAGGCCAGATTGCTTACGCGTGTCCCCCCCCCCCCACCCCCACACACCTCGCCTCCATTCTGTCTGTGAGGTGAGTGGGCAGGATTGGGAAAGATGGCGAAGGCAGGGTGGAGGAGACATTTGTTCTGACCCAGGGGTGCTTTGAAGGGTGGCTGGGAGGGGCTGACTGAGAACCGTGGCTGACTGCTCAGGAAACTCTCATCCAGCCATAACCAACATCTTGCCACTTGCTGGTACTCCACACACCGCATGAGGTTCGTGAGTAGCACAAAAATCATCGAAACGGTAATAACAATAGCAGACCAACCCCTCCTCCATACAAATCATGATCACTCATTGAGTTACTACTGTACGGCAGGCACCATGCCAGGTGCTTTACACTAATTAGCTCGTGTATGCCTCACCACAGCCCTAACAGGAAGGACCTACTGCTCCCTGGATGTGGAAACTGAGGAAGGAGAAGCTTGGCGAGGCCTGAGGCTGCCTGGCCAGGGTGCGAGCCCAGGATGACGACGATGGAGGCCTGGGGTCCCAGTCACTGCCAGGCAGCCTCTTAGCTCTGCGCACGACACAGCACCAACCCAAACAGCACACGAGGAAGGCAGGCTCCTGTGGAGAAGGTACTGACTCACACCTGCTGGTTGCTGGTGTTAACTTCTGCTGAGGCCGTCCCAACTCGTAGCATCCACGCGCGGCCGAGCGGAACCACTGCCCCGAGGGCTTTCTCCACTGGAATCTTTCTGGGTCAAGACCATCAGGCCTCTCTCTTCCCTGGAGCCCCCCCGGGTGGGTTCAAACAATCAACTCTTGGTACGCAGCTGAGTACTTGAACACTGTGTCCCTAGCACGCCTTCCTAGGCCCTTCGAAAGTTTGACATCTCAAAAGAGAACTGCAGGGAGAGCACAAGACATAAACAAAAGAGGGGGAAAAGTCCAAAGAAAAGTCAAATCACTAAGGTTGATATATAGACAGCAAAGAGAGGAAGAGTTAAGGGTGAGACATATTCATATCACACTTTAAAAACGACTTGCTTCGTTCAGGTGTCTGGCCAACCCTGCTGAGCCATCAAAGGAAAAGAAGTCTTTCCGAGTAAGGCACGGTGTGAGTCAGGTCAGGCTAGATGGTGCTGTGTAACAAATGAGCCCTGAACTCCAGTCTCTGGAAGTCTCTACACAGTCAGTCGTGGACCAGGTAAAGAAAGTGGAGCGGCAAATGTTGACAGCAACTAAAGGGTGGACAAGAACAACTGACGTCACTCCACGCTAATTTGGGGGGATTCGACCCCCAGCTTGTTTATGATCACATTGTACTTCAGAATCCCAAATTCTCTAGTCATGAACTACATGCGAAGGAAAAGAAAGAAAGGGAATGAAAGGAAAAGCAAGTGTTATTCCTGGTAAAAGCCCACATCTGATGGCAGCTGGCTAAGGTAGAAGTGGTAGCGAAGCTGGACAACGAATCAGGAAGACGGACGTGGACCTGATGCGTGTGAACAGGGGTGCTGGCGAAGACTGTTGAAAGGACCACGGACTGCCAGGGGACCAGACAAAGCTCTCTTGGAAGGAGGACAATCAGAGTGCTCCCCACGAGGACGGCAGGGCTCTGTTTCACACGCTTTGGACATGTCATCAGGAGGGGCCAGTTCCTGGAACAGGACGTCGGGCTTGGTAACAGAGGAAGACCCTGGGTGAGATGGATTGACCCGGTGGCCACAGCAATGACCTCGAACACAACAATTGTCAGACTGGGGCAGGACCAGGCAGTGTTTTGCCCTGTTCTACATAGAACTGCTATGAGTCAGAACCCACTTGCTGGCTCCTAAAAATCACAACAGCAACAAAGTCATGGTTAGGTTTTATCACAAAGTAAACACATTTGGGGGTAAATCTGATACCTAAGTGATATTTACGTTTCATGATACTTGTTTCTGGAATATCCAAAATCTCTCCCTCCCGTGAGTCATCAGTAGCGTGTGCCGGCACACGGGGGATGCTTATTCCACGTTTGTGCAATGATCAAGTGACATGAGCAGTGGGACTTGTAGTCTGCATGAAGTACAGGGGCAATCTTCACAGGCCACAGAGCACTCTTGATGTGGTTTCTCCCAAAGTTCTTCTAAACCCGGGGGTGGGGAGCCTTCTTTCTGTCGAGGTCTATTTGAATAGTTATAACAGCCCTTGCAGGCTTTGCAAAATGATCAACTTAAAAATGATCCCATGATCATTGGTCAAAGATTTCCTTCACTCACCCCCTAATGTGATGACCAAGGAGCCTTGGTGGTGTAATGGTTATTCACTGGGTGGCTGAGGTGGGCCGGGCAAAGTCAGTTCAAAGCCACCAGTAGCTTTGAGGGAGAGACAAGGCTTTCTACTCCCTTAAAGAGGTATAGTCTTGGGGACTCACAGGGACAGTTCTACCCTGTCCTCTGGGGTGGCCCTGAGTCAGAGTGGACTCCATGGCAGGAGTTTGGTTTGGGTTTAATAGCATGGCTGGAACTGCTTCTCTTTGGAGAGGTGTGTGAAGTTAGCTGGTGTAGATGATTTTATAAGGCCTGAGGGCCAGACGTCCCCAACTCCATTTCTTCATTAAGGACCTACCGAGGTTGGGTTTGCGTGGGCCAGTAAGATCGACAGGACAGAAGAAAATGAATGAGGTGGCTGAGGGAGACCCTAAGATAGCCACAGTTCCCCCTACTGGCACCGTCACTGGAGTCCCTGGGTGGCACAAACATCGAACCCTCGAAGCTGCTCAGCAAAACGATGTGTTGCATCTACTTAGGGGTGCTTGGGAAGAAATCTTGGTGATCTCCTTCTGGAAAAGTTTATGGAGCGGAAGTTCACTCAGAGACACATGGGACTTGCCTTGATTTGGGATAAGCTATACTGGCAGCTGGTTCAAAACCACCCATAAATCTACTTTTTAAAAAATGTATCTATATCTATATATCTATAGCTATATCATCATCTATATCTATATCTACATCTACATCTATATATCTATCTATCTTGAACCTAAAATTAGAATAGGACACTTTTGAAATGGAACACATGTAGCGTTTGAAAACGTCACTGTCTTTGTTTTCTGTCTCTCTCTTTCGTTAAAGCACACTGCACTAGTCAACGCTGAACTAAGCCACCTGCCTCCTGCTCCTGAAGTCTCTATTAGCCAGGGCAGTGCCATTTGGGGGAGGCGGTGTGGTCCCCCGCCCCCGCACCACCCCCCACCCCCCCATCTCTTGGTTCCTCACTGTCTCCTGACCGGCCCACAACCTCTCCCACTGCAGGGACAGGGTGGGGTGGTGGAAGGAGCTCTTTCAGGTGACAGCGCAGAGCCCTTGCCCCCTCCCTCCTCCCGCCACTCCGCCCCCCTCCAGGAGAACATTTCTCACAGGGATTAGCCTGAGGCCCAATCTCTCATCCACTCAGCACCCAGAGAGCATCTCCTTCCTCTCTTGTCTGCACCCAGCTGCTGCCAGCCCCTGGAGGCTGGGGCAGACCGGAAGTGCAGAGCCCAAACCTGCTGGGGGGTGGGGGGGCAGGCCTTGTCCCTGGTCCTGTGGACCTGGCGCTTCCTGCTGAGACATGCAGGCTCTAGGCAGGCGCCCTGTCACTCCTCAGGCTGGGCGGTGCAGTCTGGGCACTGGTCAGAAGACACTGTGGAGATGAGCGCCCTGGACATTTCTACGCCTTCTCTGTGTTGTTTGCACCCAGGGGACAGCATGTGGATGGCCCTGGGAGCCAGCAGTTACATTTTAATTAGTTTGATGACATGACCATTTGGGCAAATGTCATAATGAATACGTCTGTCTTGCTTTACAGGGCAATAAAATAGGGAAACGGTACCCAGGACTGTGGTTTGTCTCCTTTCAGCAGAGCTCTTGTTTGTGCGTGTGTGTGTGTGTGTGTGTGTGTGTGTGTGTGTGTGTGTGTTCCTAAGTTTAAACTTTCAGTGTTATGTAACCGTCCCCCTTGGCTTACAGTCAAACTTCTACATTAGCTGGGAGCCCTGCACGAGTGGGGAGTTGGCAGGGGGGGAGCCACGTGACCGTGCTGGACTGCCTGGTGTTGCCGTGTTCAAGATAGATGCAGTTGCTTGTGGCTCAAGAAAGACACGTCTTCGCAGACGTTTGGGGACTGCAGGCCAGGGTCCTGGCCACCCCCGAAGCCATTAGCGTTAGAAGTCGCATGTTTGCCTCTTGTGAAGACGGTCTGGGGCCCTGAAAGGTCTGTCCTGGCAAAACCACCTGAGAGAAAATCAAAATTTCCAGTTATTCAAGTTCCTGTTGAAGTGGCAGGCTCAACCTTTCTTCAACCGGAACAATGATTCTTGGAAAAAGAACCTTTGAGGGCCAGATTTTAAATGTTTCTGGGTAAAAAAAAAAAAAAATGTTTCTGGGTGTTCTTTGTTCTCCAGGCTCGCTATGAGTCAGAATTGACTCGGTTGCAGGGAATTTGGTTGCTTCTTCTCTTGCTCGCCCCTTCTTTTAGTCAAGTGCATTGTATCTGCTGCTTTAAACGGACACTTGGGCTGTGTCTATCGGGCGTGGAAGAGAGAGAGATGGGTAGTGCTGCACATGTCCAGCTTCTTTTGCTAGAAGCCTTCACCTGCCATTGGGAGAATATTCTTTCTTCCCTAAAATGGAAGAGAGAAGGCGTGGCGATGTCCTTCTGTAAAGACCGCCACCAAGACACCCCCCTGGAGCAGTTGGACTCTGTGCCACAAGGGGTCTCTTGGAGTGGGAATTGGTTCCATGGCTATCTTTAAAGCCTGGTCTCTTCCTGAGCCCTCCGAAGCCTCTAACGTTTGCAAGGACGCCGAATAGCAATAAGGGCTTAGATCTCGAGTGAAAAGCCTGGGGAAATGAAAGCACAGAGGCCGAAGACGGCAGCGGGCGTTCCACAGCGCGCCTGGACCAGGGAGCAGCTACGCAGCGAGCAGCTGCCCAAGAAGGACATCGTCAAGTTTCTGCAGGATCACGGCTCGGACTCGTTTCTTGCAGAACATAAACTATTAGGAACTATCAAAAATGTAGCTAAAACAGCAAACAAGGATCATCTAGTTATAGCCTATAACCATCTTTTTGAAACTAAGCGTTTCAAAGGCACCGAAAGCATAAATCAAGTCTGTGAGCAGGTGGAAAATGTGACGGTTACTGATGGCAAACCAACGAAAACAAGTCTGAAGAGGCTCTGGAAGAGGCTGTACCAAAATATACAAACTCTGTTCTTAACAAGGGAGACAGACCAACTTCCCAATAAGGGGTGACGTTGTTCATTGTTGGTACAGTGAACCCTCGCCACTTCTGCGGCTTCACTCTATCGCGGTTTTTGCGTAACAGCGCATGCTCTGTCATTACTGCCACTGATTGGCTCATACTGTACACGCTTCTGTCTGCATCG
>NW_022109768.1:3944928-3947128 GCF_000313985.2 Echinops telfairi | reverse complement strand
GAGCGTAATGGTGACTAAAGGGTGTTTTTTCATGTCCTCTATGCTCTAACTACGAAAATATTTGATTTACAAATAAGGAATCCTACTTCGTGGAATTTCATTTATCACGGTAGGGTCTAGAACCGATTAACCGCGATAAACGAGAGTTCACTGTCTACAGGAACACTACAGGATGGGACTGCTTTGGATACTCATATCCAAACAAGTGCCAAGAAGAAGAAAGTGCCAAGCCTTTAAGTTTTAAGGTTGGAGTTGGCCAAGTTTTCAGAGGATGGGATGGAGCGTCTTGAGGATGAGTAAGGGAGCAAAGGCTCACGAGACATTGAACCAGAATGGGCTTATGGAGAGAAAGCACAGCCCGATGCCTAACTTCCTCCAAATGCAAAACTTATTTTTCAAGTAGAATTAGTGGATATTGATTGAATTGGAGCACTTCAAGTCTAAGGACAACAGCAACAATGATAACACCTGCCCTTGAAGAAACTTCATGTAACTGGAGCTGGTGAGCATCATGTTTAAGGGAGGAGTCAACTGGTAAGAAGTTAAAACCAGTCTACTGGATCCTTGACGTTTGAGAAATGTGGTCCCATATCCTTGAAATCTAAAGTATTTTGCTACAACTTTGTAAACGATTGGTTCAAGAGAACTGATTTCCCTTTTACCTTAGTGTTGTAAACGACAAGGCTCAAGACAAATTTACCCACTAAAAAGAGAAAAAGAAAGCAGAGCCCTCCCAGAATTCTTCCAGAAAACAGAAGCACAAAGACCCCCAGCGGGGCCGCCCCCAGGCCCTGATCTGAGGATCATGCTTCTGGGAGGGGCCGGAGGAGGAGCAGGCACAGGCGCCAAAGGCAGACCATTCAGTCCAAGGAAAGCGTCTTTTGCAACATCTTGGTGCCGGGGGTTTCCTTCCATTCACCGTGGCGGTCCATCCGAGCGTTTGTCAATAAAGCAAATCCGTTACCTGTCACGTTGCATTCCAGGGCCCTCTCCTCTGCCCCGTGCTCAGCTCCACGGAGGACAGGGAATCGCTGAGGATAATACGCTCAGCTGCTAAGGGAAAGGTTGGCAGTTGGAGTTCTCCTGGAGGCACCTTGGGAAAACGTCTGGCCGTTTCCTCCTGGAAAATCCTCCGGAGAGCGTTTGACTCGGACCCACGTGGGGTGCACATCAGCTGAAGCCAACGTTATGGGCCCTGGAGGGAGAACAAGTGGGAAGGGTGGGCAGCAGCCCACGAGCAGGAAAGAGCAGGCTATTGTCCCTGGACCTGGAATTTTCAAGAGAGAATAATGCATGATGCTCTAACTGCTGTTCAGTGCCATCGATTCCGAGTCGTGGTGACCCTGTGGACAGCCGAAGGAAGCGCTGTCTGATCCTGCATCGCCTTCCCAAGGCGGCGGCATGGTGGATGCACTGCTGCGGCCAACTGTCAGCCCATCTCTGGGAGAGACTCCACCTGCGCGTTTGTTGTTGTCTTTTTCTCTAACCAACCAGTCTGTCGATTCAACAAATTGAACATTGCTCAAGCTTTCCGCCACTACTCACATTATCCTTTGTATGTGAGTACCACGATTGATTTACCCAACTTTCATTTAGTACGCATTTCAGGTTTTGGTTTTTAATATGTTTACTCTTTCAAATTACACGCAATGGACATCTTTTGGAGAGTGAACTGATTCTTCACTGAAAGACAAATTCCTAGAAATTGAACTCTTTCTGCCCTGAAGTTTATAATCTAATCATTAGAGAAAGTGTAAGAGAGCATTCATTTCCTCATAGCCTTGCCAATGCTAGGCTTCCGTGCAAGACCAGGGAGACACGGTCTGGTGATCTACTTCCGAAAATCAGCCAATGAAAGCCCCGCAGATCCCAACAATCCCACTGTACAGGGGCCCTCGTGAGTTGGAGCGGGGAGTGGGGGGCACTGATGCGAACAGAAGTTAATAATAATGAAATATGCAAATCTTCAGCTTTAGTAGAAACTGCCAGTTTTCAACAACTGTACCAATTTATACATTCACCAGCAGTGTATAAATCTAGTGGCTCAATATCGTCCCCAACACTTGGAATTGTTACTTGTCCTCCTAAGATCAGCTATCCTTATGGGCAAAAGGGGGTTCTCTAGTTGTGGTTTAAATTTCGTTTTCCTGGGGAATAATGAAATGGAGTACCCTTTCAGCTATAGATTGGCCGTTTGGAC
>NW_022109768.1:3942265-3944429 GCF_000313985.2 Echinops telfairi | reverse complement strand
TCTTTGTTACCATCAAGTGGAGGTCTGTTTCGGAATTCTCTATTCTGTTCCACAGATCTGGTGGTCTTTCCTGGGCCAGATGCCAGAATTACGTGGCAGTGTCCAGAGGGCACAAACAGTTCAGTGTTTGACTACGAATTGAAAGGCTGCTGGGAAGAGCCCACCCAGAGGCACCTCAGGAGAAAGGCCTGGTGACCTGCTTCTTGAAAATCTTACCGAGCAATCTGTTCACAACACATGGGGCCACCACACGTTGGAATGGGTTCAACAGCAACTAGTTTTAGTTTGGGCCTTTGCATAGCAGGAGGTCCTGAGTTCTATGAACCATTAAGCTGCTTAGCTGCTAACCGAATGATGGGGGATTGAAGTATATCTAGAAGAAAGGCCTGTGATCTAGTCTCCCTCCCCGACCCTCAATCAGCTCCTTAGACTCCTGGGGAGCGCGGTGCTAGCCCGGCAAACACGGCGCGGCTGCGAGTCAGACACAGGCAACAGCACCTGGCTTTTGGATGCTCATAACTTCTGATAACTCCGTCAGGTTGTCGGCTTTGTTCCGCAAGATCATCCTGGCTGTATCAGCTCGTCATATTTCCATATGTGGTTTAAATTCAGCTTGTCAGTTTATACACACACACACACACACACACACACACACACACACACACACACACCAACTTCCAGGATCTTTTTGAGAGCTTCATTATATCCACGGATCGATTTTGGAGGAATCTATGTATGTACGATACGATGTACTTCACTCACATCCTATATACCTTCATCCTATATACCTAAAACATCCTATATACCTTCATTTATTTAAATATTTTAAATTTGTAAATATTTATCGTTTGCTGTATAAAGACCTTGCACATTTTTATTTGATTTATTCTAGGATATGTTATTGTTTATTCAATTGTTAATGGTAGCAAGTTTTAACATTTTAATTTTCTACTTGTTGATGATGAATATTTAGAGATGCAATTGATTTTTCTACCTAGCAAATTTGCTAAATTTACTTAATACTTCTAATAGTTTACCTTGCGGTTTTATTTTCTAGAATAAAAATGGTAGTTTTACTTCTTTCCCAATCTGTATTCATTTTTTTTCTTGCCCTATTCCCCTAGCTAAGGCCTCCAATACTCAGATGATGTTGAATGCAAACAGTAACGGGGCACCCTCCTCTCATGACCAGTCTCAGAGGGAAAATTTAAATACTGGAACCTTAAATATTATGCACTATCATTTGTTTCTAGATAACTTTTGTCAGAGTCAGGAAATATTCTCCTTTTGCTGATCTTCCTAATAAATTTTATTGTTAATGCATTACATTTCATTGAATGTTTTCTCTACATCTATTCACATGATTACAATGCTTCACTTTTATTTAACTAATATGATAGCTTGTACTGATTGCTTTTGTCTGGAAAACAAACCTTGAATTCCTGGGATAAAATCAATTGGAAGCAATCAAATGTCCTTTAATAGGTCCATACAATGGGCTATTATTCAGTAATCAGAAGTGCTTAATCTATGAAAGACAAGAATATTCTTTTTTTGTTTGTTTAATCATTTTACTGGGGGCTCTTGCAGCTCTTATCACGGTTCATACATATATCCATTGTGTCAAGCACATTTGTACATAATTTATAAAAATTTTTTTTCATGTCTTACACTAACTACTGTCTCCCTTCACCCACTTTTCTTTCTTTTTTTTTAATTCACCCACTTTTCTGTTGTTCATCCCCCTCCTGGGAGGGGGTCGTACATTGATCATTGTGATCTGTTCCCTTGTTCTCCCCTTACTCTCCTGGTATTGCTACTCTCATTACTGATCCTGAGGGGTTTATCTGTCCTAGATTCCCTGTATTGTGAGCTCTTATCTGTACCAATGTACATGCTCTGGTCTAGCCAGATTTGTAAGGTAGAATTGGGGTCATGATAGGGGGAGTGGGTAGCATCAAAGAACTAGAGGAAAGTTGTATGTTAAGTTGGTGCTAGACTGCACCCTGAGAGACTTCTTTGTGGCCTTCTGTGAGGGGATGTCCAATTGTCTATAGATGGGCTTTGGGTCTCCAGTCCACCCTTCCCTCATTCAGACAAGAATATTTTATGCATATTGCTAAATGAAAGAAACCAGTTCTCCCAGACCCCTCAGGAATGAAGG
>NW_022109768.1:3932815-3938894 GCF_000313985.2 Echinops telfairi | reverse complement strand
CATTGAGGGAGTACTTGAGTGGAGGCCCAATGTCCATCTGCTACCTTAATGCTAAACTTATAAATATATGCACATAAATCTATTTCTCCATCCTCATATATAAATAGATTTACGTATGTGCACGCCTTTATTTAGACCTCTATAAATGCCCTTTGGCTCCTGATTCTTTCCTCTGTTTCCTTTGACTTTCCTCTTGTCCCACTCTCGTGCTCAGCCTTCACTTGGGTCACAGCACATTGACCTCTTAAATGCTTGATGATTGAAAGCAGTTCTGCTTTTCTGTGTGTGCCGCTTACAATTGGCCTTGAGGGCAAACGTTGGGGAAAGGGTGGAGTCATCTCCTTTTGATCATAGCACTTCATATTCTGTCTCCCTTCTTAGCTTCTGTGGTGCCTTCAACACTTGTTTTTCAGTTCTAATTGTGACCAATGGGAAGGTTGACGTGCTATTGATTGTTTTGTCAGAGCCAGGAATGAAAGTTTACCTTCGTTTGCATATAATTTAAATGCATTTTATTTTTAGAAAACTGAAACCCCATCTATTTGAGAGTATCTTTTCCTTAAAAATAAATAAAATGCCTCTACTCCAAATCAATCAAGGTCAAATAAATGAAGAGCGAAAGATGACATTAGAACCCTTTGCCTAAGTGCTGGTGTCGTGGTGATGAAAAGCAACCGTCAATTTGGATGGCAGGCGATAGATCTAAATAATTGACAAATTTGTTAACATATCTGTATTTCTAAACCAGGCTTAAAGAAAATCATATAGTGAGTCACACCACCCTCATGGTAGTCCGGTAAGGTAGTGCAACTTACCACCTGGATTCATATTTTCACCAATCAAGAACAGATAGTTGTTGAAATTTAGCAAGGATGTGTTTGATTTGATATGCAGCTCCTGTCATAAAAGGTTTAACTCTTTCTGGTCTCTGGTCTTCAGATTTGTCTTTAATTGATTTCATGAAATCTTTGATATACCTCTTGTAGGCTTCTATTGTAAAGTTAGTTTCCTGCAAGTGGTCGTTCACAATAGTATCAACACCAGAGATTCTTGTGTTTTCAGTTCTTCCATAAGGAATCCTGGGAGCTTAGTGGGCTACCTGTTGGGCTGTTAATCACAAGGTCAGTGGATTGAATCCAGCAGTTGCTCCTTCCAAGAGGGATAAGGCGTTCTTCTCCTGCAAAGATTTCCACCCCCAGGAGCAATTCTCCTCTGTCCTATAGGGTCACCGTAAGTCAGAATTGATGAGGACAGTGAGTTTGCTTTCTTTTGCTTTAAGTGGAAGTAAGCTTTATCAGTGAAAGCAAAGTTTTTATAGTACATTCTCACAGACAAGAGTGGGCCACCTCAGGAAAGCATGGAAAGACAGTGGTGGTAAAGCTCTTGATCCTTTAAACCCCTACTGTTCTCCTCCCAGCCACTCAGGGTGTGGGTGGATGTGTTGGTGGACCAGATGTATGGACTCAAATCACTGGGGAAGCGGTCCTTCTGGCTACTTCCTGCTGAATGTGGGTGATATGAGGGATTTAAGCCCACTTCTTCTTGCTCCTCTGGAAGGAGGTCATCCATTCAGCGGTCTGTGGTCAAAGGAGGTTGCGGTAAGATCCAGATACTGGTATTCTTGATAAGTTTAGCCTTGGCTTAATATCATTTGTAACTTATAGCTTCAATTCTGGAAGAGACAAAGCAGGGGAAGAGTTTAGGTAAGGCTGGATCAAGAGTGATGAGAACGATAACGCCTGTTACAGTGTCCTGATTACGGCAGGACCCCTGGGAGGTCCCAGAGACCTTGACTAGGAAGGCATTTATTTCCTCTTTTGGCCATCGGCTGAAGTTGCCAAAGTATTCAACTGTGCCTTAGCCGGTTGAAGAAATTTGGTTAAAATGCATTTTTTACATCAAATGAGCCAGTCCCATTTCGGGAGATCCCAAAGGAAATACCCTGGAGGTAGTTCAAGGGCAGGCTTTGGAACTATTAGGAGATGTTGGCACTGAGGAAGGACTTTTTCCTAAATTGAGTTCTTGATTCGAAGTATTGCTCACTATAAAATGATATATAATTGTATATTAATATTATATATTACCCCCGCCCCTTGGGGGTTATTAATCAAATAAGAGAAAATGAGCCCAGTAGGGCGATATGTTTAAGGAAAGGAGGTTTAAGGAAAAGGTCCTCTAAGTTTTGAGTTAGATCACCCTGTGACTAGGAAATAGAAGTGATTGGGTAAAACTTGTGGAGAGATTTCCCATTGGTCAGGACTTATGGGTTGGACATATCCCTAACTTTGGATTGACAGGCACAGCCAGGACGCCTGCTTTGAACATGAGAACTGAGCAGGAGCATTCATGAGCTCAAAGACCATTCGGGATTGAGGTATGGCCCTCTGAGGAGCACTTATTTGTATCACAGTGCTGACAAAACACCATTTTAAGATTATGCAATGGTTCACATGTGTACTTAATTTTGATTTGTTTGACCTGAGTCCGAGGGGGCCGAAACTAAGGGTGTCCACAGCAATGGCCAGGACTCCACATCACTTGGTCTGTACTGAGCCAGAAGGACACTGGTTCTCTCTTCTTTAGTGTTTGTGGGTCACAAGTAGACCAGTTAGACAAGATGCAGTGCAAAGGCATTTCTGGTTGCCCATCTCAGAAGGCTGAGTCAGGAGGAGCCCCTGAGTCAGGAGGGATATTCAAATATGTTAGGTTCCAGGATGCTTTTCCTCGGTTCCTGATTTTGAGCACAGAAAGAAGTCACACGATAGAAGTACGATAGTAAGTGTAAGTAAGCTTTCATGAGTGAAAGCAAAGCTTTGATTGTAGATTCTCATAGACAAGAACGACGCATCCACGGAAAGTGTACAGAGACCGAGTGTGTTTTTCTCTTGGGGTGGAGGGTGGGGGGTAGGGTTATTTCTGTTTCCTCCTCCTTAGGGTCTTCAGCTGAGGCCGTTTCCACCAGTGAGGGAGCCATCAGAGTACCCACTTCCCTTTCACCTCCAGGGAGAGCCACATCTCCCGGGTCATGCAAATGCCGGAGGACAGCTCCTCTGGGCTGATGAATTCCCGGTGGACAACCAGAAAGGCAGCTGGGGGCACATGACAAAAGTGGCTATGCTTTAGCCGAAACTGGGAGCTCAGAGGGAGAGTGGAACAGTGCTGGGGGAGAGTTGTGTGAGATCACCTTTGACTTTTAAATTTTCTTGTCCCCATTGACTCCCTTCAGTTCTCTCCTCAGTGACCCTTATTTCTTTTTGTTTGTTTGTTTTTGGAACTCTATTTATTTATTTAAAATCATATGGTAATTTTTATCAAAGCATGCCATTAGGTTGCAATGCAGTCAGATATTTTAAATACCATTAAGACAAGACCATCGTGAGTCTAGTTACTACTCTGGTGGGCATAGTGGGTTACACCTGGGACTACTGACCAAAGGGTCAACAGTTCAAAACCACCTGCTGCTCCTCAGGAGAAAAATGAGGCTTTCTATTCCCATAAAGAGTTTCAGTCTCCTCTCACAGAAGGGTCACGAGGAAGAGACGAGTCAACCAGAGTGTAGTATAGCACCGATGAAGCAGATGAAACACACAAGATTCCTCTGGTTCTTTGAAGCTTCCTCACCCCTCACTATCATGACTCCAGTCCCGCCTCTCAGTTCTGGCTAGACCGGAGCATGTACACTGGTACAGATAAGAGCTTAGGACACACGGAACCCAGGTCAGATAAACCCCCCAGGAACAGAAATGGGAGGTGCGATACCAGGAGGGTAGGGAGAAGGGAGGGGCAGAAGGGGAGGAAGGGGCAACCTTTCACAGTGATCGAAGTACAGCCGCCGCCCACCAGGGCGACAAACAACAGAAATGTGGGTGAAGGGAGACAACGGTCGGTGTAAAATATGAAAATAATAATGTATAATTTATCAGGGGTCCAGGAGGGTGGGAAGGTAGGAGAAGGAGGGGGAAAAGAGGAGCCGATATCAAGGACTGAAGTAGAAAGAAACTGCCCCGAAAAGGATGATGGCAACATATGTACAAATATGCTTGATACAACTGATGCATGGATTGCGACAAGAGCTGTAAAAGCCCCCAACAAAACGATCTTAAAAAAAAAAGTTTCAGTCTCAGAAACCTACAGGGGCAATCCTACTTGCCCTAGGGGGTCACTGTGGGGCAGAAGTAGTGACCCTTATTTCAATGATACTGTGAGTCCCACCATACCTGATGGCCGGTTCCTAACCTGAATAATTTCAACTTCCTTCTCTCCTCACATGCACTTTTACATTGTTGCTTCTGATCACTCTTTGTTGTTGTTGTTGTTTGTATTTATTTATTTTTCGGATCACTCTTTTTTTAAAAGGTTACCAAAATACGAATTGGGTCAATTACAAGTCCAAGTACCAAACTGAGGCTTTATTTGACCTTGGACAAACTTCTAGCCCTTTCTTTTCCATCTTTTGTTGTTCTTCAAAATTGCTGCCTATTTCTCACGCTCTCTGATGGTCAATCCTGTTCCTGCCTCTCTTGCTGTCTGTTGATGACCCAGATCTGGGAATGTATTAGGATCTGAATGTCTTCATGTCTCCACCTCTAGATTCCAGTTTTCTTATCTATCTTCTCCTCCTCAATCCTGACTCACAGGAAGATATGTCTCCACTTTTGTGCAAAAATCTCTGTCCTTGATCTCAGCTTAATTTGACTCCGCCTAGGTCTTGCCCCATCAATGATTACTTATCTTTCTTGAATCTCTTAACCTCCTCTCAGTTCTTTTTTTCCCTCTCCTTCCTATAAGCATGCTCAGCTATGCCCACCCACAACTCTTACTCAACTCTCTTGCCTTTTCTGGATACAAAATGTTTTGTGGCAAACTTCTCATAAAAAATAACTGGTGTTCATTCTCACCACCCCTTCGCTCCCTATCTGCCTGAAATGTTTCCCTCCCACCACTCCCCTTTGGTGGTCTTCTTGGATCTCCTAAGCCCTACATGGAATGCTATCTTCCGAGTATTCATAGTCTTTAACTACTATGCAAAATATTGACAATTGCTTTCCAATACACTCTTTTCTTTTGGCTTCTTGGAAATGATTTTTCATTCTTCTCCTTTTCTAATAGATCCTCTTACCCCCCTGTTGCATCCCCTTGCTTCTTTCTCTCTCCCTCAGTGTAGACGTTCTCCACTCGCCGTTCTAAGTCTTCTTCTTCCCCTCTCTCCCTACTCTTGCCTCCTTTGGTTGCCACATTCAAAACTTCCTTTATTACTTCAAAGAAAATGACGTGCTAAAATGTAGTTACACTCTCAGGCTCTCTCTCAAGTCAACAGAGCAATCCACTGAACACCTACCGTCTCTGTAGGTCATTTACTAACCCTTTAAATCCAACCTCAGATCCAAAATTAGATAAATAGTTTCTCCTTAGGTTTGCTTCTTTCCTGGTTACCCTTTCTCTGTTTAATGAACCAAGGCATCTCAGTAGCTCTGGTCCAAAAACTTATAGTCACTGCTGAATTTTTCATTTTTTGGTACCCTCCAACAAATCAAACACTCTGTTCTATTAATATCTGAAACATATTTTCCTATATACCCCTTCTTTCCAGCATTACTACTTAAAGTTATCACTTTTGCCCTAGCTCAGTTTGCTTTGGGTCCTGTTTCTACCTTATCTTCTAATCTAGCAGGCTTGCTGCCACTCATGTTGCATAATATATATTCAATGAATAACTGAAGCAAACTCCTAATTATGTTACCTCCCTATTGTTGACCAATGAGTTGCAGACTTCCTAGTCTGAGATCTTGCTGAGCAAATAGTCAGAGATGAAGAACAATGCGGCATTGGGATTGAAAGAAAGCTTATTAATAGCCTGCTATGGGCAGATGACACAACCTTGCTTGCTGAAAGTGAAAAGACTTGAAGCCCTTGCTGATGAAGTTCAAAGATTGCAGCTTTCAGTAGGAATTACAACTCAAAGTGAAGAAGACGAAAATTCTCACAACTGGACCAGTAGGTAATGCCATGATACATGGAGAAAAAGTTGACGTTGTCAAGGATTTGTTTCTGGCTTGGATCCATAGTCAATGCTCATGGA
>NW_022109768.1:3910871-3930116 GCF_000313985.2 Echinops telfairi | reverse complement strand
CTCAGCCTTCATTTGGGTTTCAGTAATTCCTCTCGGTTACACTACTCTTGATCAAGCCCTACCAGGCCTCTTACACCCTCCTCGCCATCAATTTTGGATAACTTGTTCCCTTGTCCTGGGTTTGTTAACACCATTTCCTTTCCCCCACCTCTCCCTCTCCCATGTCCCCCTGGAATCATTGGTCCCCTTGTTTTCTCCCCTGGATTGTTTATCCAGCCTATCTTATCTAGATAGCCTGCAGAGATAATAATATGCACAAAAACAAGACAGAGCAAAACAAAGAAACAAAAGAAAAGAAAACAACAAAAAGCAATGACAAAAAAGAAAAAAGCCTGTAAATAGTTCAGGGTCTGTTTGTTGACCATTAGGAGTGTTTTCTGGTCCTGTCTGATGGGATGCCAAGCCCTGGCCCCAAAATCTATTTTTGGTACTCCCTCAGGACTACCTTGCTCTGTTCCCCTTGCTGTTGTGTTGCACGCCCTTAGCGTTTTGCCTCTGTGTGGTGCGGTCAGATCAGGTGCAATTCCCACACTCTGTCTCCAGTTCAGCACATTTTTAATGCCGTTTGTGTGGTAAAATTAGGTGTCTTGGCTGATATTCGGATCGGCTTATACTCGAGCATGTACGGTAATTCACATACCATACATTTCAATAGTTCAATCATATTAAAAAAGAATTTTGTAATCATCACCACAATCAACTTCAGGACATGTCTTCATCCTTGGGAAACTAATAGTACAGTTGTTGTCTCTATCAAGACAGATTTATCTATCCTGAATTTCATATAAAGAAAAATATACCCTCCCCCCCAAAAAACCAGAAAACTTCAATGGAAAAGAATGCAGAAAATCTTAAAAACTAGGACAAATATAAAAGGGGTTACCCCTCCCCAAGAAAAAAAACCCACAGAGATTTTGTAGTATGCCCTTTGCTGCCTCAGGGAGCATCAAGCAACTCACTCTGAGTTAGTGCACCCAGTAACATCACCTGGGAAGGTTCTCTGGTCACAGTAAAATTTTTCATAAAAGTGGTTTTGCTCCCACCTCATTTTTTGTGATAGCCAATTTAAGAGAACAGTATGCAGCTGTACAATTTTGTTTCCTGCTCGGGAAAAATGCCACAGGAACTGTTGTGATGTTGAACACAGCTTACAAGGACAGTACTATGGGAAAATCTCAAGCGTACAATTGGTTTTCTTGTTTCAAAAAAGGGGAAATGTTGATTGATGACAAACCTCATTCCAGATATTTGTCAACTTCCCAAACAGATGAAAATATCGACTCATAGTGCATTTGGAGTTCGTTCCACCAGGTCTGATTGTTACTCAAGCTTTCTATTTAGAGATTGTGAAAAGATTGAGTAACAGTGTGTGACAAAAAAGGCACACTGATTTGTGGCAGACGGGGGACTGGTTCTGCCACCACAACAACGCACCTGCTTCAGCTGCCCTCTCAGTGTGCCAGTTTTGGGCAAAAACAGCATGCCTCTCTTCTGTGTGACTCCTTTTTGTTGCTGTGAACGAAGACATCATGAAAACAGAGTGATTTGGTGATGTAGAAGAGGTGAAGAAGAAAATGAGGGAGGTGCTGTCAGCCATGCAAACATACAAGTTTGAAAAATGTTTCCAAAAATGAATTACAGATTTGACAAATCTATTAAGTATAATGGAGAATACTTTGAAGGTGATAAGGTTGTTTTATTTAAAAAATTTAAATACATAACTTTGAATAAATTCTGTTTTGGGGGGGATATCCCCTCATATATTGGATCAAAAGGGACTTCAAATGACAAGATGTCACATTTTAACCTAACCTAAAATGCACTGTGTCCAGAATCCATCTGTCCTTTTCTGTCTAGCTTACATTTTGAGCCTTCTAGCTTGAAAACACCATTCTTTTTCATACAATTGTGTTCTTCAGGATGTTAATTTTTATTCCTTGATATTTAAATTAAACCATAAATAAACAGTCAAACAGCTTTCTACAGTCTACCAGGACCTTTATTCTTCTAAGATGCATTTGAATCTCTAACTGGGGTATGGGGGAGGAGGGAATACAGTATTTCCCAACCCTATTTGACTATGGAATCCTATTGAAAGGACTATAACTTATCTTATCAAACACTACTTTTATAAGGAATAGGTTTTGAAACAGGCAGATCCCTTAAACAGGTCCCTTTCTCCCTTCCTATTCTTAATCTAGAGCAGTAGTTCTCAATTGAGGCTGATGCCCCACCACCCAAGGGACATTTGGCAGTATCTGGAGACATGTGTGGTTGGCACAGCCTTGGGGGATGGGAATGCTAACCTCCAAACAAAGAGGCATTCTCCCAGTCAATAAAAATGAGGTTTGGCTCCTCCCTGGGGGACAGACAACCGAAAAGTGGATGAAGGGAGACGTCGGACAGGGCAAGATATGACAAAATACCCATTTATAAACTATCAAGGGCTCATGAGGGAGGGGGGAGCGGGGAGGGAGGGGAAAAATGAGGACCTAATGTCGGGGGTTTAAATGGAGAGAAAATGTTTTGAGAAACGATGTACAAATGCGCTTTACACAATTGATGTGTGTATGGATTGGGATAACAGTTGTATGAGCCCCTAATAAAATGTTAAAAAAGAAAAAAAAAAAAAGACCGATCAGCATGCAGATTAAAAAAAAAAAAAATGAGGTTTGGTCTAGAATCCATCTCTGGCTTCTTCCCTTTGTATTTATCAAGTTCCAGATCAAATATTGTCTCTTTAATTAATGTTTGGGTGTTATGTTTCATGGAACAGACTTTTCTCACCTCTTTTTTTAAAAAAATCCATTAAAACTATCACAGTAGTAAGTTTTTGCTTGAAAAACAGCAATCAAGCTTTATTTGACTCTTTTTTTGTTTTATTCTTTTGTTCTTTTCCCAAATGTAGTTATCCACCTGGTCTTTACTTTGTGTCTCCCCTGCATCTCTTTTTCCTTCCACATCCATTGTCCCCGCTCTGGATCTGGTGTCCCGTGTCCACACTAGAACAGGGAAGGTAACAGAGTCATGATGAGAGTGAGGCTCGGAAGTCTGACACCTTTCAATTTGACCTTTAGCTCTGTCCTCTACGTCTTATGGGATCTCAGACAAAGTATTTTGCTTGTCTTAGTCTTATACCTTTTTCTTGTTGTTTCTTTTGTATTTGCTTCTTATGTATTTTTTATAATTGTTTTATTAGGGGCTCATACAACACTTTTTTCTGTAAACTTAACAACAGTCTATTCACTGGTCTTTGAAAAGACCTGAGCTCTCCCATCAATATTCTCTGGTACTGGAGTTCTTTCCTCTTGGAAATACTTCTACCTATAAATTCTACCCATTTTTCCATCCAAGTATAACCAGCTCATTCCACGAAGTCTTCTCAATGCACTCTGGCGACAAGGGTCCTTCCCTCTCTGAACATTTGGGATTGGTTGAGGCCTTACCGTCTGTGTGATTGAAGGGACAATGCATTTCCACTGTCTGACGTGTTTCTCATCTTAGGAACTAATATTAGTATCTTCTATGATTATCTTTTTTAAAAAATGGTAGGGGTTAGGCAAAAAAAGCCCCTCAACAAGATGGAGCGATACAGTAGCTACAACATGGGTCTCAAACATAGCGATGCTTGTGAGGTCGATGCAGGACTGGGCAGTCTTTTGACCCGTGGTGCATTGATCACTCAGAGTTGGAGCTGACTCAATGGCGTCTAGCAACACATGATTACCTAAGAAGTCTGGGTGGTGTCAACAGTCAGAGCATTCAGCTGCTAACTGCATGAGTGGAGGTTAGCGTCTACCTAGAGACACTCTGGAAGTCAGGCCTAGTGACCTGCTTCTAACACATCGGCCCCTGAAGGACCTCTAGAGCATAGCTTTACACTGACACCCAGGGCGTTTCCATCAGCCTTAGTTCACTTAATGGCAGCTATTTTTTTATTATGGTTAAATTTTGTGTATTCTCGTTTTCCCATTTTGATCATCCAATGTCGTTAGTTACTTAACGTGGCCCTTCTAGCCAGAGTCCTCCATTTTGTGATATATTGAAAATTCAACCCTCTACACCTGTGCTTATAATTCTCTCTCTTTTTAAAAAATCATTTTATTAGGTACTCATACAACTCTTATCACAATCCATACATACATCAATTGTGTAAAGCACATTTGTACATTCATTTCCTCATCATTCTCAAAACATTTGCTCTCCACTTAAGCCCCTGGCATTAGGTCCTCATTTTTCCCCTCCCCCCCGACTCCCCCCTCCCTCATGAGCCCTTGATAATTTATAAATTATTATAAATTATCTTGCCCTGTCCAACATCTCTTATAATTCTCTTTGTCAGGGAGAGACCTGTTATGCTAATTAGACAGGATGAAAGTAGGCTATAGACTCCCCACTGTACTAGAGGGTGAGGCTCAAGTTACCACCCTGTGTTCCCCTGGGAGCATTGTTTTCAGAGGCAAAAGGCACACCTCCATCAGAGCAGCCAACGTGAGCAACACCCCATCATTGTAACTTCTCCTTCCTGACTGAGCAATCGCAGAAGACAAGATGTTCTGTGACCCCGGGGAGGAGCACAGATCAGACACCAGCTACCACCCCAAAAGACTGCTGGCCCAGGACTCAAGTAGCCAACTGGACGTGAGCCCCAGCATGCTTTGCGACATGGCTTACCTGCTGTCATTTTCAGATGTCTCGCTCTCTTGTTCTGGAACCTGCAACTGGCCCCCAGTTCTTAGGAGTGGAGTTGTGGGTTAGTGCCCGACTTGACTCGCCAGCTTCTGAGTCTTGTGGATGAGGAGTCTCCAGAAAAATGTCTGAACGTCAGATTTGGGCCATGCTGCCTCACAACAACATGAACCATGTTCTTAATGGTTTGTGAACTCTGTGAGACATTGTTGTGAATTCTAGAACCTGAGAGAGCATATTAAGGAAGAAGTGGTGGTTGATATGGGGGATAATAGAGTGGCATAGCATTTCAGAAAAATTAGACATCTGGAACGTCTTTGATCACCATCTCTTCGGCACTAGATTTGTCTTAAGTTTTTCAAAAGAAATCATTTTTGTGAATGGTAAGCTCTATGAGGTCAATGACCATATCTCATTATTCTTTATCAAAGAGCTTTGCGCATACTAGAGGGTCCAAAATATTCGGCACCAAGCCTTAAATCTCCTCGAAAGGTGTGGGTATGTCTTAAGATGCCTCGTTCTTCAACCTCTTGCCCAGATCTAGGCAGAAGTGGAGAGTGAGAGAAAGACCCTGGATTGGATCGCCACAGAACTCCAAGCTCACTGCCACGGAGCTGATGCCAACTCATAGTGACCCTGTAGAACAGGGTAGAACTGCCCCTGTGGGCTCCTGAGTCTGTAGCTCCTTATGTGAATAGAAAGGAGTGAATAGGCCACTGGAGATCCACTTGCAGAGGGGTCTCGGGGAGGAGACGAGCCAGTCAGGGTGCGATGTAGCAACGATGAGGAATACAGCTTTCCTCTAGTTCCTAAATGTTTCCTCCCCACTCCCACTATCATGACACGAATTCTACCTTGCAAGTCTCGCTGGACCAGAGGATGTAGACTGGTACAGATGGGAGCTGGAAATACAGGGAATACAGGGCGGATGAGCCCTACAGGACCAGTGGTGTGAGTGGCGATACTAGGAGGGTAAAGGGAGAGTGGGTAGGAAAGAGGGAACCGATTACAAGGAACTATATGCGACCTCCTCCCTGGGGGACGGACAACCAAAAAGTGGGTGAAGGGAGACGTTGGACAGGGCAAGATATGACAAAATAATAATTTAAGAATTATCAACGGGTCAGGAAGGAAGGGGGGTGCGGGGAGGGAGGGGAAAAATGAGGACCTAATGCTGGGGGCTTAAGTGGAGAGGAAATGTTTTGAGAATGATGAGGGCAATGAATGTACAAATACGCTTTACACAATTGATGTGTGTATGGATTGTGATAAGAGTTGTATGAGCCCCTAATAAAATGATTTAAAAAAAAAAAAAGAAAGGAGTGACTGGTGGTTTTGAACTACTGATGTTGCAGATCACAGCCCGACTACCCCACCAGGGTTCCTCTAGTATGGATTAAATAGGGGGAGCAGAAGAGCAAAAGGCGGCACACTGCAGCTTCTGAGAGGACTCTCATGAACAGAGAATGACGACAATCAGACACTAACGGCTAATTAATCATTTTAATGGCTTATCCAAAATAATCCCCCTGATTTGGGGGATTAAATTCCACTTGACCAAACCGCCAATCCATGTGGAAACAAGCCCCTGGGTGCTCTTCTAGTCCCAGCAGAACCAGGGACAGGCGGGGCTGCCAGTGAAGGTACGCCTGGCCAGGGGCCACTGGCTTCAGCCAGAGAAAAACAGTCCTTCATCTGAAGCAAGAAGCAACGACATATTATTCCTTAAATATTCTCAAACTTGCAGAAAAAATGATAAGAATAAAAAGAGATGCCTTCAAATCAAATCAGACTCATGGCAACCAAATGTCGAACTGCTTGGACTCGCTTTGCCTTTTGCTCCCTTTTATTCTGCACACATATGATATTTATCTAATTATCATCCATCTATCTGTCTGGCTTAATAATAGTTAAGAGCTCAAAAGAAGACCAAGTAAGAATCGCTGCATTTGAATGGTGGTGTTGGAGAAAGAACATTGAAAGTACCATGGGACGCTGAAAGGACCAACTGATGTGTCTGGGAAGCAGTACAGCCAGAGTGCTCCTTGGAGACAAGGATGGTGAGACTGCATCTGACATCCTTTGGACATGTTGTCAGGGGAGACTGGTCGCTAGAGAAGGACATCGTGGTTGGTACCGTAGGGGCAGTAAAAAAGAGGAAGGCCCTCAGAGATGGGTTGACCCAGTGGCTGCAACACTGGGCTGAGACATAGGAACAATTGTGAGGATGGTACAGGACCCACAGGGTTTTGTTCTGTTGTGCACAAGGTTGCTGTGGGTTGGAACTGATTTGAAGGCACCTCACAACAGCATGAACCTAAAGATTGGAGATTTGGAACTTCGGAAGAAAAACCTGGAGATCTAAAGACTATGGAGCAAGTCTATTCTCTCCTCGATGAGGTCACCCTGAGTCAGAAGTGACAGGTTTTACCCCTAAAGACTTCAGAGTATATTTCCCAAGACTCAAGACTCATCTTTTGCAGACCCACCCAAGAGTTATGAAAGTCAGTAAATGTAACCTCAATGGTCTTCTTTTACCTACTCTACCATCTGTACTCCGATTTTGTTAATTGGCCCAATCTTTTGCTTACTCAATATACAGGATGCTGTCATGTCCTTGAGTCTCCTGTCCTCTGAAGCAGTTCCACATCTTTTGTCTTTGGTGGCATTAGATTTGTGAAGACTGTACCTCACTTGGGGAGCGCTCCAGGTTAGATTTCCCAGTTAGATCTTGATCACACGGAGATGCTACAGCAGTGATGTTGTGTCCTCTCAGCGTCTCACATCTGGAGCCACACCATCTGTCCCTCATGCTGTGCTCACTTTGACCACCTGACTCTCCACGGAGGGTCTTCTGCTTCCCTTGTGACAAATCACTCTAAGGCTATGCAAATACCCTGACTCTGACCACGCCCCACCCCTACCTACAGCATCTCTGGATCCATCGATGGTTCTCACGGACACATCTCTTGAGTGTGATGGTTTAAATCATTTATTTCTCAACCCCAGCATGACCTCCACATGCCATGGCACTGGATATTCTACTGCAAGCAAATGTCCTTCCTTTTCCGGAAGTTATTTGCTTCCGGTTCTATTTATCTATTGATTTACAGTAGGGGTGCCTCTGATATATTACTGCCATTATTGTGGTGCTCCAGTTGGTCCAGAATTGGCCCTTCCAGCAGCTCCTGTGTCCTCAAGCTCCCTTCCCGTTTTGAGTACATGCTTATTTCTGGCGATACATAAATCTTGGGCACATTCCTAAATGCTAAAAGAGGAGGAGCCTGTGGGGAGATTGTCAGCTCATGTTGTGACCTCTGTTGGCCCTGGTGAGCCTCCTCCGGGTCAGAAAGGGGGTTGTGTCTGAGGGAGATGAGGTGGGCTTCCTCTTTGTGCCGGGCCTTTAGAGGACAAGGGGGTTTTATGTATTGGCCATGACTCTGTCGACCTCAAATGATGGAAACTCACCCCCAAATGGAGACTATGAGGTGGGGGGAGGAGAGAGAAAGAGAGAGAGAGAGGGCAGGAGGGGAGAAGCTGAGAAAGAAGAATAAGTGAAGAGAAGAAAGGTTGATAAAGTTGGCTTGTATGACTAGCCATCATGGAATCTGTTTCGAAGAAAGCTGGGAATTGGCACCTGAAGGGGTGCCGGAAATGTATCTCTCCGTTGCCAGTGCTTTATTCGCCGTCGACTTGATTCTTGGTCGGCCTCTCGAACTGGCAGAGATGCTCCGGGTCTATTCCCATCAATCCACCGCTTTCAGCAACTCCCATACAAACAGCACAGCTTTCCCCAGCATTTCCCCGTGGGTCCCAAAGGGAGCCTGACTGACCTGTGCTTGAACCAATCGCTGTGCCCCGTGGGCGGGATGATTACTCTCATTGGCCAAGGCTGGGCCATCTGCTCCCTTCCGGAGGACTTGGGTTGAGAATAGAGGAAGGAAGGGTGCTTCCACCAAAGAGAAACGGGAACCCTGTTACCAAAAGGGGGAGAGGGGTACTGGGGAGGCCACTGCTCAACTGTACCGGATGTGGCACACAGGACCCTTAACGGTGTTCGAGTTTGACTATGAGATGCACAAACCAACCATGGCCAATCCCTTTATCATGACAACCTGCCCATTTTACGGGGGCCCTTGCCAAGAAAGGGCTGTGATTCCAGTCCACCTGACCTTGCTTCCCTGGGAAAGGTCGGGACCTGTGCTGGGGAGAGGAGCTGGGATGTGCTCAGGAAGCCCAGAGGACGTGAACAAGGCCGGAGCCCTCGGTGGGGGTGCCCTCTCCCCGTCTGAACAGGTTCCCGTGTCATCCTTCCTCCCAGGGGAAATGCCAGTCACGGTGGGGCATTACGTCATGTCAGATGGCCATCCAGTGCGCTGTGAACATAAGCTGACAGGAACGCTCTAGCAATCTGCTTATCTGTATGCCACCCTTGCTGAGTTAAAGGGTCATTATCAGAATTATTCACACAGAATTATAGCAGTTGGAAGTCTGCAGATTATTCATTACATCACCCTCATTTTAGTCACTCAGCCCAGGCTGAGCCTCAAAGGAGCCTGCCCTCACCCCCTTTCTCCACCCTCCCTCCACCCTTCCACGCTCCTCCTCCCCAGTGTGAGGTCAGCCTCCAGCAAGGCCTTTTCTGAGCCCACAACCCCTTTTCTGAACTCACTGGTACCACCATGAGCAGGGTTTCAGATCAGGCGGCCTCTGGAGGAGGAGGTCTTGGGATTAAACCCATTCCCGGAATGGTCCCATTGCTAACACTGATATCAAAATGTCAGGCAAACTACTTAATTGACCTGTTAAATTCCCGGCCTGGTTCCCACAGTTGCCGCCTGCTTCATGCCGTCCATGCATAGGAGAAGGTGCAGCTATCCAGAGAAGAAAAGAACCTTCCAGAGTTTATAGACCCACCAAAATGTTCCCCAGCTTGCTCACAGGTGCCAGCCTTGGTCTCCGCCCTTGCCACACCTGCCCCCTCCCACACTTCTCATCGCACATGTCCACGCCTGCCAGCCCTGCACACTCAGAGTTCACCCAAGCATGTAGAGGTCCCCAGAACCCACCCATACGGATACGCAGACACTGTGGGAAAGAGGCGAGAACGGAGGATATAGTTAGCAAGGGAGGTTCAAGGCGTGGGCTTCTTCCTGAGCCCCCTCCAGAACAACACACACAGCGCATGCCCCAAACTTCAAGGCTGAGGAAGATCAAGGCTTGTGGGGAGAAAGACAAATACCCTCTGGGCTCTTTGTAAAGTAGGTTTCAAATTCCTGGACATACAGTCTTTCAAGCAGCCTCAGAGCTAGTCAGCACCCCCTGCCCGATCTCTGGTGGCATGCCGGAGTCCATGCTTGCAGCAGACAGCTGACGTGCTCAGCTGACAACGCAAAGGTTGGAGGTTCAAGTGCAACCAGAGGGGCCGCAGGAGCAAAGCCTGGTGATCAACTTCTGAAATCAGCCTTTGGGAGCCCTGCGCAGCACATGGGGGCCCAGGAGTGCATGTCTTGACTTAAAAGCAATGGGGCTGAAGAGCCCTGGCGCTGCCCTGCCAGTCACTGGTGGGATCAAAAGAGTGGCAGACAGCACTCTTCTACTTCCTCCAACTAGACCCCTCCAAAGCCGTGCTCCTGGTCACCGCTGCCATCCCATAGCTCCTTCCTGGAATGGGGAGGCCACAGCCATAGAGCAATTCAGCAGGGAGCTAGAAGAGGGAGCCCCCACAGACTGGAGAGTTTCACGGTTCCTTCATCCTGTCCTTCAAAGGCTCACGGTCCTGATCATCTATCTCAGTTTCAATTCTCAAAAGCTTCCATGGGCCAAGGACATACATGAATTTCCCGCCCACCTGTCTTCAAACCAAAGGGATGCAGCGTGGTGCCAAGGCCCTACCATGAAGCAGAGCCTCGGCTGATGAGAGCCCTCCCCCCGGTCTGCCATTGTTCTGGGAAATTGGACATGTTCCAGAACCCCTTCCAGCTCAAGAACCTCTGACGCTCTGACCTCTGGGTCCATAAGAACAAAGTGGGTGGGTGGTGGGTGGTGGGTAAGCTCTCAGGAACCTAAATTGATTAACGGGCTGAGATGTTGTGCTTAGACAGTAGCTCACAAGGCACCACACTTCAAAGATGCCATTTTTCAGGGCAGCTGTGTCCCATCTGACTCATAGTGACTCTTGAGAGCAGGGAGGAACTGCCCCCATGCGCTTCCAAGAAGTAGAAGGCCTCCTCTTTCTCCTATGGGGCGGCTGGTGGTTTTGAACTGCTGACCTTGTGGTTAGTAGCCCGTTGGGGAACCACTACGCCACCAGAACACCGTCTCCAAATGTCTAGGTTCTCTCCAAACAGCGAACCTTTGCAAACAAGGAGGAGCTGGTGAGTGGCAACTAAAGGACTGAGGCACGCCAGTGAGAAGGAGCTGCTCTCGTGTCTCCTTCTAGATCCAGATCAGGAGAAAAGAGCCCACCTGCCCCCATTACATCCCATTCCTTCGCCCCCCCCCCCTCACCTCCCAACTCCGTACTCCTGATCTGTCAGGTGAAGGGCACCCACTGAGATGAGTGTCTAGTTCATCTTTTTCCTGCTAATTTAACACGAAGTGCCTATTTCGGCGATGTGCCCAACTATTTCAGCACCAGACCCATCGCTGCCAATTGGATTCTGATTCATAGTGACCCCAAAAGAGCAGGCTAGCACAGCCCCCTAGGGTTCCAAGGATGGCATCTTTACAGGGGCAGATGGACACATCTGTCACCCACGGACTAGCTGGTGGGTTCGAACCCCCAACCTTGTGGTAGCAGCCAAGCTCTCACGACTGCACCACATGGGCTCCTTCATTTAGCTCTGGCAAGCCGCACCAAGCACAGTCAGAGGGAAGCAATTCAAATTTCTTGGCTCGTCTTGAACCACAGGCTCGGGACTTTTCACAACACAGCTGGTTCTATGGAACACACAGCCCTGGGTCTTTGAGATTCCTTCCGCCAGCGCAGCCTTACCAAGGTGGGGGTTCTCTGCAGGCCGGGACGCTTCCAGCAGAGTTGCAATGCTGTCAGCACCCCCTGGTGCTCTTATTGGATGCCAGTGAGTTGACTTTCAACCCTGGTGACCCATGGGAGAGAACAGAAGTGCCCCCTTCGGATTTTCTAAGCCGGAATCATTCTGGGAGCAGGTCGTGGGTCACAGGTCTTTCTTCCTCCTCGATGCCGGACAGGTTTGAACCGCCAACCTTCCAGTTAGCACCCAGACACTTCATCATGTCACCATCTTTGTGTCAACACTTCCTAAATTACACCATTAGTCATTCTATCCTTTGGCTAGTAGGCTTTCAAGACCCCCTTTCAATGAAAATACTCTCAGAGAGGGAAGCCTAAGGAGATTCGCTGGCCAGCGAGACTCTTCAAAGTAAGGACACAGCCAACATCCCTGGGGCAAGCGGGGCTATGGTGCAGCTTGGAGGGAAGAGGCCAGGGCAAGGAGTCAAGGGAGGGGGGAGTAGGGGGGAGGGCCCTAGAGGGCAACTTCTCCTACTTGGGAATTTTCCTCAGCACAACTCTTCCTCTGTGGCTACTGATTTAAAAAAAAGGCAAGAACTGGGGGTCACTTCAGCTACTGCCATCCACACAAGAAGATAAAGACCCGTTTGTGGTCCGAACGCCTTGGGCCAGAGGGTGGCCTTAGGGAAGGTCAAATTTATGAAGGATGAGTCTTGTAAATGAGTCTGCAGTCAGTCAAGGAAGTCCCCTGGGTGAAGAAGAACTGGAGAGACAGGCTTTCTACTTGTTCTGTTTTGCGGCAGGACTTTCACGGTGGTGGGGGCCGGGGGGCTAGGGGGAGCGCCTTAAGATTCCTCGGGGTTGTGTTTTTTTTTTTTTCCTTTCAAGAAATCTCATCATCAGAATATAAATCATCACAGCCCCAAGGATACTTTCTTTTTCTCCTGCTGTGCAAGCCCTCCTGAGGGGAGCTGCTTCCCTGTGCAGCGTGGTTAGGGTGCTGCTCTAAAATCGGAGGCTGAGCACGTCACTTCAAATTGGGAAAAAGTTTTAAAAGAGTGGCGGCGGACAGTTGCGTCCCCCAGCCTCTCACTAGTCTTGCATGCACACTCGTTTCCCTGCAGCCTGCAAATTAAATAGGGGCTCCTTTGTGCGGGGAATTTGCATCTGAGAGATTTATAGCCAAGGGCCACCAGATCGTGTCTTAGTTCTCCTCGAGCAAATGGTCTGGCGTCTTTGTTCTGTTGGCTGGTGAGAGCTGACTTTGCATGGGAAGAACAGTCAATCCCAGGGAAGACGGTGGGCCGAAAGGAGTCACGCGTTTTATTTTATTTGTTCAGCCTGACAAGACTTCAAGCTCATAAACCCGAGGGAGCCGCAATCATTGACCTAGAGTCGACGTCAGTGCTTATTTCTTCACACAGCGGGATGCAAAGATTAAAGTCCTATCAGCTCCCAACATGCATGCGGCCCTGACTCAGTGTTAATTGGTCCCCACAGCGTGTTGCGGCTGGACTCCGAGCTCACTCCTAGCTCTCGCAGTGTCTCCGTGACCTCGCTGTCGGGAGAGATCAGCTCTTCATGCGGGTGGAGCCATCTCCACAAAACCACAGTGACTGACTTGCTGCAGAAATCATTTGTTTGAGATTTTTTAAAAAATTACCTTTCAGAGACGGAAATCATATTTCTCCACCACCACCACCCCCACACACACACACACACATCGCCCCAGATGAGAAAGCAGGTATCTGACTTGGAAAAATCAACCCTAAATGAAAATAGTGGTGCTCCCCATGTTGTTCACCTCTGGTCGGCAATTTTCCTGCTTTCTGCAATGATGTCATTTACAGTTGAGCAGGATTGCCGGCCTGCTTTGTCGCTCTGTGGGGTAGAAAGAATGAGAGCTTTCCCACCAATGGCTGCCGAATCTGCAAAGAGGGCGTGGGCTGGTGGAGCCATGGGGCTGGGGCAGCACGATGCCTTGCGTTTGGAATCCGGTGCCTCTGTGCGTGGAGTCCTGTTCGCCTCCCCGACCTGCCCCCTCTTTCCCAGGAAGGCACACGCCTGCGTGCCGCACGCGCGCACACGCACACGCACACGGGAGCACAGCAGAACCCTGAGGTATGCCATTACGAAGAAAGCATTCTTGTCTTCACCTTGACCTTACACTTCTCCAGCTCCAAGGAAGCAACGCCCCCTTTCCGTTCTCCAAAGTTCATCTCCTGTCTGGGTCTGTCCACGAAGAGACCCCCAGGTTGTGACTTGTTCCTCTGCCCGGGAAGAAATCAGCACTCCAAGGCCAATTCCTGTCCTTCCAGCTGTCCAAGGTTATCCGAGCACGTGATCAACCATGGGCAATCTGGCAATTTCCAGTCTGTGAAGACGCTCTGGAGGGCAAGCCCCTGACCGTGCCTTGATCACCTTTATCGGTCAAGTGCAGTGCACTTCATCCTCACCCACAGAACGAGAGCCACACATTTGAGGCCTCGCCGGGATTTCAGATGGTGGGGCTCGGGTGTGCTCTTCCATTAAGAACATCAGTCGGTATGGCATGCACCGACTTCTTTGCCCGTATTTACTTGGAAAGTGAGTTTCAACATGCCATGTACAAGAACCATGAATATGTTTTAAAAAGAGTCTGTCTTACCTGTCAGCATGCAGGGAGTGGAAATACCATGCCCATAGGTGTCTGACCAGCTGGATAAACTCTTGGCTGGGCCACGTGGAAGCTGTGTCCCTTGACACCGGTTACACCGGGAACAGGTTTCCACTCAATTCCCACTGCTGCAAGGAGGGAAGAAAGTCCCTCCCTCGCCCGGCGCCTGGGATGCACAGGATTGCATCGCTGTCCGCGCGCCATCTGCTGGTAGATGGCGGTACGACGGCCTCCGGGGAGCACACTGCGCCGCTGTAGAGCAAGAGAGCCTGTAAAGGTTTCAATCCTGCCCCTGGACGTGCAGTTACGGGATCTCGGGTTCAAGAGCGTGGTGAGTTTGTCTGAGGTCTAATCATGCAAGAGCGGCGTCTCGATGTCTGAGTCCTGCGTTAGCAGAGGGCAACTAAAGCAACCGTGGGCCAATTTCGTAATGTCTACGTACGTAATCCGTTTTTTGACTAATGCTCATTGCCGCAGGGCTTCGGGTGAGTTTAAATTAAGCAATGCACGTGGAAGGCGTTAGGCTAGTGCCCGGCCTCAGCAAGCGCTACATCTCTATAGAGACCCCTCTTCCTACAACTCAGAAAGCCTCACTGCCGTCGCGGAACTCCGACACCCAGCGCATCTCTAGGACATGGAACACTGTCCCGTGCGTTTCCCGAACCGGAGTTTCTACTCCGTGATCGGAGTAGAAAGCTTCGTCTTTCCGCAAAGAACACCTGCCACCAAACTTGTAACCGGCTCCTCACCCAGCAGCTACGTGGCTGTATTTCTACTCTCCCTCACAATTCTTAACATGTCGTATTTCTCATTGCAACTTGCAAAGAGAAGAATGAAGATCCCCAGGGGCCACTGAATCCGGGAACAGCAACCTCTCATTGAGAAAAAGGCTTCGCAACACTTAGACAGAACCCAAGGGGAGACTGCTCCTGGGACTAAGTTTCTAAATTGGACGCTTGTGACCTAGTTTCTCTGCAGCCCTTGGTGACCGAGTCCATGTGCTATAGACTATCGAGACTTTAGACTCTGTTCTTATGAGGTGCACATGCTCACGTCCTTCATAGGCCACACCAGAAGGACTCGATGTGGAAACCCCACTAAGTGACGTGAGCGTTCCTTCAGAGTCACCTGTAGCCCCGGGATTTAAGGCGGAAACTCCCTAAGAAATGATATGGGAGAAGAAGCAGATGGCTGCTTGTTCAAGGACATAGACCTGGGAGATGTTGGACTTTGGTTCGGATCTCTTGCCGTGAGGTGTCCAGTGGATGTGGTGTGAACTACCATGTACCGGTACTTACTATTTCAATGTCCTCCCTGCTTTATTATGACATGTATTTCACCGGTAGGCATGGCTCCGCTGCTGTGAATGCTATCGGAAGAGTTGCCCTATCACTACCCTGCATTGTTTGTGTAAATAGTACCCAGTCGCTTAAGAATTGCATCTGTACAAGTCAATAGTTCATGTGTTGTGGTTCATAGCTGGACTATATTTGTATAAATTTCTTTTCTCTGCAGTGTTTTAAATTCTATACTCATGGCTAAACTAATGATACTACCAATGTGTAGTGGTCACCCATTGGGCTGCTGACTCCAAGCAAGGTCAGCAGTTTAAAATCACCAGCCAGCTCTGAGGGAGAAAGATGAAGCTTTCTACTCCTGTCCAGATTTATAGTCTCAGAAACTCACAGAGGCAGTTCTGCCCTGTCCTACAGGGTTGCTATGAGTCAGCACTGACTGGATGGCAGTGGAAGTGATGCCCCAGAGGGATATTGAAAATGTTCTCTTCATCCTACGAGGCCTCCTACACCCTCCTCGCCATCGATTGTGGATCACTTGTTGTTCCCTTGTCCCTGGGTTTGTTAACACCACTTCTTTTCCCCAACCTCCCCCTCTCCCATGTCCCCGCCGGAACTGTCAGTCCTGTTGTTTTCTCCTCCAGATTGTTTATCCCGCCTATCTTGTCTAGGTAGACCTTCAGAGACAATATGCACAAAAAGCAAGACAGAGCAAAACAAAGCAATAAAAGAAAACAACAACAACAACAACAAAAAACAATGCCCCCCAAAAAAGCCTGTAAATAGTTCAAGGTTTGTTGACCTTTAGGAGTGTTTTCTGGTCCAGTCTGATGAGGTGCTACACCCTGGTCCTAAAGTCTATTTTTGGTACTCCCTCAGGACTTCCTTGCTCTGCTCCCCTTGCTGTTCTGTTGCATGCCCTTAGTGTTTCGTCTTGGTGTGGTGGGGTCAGATCAGGCACAATTCCCACACTGTGTCTCCAGTGTTGTCCCCTGTAGGGCTATGAGTCAGTGAGGGATAGAGTGTCTCATAGTGAGATCAGCCATATGGTCCACTCTGTGCAATGGCTGTTCAGAGCAGTGATATCGTCCTCCAGGCCTTGTGGGCCAGGATGTGCTCCACTCTCTCTTCCTCGCCCTTCATTTGGTCCCGTGTGCTCTGTTCAGACATGTCCCTCTCCCTGAGCTGTAGCTTCAGGGCTGTCCTCTGAAGTGAATTCTTCTGGGGGGAGGGGAAGGCTGTCCATGTAGTTGGGATTGTGGCCTGCCTCTGCAGCAACAGATTTTTGGCTTTCAGACAGAACATTTGCCCTTGGTCATTGAGTAAAGAGAATGTGGAAGTGGACAGCAGGCTCACATTCATTGCCACCGACCAGACGTTCAGATGCTCTGTTAAAAGATGTCAATGAATGCAGGGGAGGGCGCTGGAGCCTAGGGTATGTGGGCAGGAGTGACCCAGGTCTCAGAAGGGAAGGGTCGGCTGGGTACTCAGAGAAAGTCTGGGTTTGTACTGTCCAGTGTTGCCCATTGGACCAGTTGGGAACCACTGGAAGGTGAAATTTCTCTAGTTTTCTCTGTTAAGGCACAATGACATTTACAAAGACCAAATGGTCTTCATAATGCTTCATGCTACAGATAGTTATACTTGAAATAGATGTGAGCACCTGACATTTCTTAAAAGTAGGGTGGGTGATTGAGGGAAGGAGTTGCTGGGTCTGAGTGATCTGGACCAGAGGTTCTAGAGACCCCCAGGTCTATTAGCACAACTTAGTTCACAAAGACATACTACTTGGGAGAGCAGTGATAGGAGCAGTCATGTAAGGCACAACTATTGGTCTATCCCTATCCAGAGGGACAAAGAGTGAGGTGAGTCAAAAGGCACATGAAAGACCACACAAACCTCAGTCTACAGGGGTCTGGGACCAGCAGACCTAGACGGTGCCTGGCTGTCCCACCAACAGCTGTGGGAGAAAGCACAGTCGAAGGTCCTGGGTGGAGTGGAGAAAAAGGTGGAGCAAAACTCAAAATCATAAACAAAAAGACCAGGCTTACTGTTTGGAAAGAGACTGATGGGACTCCACCCCCCTCTCATCCCCTCCCAAGAGTAGGCTCCTCAGTCACCCCTCAGGGCATGAGTTGGGTGGGTGCGGGGCGACCAAGTATGGATATGTTAGCAAGAGCTTCCTGAATTGAGGATTTAGGAAAAACCGATTGCAAGGCCAAGTGATTAACAGTTGAAGGGAGGGGAGACCCACCGGGAGGGGAGACCCTGGCGCAGAAGCCTAGAGGCAGATAGCACAGGATGGGTTTGGGATGAATCTAAACAACTGGAGAGGAAATCGGGGCAGCTGGCAGGTGCTGAGCTGGGGGAACTTGAGAGACTAAGGTAAACCTTTCCAGTGTATTCTGAAGGCCGCAGGAAGTCACCAAAGGGTTTCTTGCTGGGAGGGTGTAGCCTGGTGAGCATCATTCCTTAGACCAGTTGTGGTGGCAGCAGGGTGGGAATTGAGTGGATGGCCGGTGGTATGACTGTAGGTGGTTCTGCCAGTCATCTGGGCAACCAGTGGTAAAAGCTTGACCTAACGTAGTGGCCAGAGAGGAGGAACAGGGAAGCTCCAAGAGAGAGGGCCAGGAAAGGCGATGTCCAGGCACATCTGCTTTGGTCTCTGCCTCAGGGGATTTGGTTATTCTTCTTATGTGACCCTATCATTTTTGCCAGCTGTTTCAGCCAAATTTAAGATGGAAAGGGGAGAAAATTCTTTCTAACGAGTATCTACTTGAGGATACGAGGAATTTGAAATTTATGAAGACCACTTACTTAAGGCTACAGACACACCCACCCAAACAAACAGATGCTGCCAAGTAGCCCACCACTGGTATAAGTGGTTAATGAGCTCCTTTGCTAACTGGAAGGTTAGAGGTTTGAGCCCATCCAAAGGCACTTTGGAAGAAAGGTCTGGCTCTCTGTTTCCAGAAAATGGGTCACTAAAGACCCTGTGACGCACAATTCCACTGTCCGACGCATGGGGTCAGCACGAGTGGGGGATGACTCTGTGGCCACAGTTCTGTTGACAATGGGACAGGTGAACCTTTGCAGGGTTGCCTAATGACACCAACTTCATGGGAACTCTGGCTGGAAGGACAGGTAGACATGTTACAGTTGAGAAGGTCCATGCTCCCAGGGTTTTAAGTCTAGGGTAGGAAATGTATCTCTGACTACAAGCCTTTACTGTGGGTGCAACACAAATTATTGCCTGAGGTGAGGCAAAGGGAGTCAGGAATCTGCTGCTTTTTTTTTAACTGCCTTCCATTTTAATTAAACCACTTTCTTTAAAAATTCTTCATGTGTTAGTTGGTGTGGAACAGCTAAAATTAAAGCACGTTCCACCAACTGACTCAACAAGCTCAGCTGGTTTTTCATTGATGGGCTGTATGTCAAACCCCCAGGCTTCTGCCTGAGCTCTGGAGACTGGATTCGGCCACCATTTTGGAATGAGGGCTACTTCTTTGATCATTTACCTTGGGAAATTCTCTCAAAATATCCCAAAAAGTCAAGGTGGAAGTTTTGGATTCAGTCTGTACTCAAGAGGGTCTACCACATCTATAAACTGT
>NW_022109768.1:3904021-3910350 GCF_000313985.2 Echinops telfairi | reverse complement strand
GGTTCAAAGGAGTCAACAAGCAATTCTTAGGAGTGTCCAGACCCCACATGCTAATTGCCATTCATTCCTCACCACCCCTCACAACCTGTGCCCCCGCCCCTCCCCGCTGAGCACCACTTCCCTGACCTGTTGTCCTAGGTCATGGAACCTCATCCCGGAGCCTCCTCCCTAGTAAAGCTATTTCTGTTTCTGCTCTCCCTTGTCCTGTTAGTTATGTCTGTCCATCTCCCTGTGCCTCAGTTTCACCTTTGCAGGCTGACTATCAAAGCCAAAGGTTTGTTTTGGAAATGGTAACTTCATTTTTCTTCAGTTATAAATAGTAAGATTAAAGCATCTAGCGAGGACTCTGACAGTACTTGTCTTTTTAAAGCCTAGCTGACAATGAAATGACAATGTCATAGTACATCTCTCGCAGGAAATACCACACACAAAAAAGTAAAATTATTGTAGCAAAACTACAAGATTGCATGCAAATACTGTGTACATTGATGAACACATCTTTAACGATGCCAATAGATGATTATTTTGAAGCCATTCAATGGCAAGTTCACAGGACATAATAATAAATTATAGTAAAGATGATTATAATGCTGGCACCTTCAAAATGAGAAACTCTGTGTTTAATTTAAAGAAGTGTTTTCCAGAAGGAACCTAAACTAGACAAAGGCAGAGGGACATAGAAGGCCCAGCTCTGATTGGTCAGATGCTGAGTTAGAATTTGCAAGTCGAAACCTATTTGCATTGAGTCCTCAGAATGGATCAGGGAACATCATGAAGGCTTACTTTGGAAAGAAATACAAAAGCTGGTCAGAAAGATTTTTTTTTTAATAAAGCAGGAGAAAGGAAACAAAGCATGGGCAGGAGATGGGGCTTGAAATTGCGTCTCTTGTGCCCCAGTGTACAGGTGCCTGAGATAACTAAATCAAGCCTTACTGCAGAATCCTAATCAGCGTATTGATCACTGGTGGCTCTACTCAGGGTACGAAACATGTGCTGGCTATAGCCCTGGCTTCCAGCTTGTTTACCACTCATATGACACTGACACCCCATGGGAATACACACGAGTGTAGACACAATGGATGCCACAGCACAGCCTTTGCACGTGACGGGCTGCGTGGCTTTCTCTCTGTGCGAATGGAAGCTGCACCATAAGGCCGTGCAAGGCGACCACACACAAGGAGTTGGAGCATAGCAGGCTTCAAGTTCTTGAATGGTCTTCAAGTGTTTTCCCTTCATTTCTCCTCCTAGACTGCCTGCTCAGATCCGCTCTTTGCTTTCCCTAACCACCAGTGGAGTACGTGATTGCTGGCTACCTCCGGTGGATTTGAAGGCAAAGGGACTCCAGTCAGGCGAGGTCACTGTGCTAACTCATACAAAGAAGAGCGCTTACAATTCTGCTCTGGCATGAGGGGTGAATCTGTTTAGTCTGTTGGTGGCAGGAAAATAGCTGTGGTCTCGTGTCAAAAAGACCAGCAGCATTCAGTCTACAGCCAGGAGGCAGCTTTGAGAACCCAGGTGTTTCCCCTCTTGTTGCCTAGCCACCCTCCACAGGAGGCTTCTGTCTCAGGACCTCAAGATGGCAGCCAGGGCTCCATCCATAGGCTTGGATTGTTGCCAGTCAGAAAGAGGCGGGAGCAAAGGACTTGCCCACCCTGCAAGTTTGCTTGCCAGTCTTGCAAAACATTTCTGTCTGTGTCCCATAGGGCAGAATGGGGTCACGTGGCCCCCTCTAATTATGAAGGAAGCTAATTGCATGGTCTTGATTCTGGGCAGTCGTCCTGCTCCCAGCTACAAACCAGACGCTGTGTGTGAAGCAAGAAGGGAAGAACAAGTTTCAGAGGTCAACCAGCAGGCTCTGTTACAAGGAATTAGCTGAAGGTGTGACTGCATGAGGACCCGGCCTTCATTCTTCCTGGGAAGGCACTGTCAGTGGCATCTTACAATGCTTGTCTAGAGGAGGACATTGAGCCTGTGTTTGCAGAGGGCAAGAAGCGCTGCCCCCATCAGGCCTCTCCCAATACAGGGAGCTAGCTCCCCTGCTAGCCTCCTATCTGTGGTCACGTCAGCCCCTGGCGCATGGTGGCCCCATGCCCAAGGGAAGGACCTGCTGCCTGGTCCTGCTCCATCCCATGATTGGATGCAGATCGGGCTGTTGTGACTCACAGGGTTTCCATTGGCTGATTTTCAGCGTTTGACTGCCAGGCCTTTCTTCCTCATCTCTCATCATCTGGAATCATCACTGGAACCTGTTCGGCATCACAGCAACACACAGGCTTCTGCTGAGAGACAGGAAGTGCCGTCTTCACATTGAGCAGGGATTGAGCCCAGGCCTCCCCAAGGGAAAGTGAGAATTCTACCAGTGATCCACCGCTGCCCTCTCTCTGGTCCTAACAGGTTGACATTCAGGTGTTTATTAAACTCACTCAACTCACTGCCACCAAGTTGGTTCCAGCTCATGGCAACCTGATAGGACAGAGTAGAACTGCCTCTGTGGGCAGATATTAGGGGTATATTTGTTTTCCTGGAACAAATTTCTTGGTGGCTTAAAACAAAAGAACTTCATTCTTTCATGGTTCTGGAGGCCCGAGTCCCTCACTGGTATCACTGAGTCAAAGTTAAGGTGTCTTCAGAGCCACACTGCATGCACCGACAGGCTCTGGAGGAAATTCCACTCCTGGCATCTTCCAGCTCTGGCAGCTCCAGGTACTCCTTTGGCTTGCCACGTCTAATCTCCGTCGCTGTGGTCGCATGATCGCATGATCTTCTCTGCTTCTGTGTGAGTCAAATCCCTTCTGTCGCTCATCTATAAGGACACTTGTGGTTGCATTTAGGGGCCAACTGGATTGAACTGTGGGGTAGTGATTACGCATTGGGCTGCTGACCACTAGGTCAGAAATTTGAAACCACCAGTTGCTCCGAGGGAGAAAGATGAGGCTTTCTGTTCTTATAAAGAGTTAGAGTCTGAAACCCCAGGGGCAGTTCTACCCTGTCCTATAGTGAGTGCCACTGTGAGTCAGAATCAACTCAATGGCCGCGAGTTTGGTTTGGTTTGGAACCTGTTCGGCTAGCTGTATGGTTGGTGGTTCAAACCCACCGGGTACTCCTCAGGAGAAAGACGAGGCTGTCTTCTTCAGGAAAGATGTACAGCCTCAAAACCTCACAGGGTGACTATGAGTTGGAATCCACTCGATGGCAGTGGGTTTTGGTTTTGGTTGAATAGCCAACCTATTCTTCCCACATAAAAATCTTTAACTAAAATTGCATTGCAAAGACCCCATTTTCATATAAGGTGGGATTTAGGAATATCTCTGGGGACCAAATTTACTTCTGTAGTTTTCTTTCTTATTCATGCCCCTGCCCCCGATGTTGGTTGGTTGGGGTGGGAGTAGGGCCACTTAGGACCAGGCTGGCAGAACACCACTGGTCAGTGCAGCAAAGGGAGCGGGAGCTTTGCACCAAAGTAGCACTTGTGTCATCGGCTCACAGCACCCTGCCCACACTTAATGGCAGGGGCTGAGATGCAGGGACAAGCCCGTGAGCAGGGAGCACGTGTCTCGGCAAGAACTACTTCGATTATTAAACTGTGCTCTTCTCTCATTCCAAAGCACCTTCCCCTAGGAACTGAGCCCCGGATGTATGAGCTCAGAACTGTAGACCCAGCCGCTGCCATGAATATCGATCATGTTAGTCACCATGTCTCCTGAATGTCATTGCGTGAGCCAGGCCTTGCCCACTGCTTCCTTTCGCGTGTTCCTTCCACCTCTGCTCGGTTGGAACAAACACCAGGAAGACCCGCTTTCTTCTCTGCTTCCTCTTCATCCCTTTGAGCAGTCTGCCCATGCCACGGGCTTTAGGATAGCCTTATCCGAGCGTAGACCACGTGACACGGACACAATGGACCCAGAACATTGGACTTCCTAGACGGAGACTGCACGCCTGTCATTTAAAATATGCTCAGAAGCCCCCCGTAAAGTGATTGAAGAAAAAAAATGCTCAGAGCGCTGAAAAACACCATGGGACAGAACCACAGAAAAGCAACGTGTGTACAACACACACACACACACCCCTAGAAGCCTTTCTCATAGCGGTCTTATGTTAACTCATTTTAATTGCAAGGGAGAATTCCAATGTACTGCAGTTTTTAAATCTGTTTTCATATTGACCATCACTTAGGTTGTGTTTGCTTTGCCTGTTAATAAACAATGCTGCTGCAGGCCTTTGAGTTCCTGTCTCCTTGGGCACACTGGGGAGACCGTATCTTGAGTGCATTCCGGGATGTGGTCTTGCTAAGGGGGTGATCTTCATGCCCCCACGTCTGCTGCCTGTAGCCCCTTGTTCTCCAGAGCGCAGTAGTCCTTATTCAACAGTAATCCCGGGCTCGCGGCCTCCAGCCCTTAGAACCATTAGCCTTCTCGATTTGCTACTCTAAGGTGTGAAATGATTTCTCATCATTTTACTTTGCTTCTCCACGATTCAAGTGAAGTTGAGCACTTCTTCAAATTTCGATGGGTGACTCGGCTTTCCTCTTGGCCCAGGCATGCCCTTTGCCACTCTTCTTTTGTGTCTCTCCTGCATCATGCCGTACTGCGTCCATCCCACCTGTACACCGGGGCCTGGCGGACTACTTGAATTTCCTAAAGAGGGAAGAGGATTCGTTTCCTGAGCTAGTCCGGCCATTGGGTTTGATACACATTCCTATCATGTTTCTGTAACGGATGAGTAAATGGATGTCTCAGAGCATCTGAAACTGGAAGTCGTGGTCATTGGGAGGGCCACATGGCACCCAAAACAAGCCATGCTGGACTCTCAGCATTCTCGCTTGGGTTTCGGCTGCCAATCGCTATCACTTGTAAGTTATGAACCCCAGAGTGCTCTCCCATACATCTCACAACACCCCATGACACCCTCATTGTCCTCACCTTACTGGCTGGGTAAGAGAGTCTCTGTGTCACTCGGCAGCTGAATGGTTGAGGGAGGACGCTGACCTGGTAGTGCTGGGATTCCTCCTCGGAGAGCGGGTAGGCTCTGGGCCTCATTCTGGTCACTATGTAGAAAAATGCAGGCTGTAACATGCATGTTCCAAGCTGAAGCCCAACCCACAGCTGTCGAGTTGATTCAACTCACAGTGACCTTGTCCAGGGTTTCTTCAACAGTAAATCATTACTGGAGTGGACAGCCTCGTCTTTCTCCTACAGAACTAATGGTGGGTTTGAACCCACCAGTTTGTGGTTAGCAGCCCAATGCTTAGCCTGCTGCACCCCCAGAACTCTCTATCGTGTGGTTATTAGGCGCTGCTCAGTCAGTGCCGACGCATAGCAACCTATGTACAACAAAAGGAAACAAGCGCTGTCTGGTCCAGCAATATCCTCACACATGTCCTTGTGCTTGAGCCCATGGATCGTGTCAAGGGGCTTCCTCTTTGTCACTGCCCTTCTAGTTTCCCAAGCATGATGTCCTTTTCCAGGGTTCGGTCCATTCTGATAATACGTCCAAAGTACAAGATAAAAGGCCCATCAAGCTAATTTCTAAGGAGCCTTCAAGCTGTGCTTTTTCCAGGACAGGTTCATTGGTCTTTTGGTAGTCCAGGGTACTTTCAATATCCTTCACCAGCACCAAAAGTAGAATGCATCCATTCTTGTGAAGTCTTCCTTATTCGTTGTCCAACTTTCACATGCATCCGAGGTGACTGACAATACCACCGCTTGGGTCGGACACATGTTCATCCTCGAAGCACCGTCTTTGCTCTTTAGCACTTTAAAAAGGTCTTGTGCAGCTGATTTGCTCAATGCAATACGCGGTTTGATTTTTGATGCTGCTTCCATGAACATTGATTGTGGAAACATGCAAACTTAAATCCTTGATGACGTCAATTCTTTCTTCATTCCTCGTGCTGCTGCCTACTGGTTCAATTGTGAAGGTTTGGGTTTTCTTGACATTGAGTTGCAACCCATACGAAAGGCCGCACTCTTTGATCCTCAAGTCCTCCTCCCGTTCAGTAAGCAAGGTTGTGGTATCTGCATATTGCAGGTTGTTAATAAGCCTTCCTCCAATTCTGGTGCCCACTTCTTCTTATATAATTCAGCTTCTCAAATTATTGGCTTAACATGCAGATATGTACAGTAGAAGAATACAACACTGATGCACACCATCTCTGATTTTTTTAAACCAGTTTTATTGGCATTTCATTCACGTATCATACAATTCAATAGTTTGAGCATATCAAGAAGAGTTGTACAATCATCACCACAATCAATTTTAGAACATTTTCTTCTTCCTTGTACTCATTGTTATTCAAGTAATTATTTTTTTAATGCTGGCAAAGGTATGCA